>NW_021604742.1:0-66131 GCF_004785775.1 Grammomys surdaster | reverse complement strand
AATATGCACACAGATACATGCACACACACATAAACACACACACAATCAAAACCAACACCAAAATACCAGAAAGTAACAATCACTGGTCATTAATATCTGTCAATATCAATGGACTCAATTCACCTATAAAAAGACACAAGTTAACAGAGTAGCTGTAGAAACAAGATCAATCATTCTGTTACACAAAAGAAACATACATTAGCACTAAGCTAAATATTGACGTACACTGAGGCTTTTTGGCCTGAGTGACTCCTGGGGTTTTCAAGTTGCTGCTAGGTTTCTGGGGTTCAGTGAATCGAGAGGGTCAGTAGAATTCTGGATACCAATGTGGCTTCTGCGGTTCTATTTTAATTCTAGAGCTTTTAATATTTGCTTGCCTTCCAGGACAACAGTCGTGTGCTGCTAGAGTTCTGGGATGAGATGACAAACTTTTGAAACGTGGTGTCATTGAAGATTTCTGCATATCTTTTAAGGAGTTTAGTGGACTCTGGGCAATGTATTAACTGAAGTTCAAAGCACCAGTGTGGTTTCCTGTAAAGCAGGTGTCTTCTTCCAGAGTTCTGGGGCAGAACTGGTGGTTTTCCTACTTTAAATTAGAATGCTTATGCTTGGTGTGTGCTGTATGCCACCTTTTGGTACAAAGCTCCTCTGCAAGGAGGTTTATGTCTGAGCTTAGACTGAAGACTCTACACTGTGTATCTTGCACAGTAATATGTGGCTGTGTCCTCAGTAGTCACAGAGTTCAGCTGCAGGAAGTACTGGTTCTTGGATGTGTCTCTAGTGATGGAGATTCGACTTTTGAGCGATGGGTTGTAGTAAGTGCTACCACCATAGCTTATGTACCCCATATACTCCAGTTTATTTCCTGGAAACTGCCGGATCCAGTTCCAGTAATAATCACTGCTGGTGATGGAGAATTCAGTGACAGAACAGGTGAGGGACAGTGACTGAGAGGGTTTCACCAGGCCAGGTCCTGACTCCTCAAGCTGCACATCAGACAGGATACCTTCAGAGAAAAAGAGTTGTTTCTTACAATCATACATTAAGAAAAAAATCCCTCATGAGCACATGTATGCAATGGCATCACTTACCAGGAAGGACTGACAACAGGTACAGAAGACTCAACACTCTCATCTTTTAGGCTACACCCCTTTTTCTTCAGAGATCAAAATCCAGTGAGAGATATATGTGCTTACACAGCCCAGGAGGTGATTTAAGTTAGAGCTAGAAGAAATATTTGCATGTAGGGAGCCTGTCTTGTCTTTATATTTGGGGTGGGTGAATGCTGAATGCACTTGGTGATTAAAATAAGTCCGTCATTGTCTCTAGCTTCCTATAGTTTGAATCTGAGATAAGAGCAGTAAGACTGCAAAATCATAGGAAACACATAAAGACATGATCTCACTTTCTCATTTTACAACTTATAACTCTCTGCTGATTATGTGATTTTAAGCTCTCAAGTCAATGCTAACCTTCCTTCCACAACATTTTTCCTGATATCTTCCTTTCTTATTAGTAAGTACATATTGTTCTTAGTGTTCTTCTCTTTTCTCACCCAGAATATGTGTTTCTGCCTATTCTAAAACTTGATATACACTCTTGTTGCACAGATGACATCCTATCTTTCAGATATGGAGTCCTGAGCTTTATGCACAGGAGTGTTATAGGCCAGTTACATGACACCTTTTTTTTTTTTTTAATTTGGGGGAATTTCCAGACAGAATTCCACAGGAACTACAATGCACACCAAGCACTTTATATTCCCTTTCACCAATTTCTCATTATCATTTGGTTTCATTTATTTTCTCAATAAATATTATTGTTGCCTGGATTAGATGACATCTCAAATTAATGTATTTATTTACATTCTCTTGATAGATGATGTTGAAAACTTGAAAAAGTATTTAGTATTCATATGTTTTATGCTTATTTTTCTATTACACAAAGAAATTATAATATTTTTAAAAGTATGACTGCTATCATCCTGTTGAATCAATTCGTTCTTGGCCTTTCAAAGGTTGAGGGCAGAATTCTCTGGGCTGTGCAGATAAATCAGTGAATAACCCACTAGACCATCTTTTCTATCCAATCTCACTCTATATCGCATGTGCAATGCTCTCTTTCTGATCCATTACAGTCCTTTCAGTTCATGATTGTCTACAGAGAAGTTTTCAATGCTCTGTCATTTTTTCAGTGTCTGAGAAGCATAAAAACAGAATTACAAACACTACAATGACTGTGTGGTGTGGAAAGTGTTGTGATCTTCTAGATCATAGTGTGTTTCTTTATAATGACAGGTCTTTTGACAAGATATCTGATTTAGAATGAATAGGGTCTCAGGTGCTGCTATGATTTGGATCCCAGGAATGTCTATGAATTGTCTTAAAAGCAGAAAAATGATCTCTGGGTGAGGATGAGTCTAGTTATAACTGTACTGAACCAATAGATTTTATAATCTCCCTGCTTACACTTCCATCATTTTTCATGGTGAGTTTTTGCTCCTGCCAAACAAAAGAAAAATTACTGAATGTTAAAATGATCAAGGAGAAGTAAGATTACCTGCAGGAGGGAGACAGCAACACTTACAGGAAATCACCCATCTTTACATTTTTCTGGCTCCCTAATGATGAGAGTTCCTATCCTTGTCCGCAGTGGGAGATATGTGCAGGTCATGAAACAATGAGACTATTTACTGGTGTATCATTAAACACCATAAATAAGTTTTGTTCTGAAGAACTTATTCAAGAACTTTTAAACAAGTTTGTATGAAGCCTTATGGAAAATGAAGACCATCAAATGCACTAACGAATCAGTGAGAAAAGTGTCAGTTTATTTATTATGTTCAAAGGAACTTACATGAGTTTTTGCCTATTTCTTTAGCTTCTGAAGCAAAGGCATCATTTCGTCTACAGTCTTTCACACACTTCTAAACATTCAACTTATATTCTTAACAACACTTGGAACACACAGTACCTAGATATATTCTACTGTTTGTATTCCTCGGTTACTCCTTGGTTAGGCTAGATTGTTTCAATGAGAACACTTGTTTAATTACTTAACTAAAGGAATGACAAACTCCTGAGCCTCAGGAGTGAGAAATATTATTTCCTGCATCCCAGAGAGTTAAGCTCTTGCAGGTGAATCTCTGGCACAAAAGAAGGCTGAATACAATTGAGCTGATTGTGGTATTTAACATTGGTGATTCTGTAGAGAATATTACTAATTGAATCAAATATTCTGACAGTATCATACCCTTGGATGTATTTCCCAGACTATTACTCAAGGTCATACAACTCATCTAGACCTGTATTCACACAGGTATATCTGGAATCCCTGTCTTTGGTTTTAATCATTAAAGAAATCTTATAACCAACCCCCCACACACACACACACAACTTCATTTGTTTTAAAACTACTCCTTGGTTCCATTTTTCCTCACTTTGTGATCCTGGTTCTCCAGGTGAGTCACATTTGCCTTGCTAATGCTCTGAATTTTGTTCACGACAGACTGTATCATATATTTAAATATGTGCATCAGAATTATAGACATATTTCTTTAGATATTTGATCATTTCAAAAATTATTAGCATGAATGCCTCTGTAGAGCTTTTCTGAAAAGCGTGAATTATTATTTGAGACCGCGTAGACACAGAATATCTTACCATCCACAATCCTCTACTTCTTTAGATCTGGAGTTCCCTGTGTGCCAGGGCCCCCAGCTGGCCATCAGCACCTTCTGGAGAATTTTGTGCCTGACCTCACAGTTCCATTTCCTCACTGTTTCACTTGCACATTAATGGGTATCAGTGTCCTCATTTCTCAGAGTGTTCATTTGTAGATACAATAAGTTTTTAGAATTGTCTCTGGAGATGGCACTTCTGCCCTTCACAGACTCTGCATAGTGGTTTGCATTATCATCATTTGTTGTATCTCCTAAGCACTCTAGCCCCTTCCCTGGGGCTTGGAGAATCCAGTTCACTCAGTAATTACTGAAGCTGATTTCAGAGTCTTCACAAGAGAGTTTAATGGACTTTTCAGGCTGACCAAGCCATCTCCAGATTTTATCAGTTGCACATCACACTGTATGCCAGAAAACAGAGAGAATCATAGTCAGAAAACTGTCAAATATATCCACTGTTCCTCTTATTCATGTCCTTTCAAGCAAACAAAGTCTCTTCTCTGTGCATTACCTTTTAAAAGAGCAACAAGTAAAACAAACCTAAGCCCAACTCCATAGTGAGCAGCTTGTTTTCAGTGCTAATCTTTGAATGGATGACCTGATTCGAATCCAGTGCTGAGTTCCTCTGCCACAGGTGAGGCTCAGCACTGGGATGGTTTTATTGAATGGCAGAAGTCCTTATTTGTATCACCTCTTGCTATATAGCAAACTCTGGATGGAACTGTGTGATAAGACAGTGCTCAGAGAAGATGCAAGGGTCTTTTTGTCACTGAGAATGATGACAATTATATGTAGTTATGTCATGCCCTTTTTAAAATACAAAATTTAAATAGCATCACATACTCTTATGTTTCCAGATCAGGCTCAGGTCTGCCGTATTATCCCCAGTGTCAGTGTCTGTGTTTGTACTTATACATGCTGTGTACAGCTTCTCTCTGAGACAATACTTCGTCAGAATTAGACTTGCCTGGTAACGTTCTAAAATTTCCCTAAATGTGTAGGGAAAACTATTAATTTTTTTAATTTTAGTTTTTGAAATCATGAATACATATTTGTTTGAAGCAAATGTACTCGACATCAGATCCATGGACATTTACAATCTCACATTCTGTGCATCCGTATACATGAAACCTGATGTAAATAGCAACATAGTCACAAATGTGAACCCATATTTTATCCTGAATGTATCCATAATACATGAGGATAAGGCTCAGTCTGACATTAAATTTCGTTGCATTGGTGATGAGAGACATTTATTCTGTGCTATGCCTTTTTAAATCTAATATCTCTGATTTTATAAGAATAACCTTTTTTCACTCAACTTCTTTTAGATCAGTATTATCTAGTAGTTTTAGTCATTTATATGATGTAGACATTATCCCCTGGACTAGGATGGATATTCTTGGTGGTAAGAATCAGTAAAATGCATACACATCAACACAGATAAAAAAAAAATATTTTCTATCCCATGGTTATCTGCTCACTGGATGTCAACCAGAAACGCAAAGAACCTGATAGCTGCTGAGCTCATGCCATCAGATGCCTTTGAGAGTCCAAACTATTGCTAAGGAGCTGGAAGCTCCCTGGATAGTCTCTGAGACACTTACAGCATGGAGCAGAGAGAAAGCACAGGAGCTGCCCAAAGACACCCAGACCCTGAAGAATGCTCCTATGAGAAGAACATGACAGCTTGTTAGTCAAGACTTAACCTTCAGCCTTGTACTGTGGGGTCTTTTCTGCATGGAGGATGCACATGCAGAAAGAGGAAGAAAGAGGAAAGCTGGAGACAGTGGTGAAACTATTTGAGGAGGATTATAGAGTGTGTCTCTGTTGGACAAAATATGTCAATGAAGGCAGGCTTAAGACTTAAAATGATTTACACCATTCCCAGAGTTCTATAACTCTACTTCTTACTTATTGATAACTTTATGATCTTCACTTGCCCTGGCTAGCATGATTGCTAGCTGCCCTGCTATCATGTTATTGCAATCTAGAGCTATAAACCAAATTAAAACTTTTGTTTGATAAATGGACTTGTATACAGTGTTTTAAAACATCAACAGAAAATTAATTAAGACAAGACTTTTCTGTGAACTCACATTGCAGGAATTATTAATGATTATATATTCTCACTGGTGTAAATAAGGCATAAAATATATCACAAATTTGTCTTCCAGATTACATATATTCTTCTTTTATGTTTTTATTAATTTGAAACTATTTTTATTATTATTTGTCAGGAGCCATAATGGGAAAAGCTAATAATTAGCAGTTGATCATCCTAAAATGCTTGCCTTGCATTACTATATAATCTGCGACAAGTATGCCCCATTCAGCAAGGTTGTGGTGGACATATTTTAGGAAAGATCCTGCTATTAATATGCTTTTTCTATTATTATTATTATTAAACGCATGTAACAATCACTAAGCAATAGCACACCCCTTTGGAGCAGATCTCTGCAGACCCACAAAGATGTACTGTCTTATAGTGATGCTATATAAACAAATAGATGACTTCTTCTTAAGACTTAATGATGATCCTATAAGAATTCCTAAAATTATATCAATGATTATTTAGCTCTTTTTATAGTGGGACTGCAATTAAGTCCCTTTCTGATAGTCAAGGCTGCAATGAGAACTCTGCCAGTCTCCCGATTGTCATCAATTATTTTGCCCTTAGATAGTAACCAGACTCTCTCACATTTCAATAAGGTTGTAAAACAATTAACCAAAGGTCACTAAAAGGGAACTCATGATTTATTATAGGTGCTAGGACAGAAGAGAAAATATTGCCTGGGTTTATCTATACAAAACTTCACTAATTTTTTAGTTATAGTTTTAAAGCTTCAGTGAACCTGTGGAGGTGATGGATGTTTAGCCAGATAATTACTCCTAATGGTTATGCATGTAAACATTCTCTGTTGTAAACTTCTATTTCAATTTATGATTTGAATTTTGGTGTGAACTTGTGATGAACTTTGTACCATGTGACCTTGTACTCTGTAAGATGTATAAGTACTGAGGACAAAGAGAAGAGAGTTAGTTAGTTAGAGAATAGAGAGTTAGAATAGAAGATAGAATAGAGATAGAATAGAGATTTTCCCCTTTCCCAGACAGAATAGAATTTTTCCTTTTTCTTCACTTAGGACCTTTTCGCTTTTCCCCTTAGAAAGCTTTCATAGGAAACTTTTTACACTTAGCAATAAACTATAATAACTTCTCTAAATGTTTTTTCTTCCTGGGACCTCAAACCAACAGACCTAAGTTAGAGCCTGGCAGCCCCTGCAGAGAGAGTACTAGGGTTATTTTCCAAATCCTCTGACGTCCTTGGGCTGAGGTGCTAAGTGTTCCCAGAAACTGAAGTTTCTAGCCTCAGAGGATCAAACAGAAAGCAGGTCAGCTACAGTAGCTTAGTAAGTAAACTTAGTAAAATAGACAAGTAAGATTTTATTAAACAGCAACCCTAAATATCTTGTAAGACAAAAATCTTACCCCGAATCTTTAAAGCCCAAGGCTTTACCCCTAATCGTAAGACCAAGTCTTACCCCTCTGCCAACGCTCTTCCTATTCCCATCCCCCTCGGCTGCCTCAAGAAGAACAGACCAAAGGAGAAGAAAGATCACTTTCTACTCCCACCAAGCTGGAGCTGGCTCCTGGTAATTATTTTTAATCTTTTTTACTATCCAGTTTCTATCCACCTCCTGGTCTTCCCTTTGACTGTTCCTCATCGCATGCCTCTTCCCCCCATTTCAAAGAGGATGTACCAACTTCTACCACCCCACACCACCATACCTTCCGACTCCCTGTAGCCTCAAGTCAATGGAGGGCTAGAAGCATCTTCTCTCACTGAGGCTAGACTACACAGGCTTCTGCTGTATGTTTGTAGAGGGGTATCATATCAGCTCATATATGCTACCTGGTTGTTTTCCAAGTGCCTGAGAGATCTAAGGAGGGTGGGGGTGGCCCGTTAGTTGAGAACTCTAGTCTTCCTATGAGATTGCTCTCCTCCTCAGCTTTTTCCAGCTTTTCCCTAATTCATCCCCAGGGGTCCCCAGTTTTTGTCGATTGGTGTAAGTATATACATTTGTCTCATTCAGTTCTTTTTGGGCTTCTCAGAGGGCAACCATGCTAGACTCCTGTCTATGAGCACACCATAGCATCAGTAATAGTGTCAGACTTTGGAGCATCCCCTTGAGATGGATCTCAAATTGGGCCTGTCACTGGGCTTTCTTTCCCTGAGGCTTGTCTTTGTTTCTTTCCCTTAAGTTCTTTTAGAAAGGACGAATTCTGGTTCAGGTGAGCTGGCATGAGGAGCCTCCAGAAGGGATTGCCACTGAAAACCTCTGGGTATAATTTAAGGAGTTTTAGTGGGATATAGCCATTGTATTAACAGAAGACCTTAGCACTAATATGTCTTCCTTCACATCATGACTCTCCTGCCAGAGTTTTGGAAAAGAATTGTTTTTTACTTTAGGGTATGATGTTAAATGTATTGAACAACTGCTGAGAGAATTAAGCTTACTCAGGAATAAATCCTAAAGTAAATCCTAAAGTAAATCCTAAAGTAAATAAATCCTAAAGTAAATTTCCTATGCTTGGTGTATGTTGCCTGCCCCCTGTTGGTACAGGGCTTCTCTACAAGGAGGTTTGTGTCTGGGCTCACACTGAAGACCCCACACTATGACTCTTGCACAGAAATATGTGGCTGTGTCCTCAGTAGTCACAGAGTTCAATTGCAGAAAGTACTAGTTTTCGCATGTGTCTCTAGTGAAAGAGATTTGTCTTTTGAGAGATGAGTTGTAGCCAGTGCTACCACTGTAGATTATATACTTCATCCCCTCCATTTTATTTTCTGGGAACTTCCAGATCTAACTCCAGTCATAACCACTGGTAATGGAGTAGCCACTGACAGAGCAAGTAAGAGACAATGACTGAGAGGGTTTCACCAGGTCAGGTGCAGACTTCTGTAGTTATACCTCAGGCTGGAAACCTTCAGAGAAGAAGAGTCAATTCTATGAGCCTTACATTTTCAAAAACTCCAATGGGCACATGTATGAAATGTCAACATTCACCAGGAAGGTCTGCCAACATGTACACAAGACTCAACATTCTCATCTTTTATGCTACAGCCCCTTTTCTTCAGAGGTAAATCTCCAGTGTGAGAGATATGAGCTGCCACAGCCCAGGAGGGGATTTAACTTAGAGCTAGAGCAGCATTTGCAGGCAGTGAGCCAGCCTTGCCTCCATAAGTGGGGAAGGTGAATACTAAGTACACTTGATTTTTAAAGTAAGACCATCACCATCTCTGAATTCCTATGAGTCTGTGATAAGGTAGTGTTGGGTTACAGAGTGCCTTGGTGTGGGTCCTGTTGGATTGAATTGTGGGTCCTGCATCTGCCCCTCTCAAGAGGCTAGGGCTGCAGCTCATAGAGGCACAAGCAGGAAGTTGACTGTGTTCATTCCATGCAGGTGCTGGGTGGACATCTGGCTGTGAGAAGCACTGGGACTCTGTTCCAAGGGTGGAGGGAACATAGGCTAGTGTCTCACAGGGGCCAGAGCTCTTGAATTGGGGGTCCTTGGGCCAAGAGATGTCCGGAACGGACACTTGAATCTTACTTAGAAATGGGAATTAGTTATAAAAAAGAGATGGAGAGAAGAAAATGAGAGTAAAGGGAAATGGGAATAGGAATGAGAGGTTAGGATCATGTTTTGAAGTAGACAGGGAATGTGGGTAGATGGGTATAAAAATGAAGGAAAGTCTGCAATTGTTGGGGGTGAGGAATGGGGAGACATCTGCAAGATGAGAAAGAGACCTGGGCTATGGAGATGAGCTTAATATGTTGCACTACATTGGTGACTTGGAACCTGAAGATGTCACCTCCTGTACCCAAGCAGGAACCTCAGTGGTTCCTATGAACAACACATATAAAAACCCACCCACAAAAATGTCAAACCCAATTTATCCTGTCTACATGAAATGATGTCACTGGGGGTGGAATGGAGACTGAGTGAATGGACAGCTTGTAACTGACCTGACATGAAACCTATCCCATATTAAAGCATCAACCCTTTACTCTATTCATGATACACTGTTATGCTTGTACACAAGAGCCTGTCATAACTGTCCTCTGGGAGGCTCCACCCAGCAGCTGATTCAGACAGATACAGACACCCACAGGGAATCAGTGGATGAAGCTTGGAAGGGAACATTTATAGAAGAAGAGGAGAAAGGATTGTGGGCTGTGTGTAGAACAGGAATTCCACAAGAAGAACAACAGAGTCAATGAAACTGGATGTTTAAAGCTCTCAGAATTCAGAAGATGTTTGGTGTATGTCAACCAAAAACATACACAGGCTGGACATATATGCATCCCCAAACATGTAGCAGATGTGCAGTTTGACTTTCATGTGTGTTCAGAACTGGAATGAGGGATATCCCAAAAGCTGTTTTCTGTACAATGGGTTATCTTCTTCTATCTGGGATGCCTCAACTGGCCTCATGGGAGAGGAAACGACTAGCCTGCCAGAGACTTGAACTTTCAGGGTGCCAGGGGGTGGTGGTGGTGGGAGATAACCAGAGGTAGCCCAGCTGCTCAAAGGAGGAGAGGGGAGTAAAGGGAGAGACCAGGAGGGGGATAGTGACAGGAATATAAAGTTAATAAGTAAAATAAAAATAAAATTAAAAACTAAGAATTAAAAGAGTTCAGAGTTTTTTGCTGGACATTCTGCCATTGCTAGATAAGTTTTGGGCCACTGTCTGCTATCAGCTATGCCAATCACCAATGTTTTTATCACCTGCTGCCTTCCAAAGAAAGAAAGGAAGAAATGAAGAAAGGAAGGAAGGAAGGAAGGAAGGAAGGAAGGAAGGAAGGAAGGAAGGAAGAAAGAAAGAAAGAAAGAAAGAAAGAAAGAAAGAAAGAAAGAAAGAAAGAAAAGGGGTGGGAGACTTCAACTTGTTCTAGTCAGGCTCCTTGCTCTTTGTCTTTTACTGCATTCCTCTAAGAACTTTATTAATTTCTTCTTTAGCTGATGGTATCACCTTCAAAAGTTTGCATTCAAAGTCATTTGCTTGTACTTCAGCTGTATTGGAATATCCAGGGCTTGCTGTAGTTAGATAGCTGTGCTCTAGTGTTACTGTCTTGCTCTGGTTGTTAATTTTATTCTTGTGTTGGTATCTAGACATCTCCTATTGGTTTATTTTAGGTTCAGGTGCAAGTTCCCTTGATGGATGAATTATTTTCTTTTGGTTTATATTTCTTCTTTTATCTTCTTGTCTGAGTGTCCTGTTATTCTAATGTTCAGAGAGTCTTCAGGGACTCCACTGGAGTTTTTGGGACCTGAGTGTCCTTTGGAGCTTTCCAATTGCCTCGGGGTTTCTGGGTTTCAGTGAGCTGCAGTGGCCACTGGGGTTCTGGATAACAATGTTGCTTTGGGGGTTCTGGTTTTATCTCTGAGGTTGCTAGAATTGGGTTTTCCTTCAGGAGAACAAGAGTGTACTATTTATGTTTTGAGTTGGGATGTTGAGCCTCCAGGAGGTTGTGTCAATGAAGAATTCTGGGTATAATTTAAGGAACATCTGGAGGCCTGGGGCATTGTATTATCTGATATTCTTAGCACCAGTGTGTCTACCTGGAGAGCAGAAGTCTCCGGTTAGTTTTGTGCAAGAATTATTTTTCCCTATTTTAAATTAGGTTTCCTGTGCTTAGTGTAAGTGGCATGCCCCCTGCTGGTACAGTGATGCTCTACAAAGAGGTTTACGTCAGGGCTCACACTAAAGATTCCACACTGTGTCTCTTGCACAGTAATATGTAGCTGTGTCTTCGGTAGTCACAGAGTTCAACTGTAGGAAGAACTGGTTCTTGGATGTGTCTCTAGTGATGGAGATTCGACTTTTGAGAGATGGGTTGTAAATAGTGCTACCATCGTAGCTTATGTACACCATCCACTCCAGCTTATTTCCTGGAATCTGCCTGATCCAGTTCCAGCCATTACCACTGGTGGTGATGGAGTAGCTAGTGACAGAACAGGTGAGGGACAATGACTGAGAGGGTTTTACCAGGGCAGGTCCTGACTCTTCAAGCTGCACCTCAGACAGGATACCTTCAAACAAGAAGAGTAAATTCTATAAATCACGCAAATTGAAAACCCCACATGGACAGATGTATGAAATATTAACACTCACCAGGAAGGGCTGTCAACAGGTACACAAGATTTAACACTCTCATCATTTAGGTTACACCCTGTTTCTTCAGAGAACAGGCTCCAGTGAGAGAGATGGGAGTGCCTACAGCACAGGAGAGAATTTAAGTTTAGACCTAGAAGAAGCATTTGCATGTAGGGATTGAGAGTTGGCTTCATTACTGGGGGGGTGAATACTGAATGCACTTGGTTATTAAAATAAGACAGTCACTGGCTCTGGCTTCCTATAGCGTGAGCATGGAATAAGAGTGCATGAAGACTGTAGAAATTACAGAAAACTTATCTAGATATGATCCCACTGTCATTTTCTATACCAATCTCCCAGGGAACCTCCTCTGCTCCTGTATTTTTAAGGTTTCAAGACAGTGCAAACCTTCTTTTCACACTTGGGTTCTTGCTTTTTATTAGTATGTCCACACTGTTCCTAGTTTTCTTCTCTATTTCCACCAATATTATACATATTTAGGAAAGATGGTAATCTTTCTAGAATTTGGTAACCTGTCTTATTGTTGTTGCAAAGAAGATCTGGTAAATTTCCAGTAGAGTGTCCTGAGCTGCTTGCACAGGAATAATGTAGGAAGTAATATTACGTTTGTAATTTTATCTTTTGGAAAAATTTCCAGACAGATTTCCATATGAGCTACAGCATGTTTAACCAATCATATATTATATTTCCTCTTCCACCAGCTACTCATCAGCATTTGGTGTCATTTGTTTTCTTAACAGATTTCGTTGTTGCTTAGATTTGATGAAATATCAAACAACCTTACTAATTTTACATTTTCTAGATAGGTTAAGATGACAGAAACTTAAAAGGGTGTTTAGTATTCATATGTTTTAAACTTTTGTTTCCATTACAGAAAAAAAAAACTAACTTTTTTTTTTTCAAATTATCATTGCGATCTACCTGTTGAATGAATTCTTTCTTGGTCTTTCACGGGATGAGGAAAGACTTATGCAGGTTGTGCAATCATATCACTGAATAACACACTCTCCATTTTTAACACTTAATCTCACTCTATATCATTTATTGTACGCTCTCTGTCTGATCAATTACAGTCCTTTCAGCTCATGATAGTCTGCTGGAGCCTTTTGCATTGCTCTGTCATCTTACTGAAGGTCTGAGCAGCACTGACGCAGATTTAGGAATATCACAATGACTGTGTGTTGTGGGAGGGGATGGAATCTTCCTGATCAGAGTTTGATCCTTTAAAATGCAATGTCAGTAGAATTCTTAGAAGATATCTGACTTTGGAATGGATACTGTCTCATGAAGCTCTTATGATTTATATCAAAGGACGGTCTTGACATTCCCTTAACAGCAGAAAGATAATCTCTGGGCGATGGGTCTAGTTATAAACAGCCTGCACCAATAGATTTTATAATTCCACTACATCCACTTCCACCACTTATGGTTTGTATGAGATTCTTCCTACCAAAAGAGCAATGAAAGAATGTTAAAATGAGCAAGGAAAAGTAGGATTAACTGCAGCAGGGAGACACCAATACTCACAAGAAATCATTCATGTTCACACTACTCTGGGTTCCTAAGCATGAGAGTTGTCCACAGTGGGAGGTATGTTCAGTTCATGAAACAATGGACTATTTACCGATGTGTCATTAAACACCATAAATAAGTTTTCTTCCTGAAGAACTCCTTCATGAACTTTTTCCAAATGGTTTTATGACGCTTTATGGAAAATGAAGACAATCAAAGGCACTAATGAATTTGTGAGAAAAGTGACAGTTTTATTATGTTCAAAGGAACATGCATGAGTCTTTGGTTATTTTTTTAATTTCAGCAGCAAAGTCATCATTTTACCTATGGTCTTTCACACACTTCTAATCATTCTTCTTATATTCTCATCAACACTTGAGACACACATTGCCTAGATTTGTTCTACTGTTTGTATTCCTTCACTTACTCCTTGGTTAGGTTAGAATGTTTCACTTGTTTAATCACTAAACTCAAGGATTGACAAACTCAAGAGACTCAGGTGAAATATCTATTTCCTGTAGCCAAAGGAGTTAAGCTTTTGCACATGAATCTCTGGCACAAATTAAGGCAGAATACAACAAAGCTGATTGTGGAATTTAACATTGGTGACTCTGTACAGAATGTTACTTTTTGCAAACAATTATTCTGAGCATTTTGAATGTATTTCTCAGACTATTACTCAAGGCAATACAATTCATCTAGGTCTGGATTCTCTCAGGGATTTCTGGAATCCTTGGCTTGGGTTTTAATCGTGAGGGAAATCCAATACCCTCCCCCAAATTCATTTGTTTTAAAACTACTTATTTCCATTCTTCCCCATATTGTGATTCTGATGCCCACATCTGCAGGTGAGTCATATCTGCCCTGTTAATGCTCTCAAGTTTGTTCAGAATGACTGTATTCTCTATTTAATTATGTACATCAGACTTATATACATATTTCATTAGATATTTGCTAATTTCAAAAATTATTAGTTGCATGCCTCTGTAGAAGTTTTCTGGAAAATGTGTATTATAATTTGAGATCATTACAACCTAAAATATTGTACCATTCACAATCCTCTACTTCTTTTGATCTGAAGATTCCTGTGTACCAGGGCCCCTACTGGCCATCAGAATCTTGTGGAGAGTTTTATGCCTGATCTCACAACTTCATTTCCTCACTTTGTCACTTGCACAGTAATATATGGCAGTATCCTCATTTCTCAGGCTTTAAATTTGTAGATAAAATATGTTTTTAGAATTGTCTCTGGAGATGGCAAATCTATCCTTCACAGACTGTGGATAGTATTTTGCACTACCATCATTTTTTTTTATCTACTAACCACGTTAGCATTATTTCTGGGGCTTGTAGAATCCATTTCATCTAGAAATTACTGAAGATGAATCCAGAGGCTTCACAAGTGAATTTAATGGACTCTCCAGGCTGTACCAAACTGCCTCCAGATTCTACCAGCTGCATCTCACCCTACATACTTGAAAGCAGAGAGAATCATTGTCAGAAAACTGCCACATATACCACTTTCCCTTTTACTCATTTGCTGTTACAAAACATAGTTTCTTCTCTGTTAATTTCCTCTTAAGAGAGCAAAAAGGAAAACCTATCTAAGCCCCAACTCCATAGTTAGTAGCCTGCTTTCCATGCTAATCATTGAATGGGGAGTACTGACTGGAATCCAGTGCTAAGCTCCTATGCCACAGATGAGGCTCAGCACTGGGCTGGTTTTGTTGAGTAGCAGAACTCCCTCTTTGCATCTCCTCTTGCTATATAACAAGCTCTGGAAGACAGTTTCAGGGAAGATGCAGGGATATTTTTGTTCACTGACAATTATATGTGGTTATGCCATACCTTTTTGAAACTATGAAGTTTAAATAGCATCACACGCTTTCATATTTCCAGATCAGGCTCAGGTGTGATATATTTTCCCCAGTGTCTTTTTGTGCTTCCCCATGCTGTGTAAAGCTTCTCTCTGAGACAACACTTAGTCAGATTTAGACTAGTCTGATAAAGTTCTAAAATCCCCCTAAATGTGATGGGAAAACTATTGATTTTGTTCATTTTTGTTCATGAAAACATGAATACATATTTTGTTTGAATCAAATGTACTTAACATCAGATGACTGTACATTTACAGTCTCACATTCTAAGCATCCATATGCATGGAACCTGGTGTAAGGTCACATTACATAACTTATCCTGGATATTTACAAAATATATGAGGATAAATCTTCAAACTTTACTTTTAATTGCACTGGTGATGAAAAACATTGATTCTGTGCTATGCTTTTTTTTAAAACTCATCTCTGTTTTAAAAATAATTTTTGCTCTTTCAGCTGAATTTGGATCAGTATTATCCAGCTGTTTTAGTCATTTATATGATGTAGACATTATCCCCTGAACTAGGAAGTATACACTTCCTAGTGGTGGAAAGAATCAAGATAAAGCATACACATCAACACAGATATACAATTTTATTTTATATCCCATGGCTATCTGCTCACTGGATGTGAACCAGAAATGCAGAGAAATTGACAGCTGCTGAGTTCATGAGATTGGATGACTTTGACATTCCAAATAAGTGTTAGGGACTTGGAAGCTCTCTGGATTGTCTCTGAGATGCTTACAGCATGGAGCAGACACAAAGCACAGTTTCAGACCCAGGACACACAAAACCTGTAGAAGGCTCCTGTGAGAAGGACATAACAACTTCTTAGTCAGGACTCGGCCTGTGGGGTTCTTTTGTATGGAGTATGCTCCTTAGGAAGTAAAAGTGGAGCTCGAGACAGTGGTGAAACTATTTGAGAAGGATTAGGAAGTGTGTCTCTGATGGAGAAAACATGTCATGAAAGACAGGCTTGAGAATTCAAATGATTTACACCATTCTCAGATTTCTCTAATTCTACTTGTTACTTGTTGGTTATTTTATCTCTCAATTTACCTAGATGACATGGTTTCTGCATAATGCCATGCTTTCCTGTCGTGCTATATCCCTCTTGATCTATAAACCCATTTAAACCTTTTGTTTAATAAGTTGCCTTGGTCATTGCATTTTATAACAGCAACAGAAAGTAATTAAGGCAAGGTTTTTCTGTGAATTCACATTGCAGAAATAATTAAAGATTATAGTGTCTCACAGGTTTAAGCTGGGCTTACATCATATGAGAGATATATATTCCTGAGCACATGTGTTTTTCTTTAGAGATATGACTGTGTCAGTAGTGAAATGTTAGGTCACCCAACACAAGAAGAAATAGAATTCTGGTGGATACTACTTCATGGTGGCTGTAGAATTTCTATGACCTGAGAGGTATCCTTTATTATTTCTGCTTAGTTTTCTTTTAGCATTTTTTACAAAAACTATATTTCATTTTTTAGAGTCAAGACATTGTTCCCCTCCCTCGCCACCCTCCGTCAGTTTCTCATCCCATTTCTCCTCCTCTCTTTCCAAGATGATGTACTCATTCTACCCCCATGCCTTCAGGCATCACCACTCCCTATGTTCTCAGGTCTCTCAAAGGATGGGTGCTTCTTCACCCACTGAGGACAGACCAGGCAATCCACTACTTTATATTTGTCAGGGGCCTCAGACCAGCTCATGTATGTTTCTTTGTTGGTGGTACAGTATCTGAGAGATCTCAGTGGTCCAGGTTAGTTGAGACTGCTGTTCTTCCTATGGGGGCACCCTCCTTCACTTCCCTGAATTCAACCTCAAGGATATCTGGCTACTGTCGATTGGTTGTATGGAAGTATTTGTATTTGTCTCATTCAGCTGCTTGTTGAGCTTCTCAGATGGCAGCCATTCCAGACTCATGTCTGTAAGCACACCATAGCATCAGTAATAGTGTCAGGCCTTGGAGCCTGCTTAAGGTGGATCTCAATTCGTGTCTGTCATTGGAACTCCTTTCCATCAATCTTTTCTCCATTTTTTTCCATGCAGAACTTTTAGTCAGGAACAATTCTTGGTCAAAGTTTTTGACTGTAGGATGGCCACCCCATTCTTCCACTTGATGTTCTGTCTTTCTATTGGAGGTAGACTCTACAATTTCCCTCTCCCCACTGTTGAATATTTCATCTAAAGTCCCTCCCTTGGAGTCCAGAGAGTCTCTAACCTCCCAGGTCTCTGATACATTCTAGAGGGTCCTGCTACATTCTACTTCCTGATATTGACCGTTTCCATTCATTCTGCTGGACTTCACTGCTTCACTCTTGAATACCTCCAAATATCTGATCATGATCTCCCTTTTTCCTTCCTGACCTTTTTCCCACACACTTACAGACACTTAATCTTTGACAAAGAAACCAAAAATAAACAATGCAAAATAGAAAGCATCTTCAATAAATATTGCTGATCTACCTGGCAGTCTGTATGTAGAAAAATGAACAATGGCTGAGAAAAACTTAAATGTTCAACTTCCTTAGTCATCAGGGAAATGCAAAACAAAATGACCCTGAGAGTAAACTTTATACCAATCAAAGAATGGCTAAGATCAAAATCTCAGGTGACAGCACATATTGTTGAGGATGTGGAGAAAAAGGAACATTCTTCCATTGCTGATGAGATTGCAAACTGGTACAACCACTCTGGAAATTAATCTGGGGTCCCGCAGAAAACTGGAAATAGATATACCTGAAGACCCAGCTATACCATTCTTAGGCATATACCCAAAAGATGCAACACCATGTTACAGGGGTACTTATTCCACTATGTTCATAGAAGCCTTATTTATGACAGACAGAAACTAGAAACAACTCAGATGTACCACATCAGAAGGATGGATACACAAAATGTGGTTCATTTATACAATGGAATATTCTCAGTTATTAAGTAAAAGGTTATGATGACTTTTTCAGGAAAATAGATGAAATTAGAAAATATGTTGAGTGATGTAACTCAGACCCAAATGGCCACACATGGTATATATGCAGTAATAAGTGGATATTAGCCAAAAAGTACAGAATACCTAGGATATAATTCACAGAACTCAAGAGGGTTAACAAGCAGAAGTGCCCAAGTGAGGATTCCTAAACCATATTTGGGAGGGAAAAGAGAGCAATCATAGGGCAGGTGCAGAGCTAGCAAAGGACCTGATGGGATAGGGGACAGGGAGTGGAAAGGGGATCATGATCAGGTATTTGGTGGGGGGAACAGGAGTGAAGTTGTGAGGATCAGCAGAAAGAATGGAAACAGGCAACCTCGGGAGGTAGGAGGTTGTGGGGCCCTCTAGAATGTACCAGAGACCTGGTAGGTGAGAGACTCTCAGGACTAAAAGGGAGGGACCTTAAATGAAATGTCCTATAGTGACAAGAGGGAACTTTTGAAACTTATCTCCAGGAGAAAGACAGGGCATGAAGTGGAGGGTTGGTGTTGCCATGACACAGTCAAAAACTCAAACCAGAGTTGTTTCTATCTGAACGAACTACAGGGATAAAAGTGGAGAAGAGACTGAGGGAAAGGAGTTCCAGTGACACACCCAAATTGGGATCCGTCTCAATTATGGTGTGTTCACAGACAGTATCCTAGTATGCATGCCCTCCAAGAGTCCCCAAAACATCTGAAAGAATCAGATGCAAATAGTTAAACCCAACTAATGGACAGAAGCAGGGAACACCTGTGACTGAATTAGGGAAAAGCTGGAAGAAGCTAAGGAGCTAGGTGACCGAATAGGAAGACCAGCAGTTTCAATTAACCTAGACCTCTGAGATTTCTCAGATACTATGCCACCAACCAGACAGCATATAACAGCTTATATGAGGCCCCACTACATATATAGCAGAGGACTGTCTTGTCTGGCCTTCGTGAAAGAAGAGGCACCTAACCCTAGAATGAGACTTAAGGCCCTAGGGAGTGGAACAATCCTGTGGGTAAGGTATGAGGGGGGCTAGAATGAGGAATAGGATGAGGAACAGTCAGCATGCAGACCAGGAGGGCGATAAAGACTGGACTGTATAAAAAGAATTGATGAAATATAAAATTTGTAAAATATTTACAGATTTGAGGTCACACTGAGCTTATGAAAAGAAAGATAGGTGAGAATTATTTAGATAAGTTTCATATAAGAAATAAGTAATCAATATCCTGTTGTAATTTCCTTTTTTGTAGTGGTTTTATGTCTTTGAAGAATATGTTTTTGTCAAGACTCTCTCTGGAAAATGTGTAATGTATGGCTATGAAGTAAAAGTCTTAAGGGTTATAAAAGTTTTAAAAGAAAAAATACAGCTGGAATTTGCTTCTCCTTCAACAATTCTGTATGTATGTATGTGTGCTTGTTTTGCCCCTTTTCACTTCTCTAATTGCTGGTTGCCATAGACAACTGCCCCCAATGATATCTGGATGGACTCCGGTCAGCTCGTCACAGCACTGGCCTACACAATGCTATTCACTGACTTCCTTGGTTTACCCTTCAGTGTCAAATCTGTTCTTTTAAATGGGAACCATTCACAACATACATTTTTAAATTAGTTTTGCTCTTTATTTACTTGTTGAGACAAGGCACCCATGCGCCAAGATCTTTGTATGAACCACAGAAGACAACTTACAGAGATTAGTTCTCTTCTACTTGATGGATCTCACATATTAAAGTAATATTATCAAATTTGTCAGGAAGCACTGTTACTTTCTTAGCTTTTCCAAGGCTGTCATGCTGTGGTTTTGACTGGTTTGATTTTGTATAGATGATGTTATGTCATTTGTGCAATGAGAATATATTAGTCCCCACAGACAGTTTTATGACTTTTAAATCCACTTTCTAGATCTTACATTCTGTCTGTTTCTTTCTTTGTGATGGCCCTTGAGTGTTGTAGGATGGTTGAAGAAAGAAGGAAGAGGAGGAGGAGGAAGAGGAGGAGGAAGAGGAGGAGGAGGAGAAAAAGAAGGAGGAGGAGAAGGAGAAGGAGAAGGAGGAGAAGAAGAGGAGGAAGAGGAGGAGGAGGAGAAGGAAGAGGAGGAGAAAGAGGAAGAGGAGGAGAAGGGGGAGGAGGAGGGGAAGGAGAGGGGGGAGAAGAAAGCACACTGCAGAGGAGTAGAAGACAGCAACTTATCAAACAGGGTTAAATCAATCAGTTAGCAATTAAAAAAAGTTAAAAGCATCAATGAAACCAAAAGCTTTTTTTTTTGAGAACATCAACAATTTAGTCAAACCCTTAGAAAAACTAATCAAGAGATATAAAGGCAGTATCCAAATAAACAAAATCAGTAACAATAAGGGAAAGAAAACAACTGAGACTCTGGAAGTTTAAAGAATCATTAGATCTTACTTCAAAAGCCTGACCTCCATAAAATTGGAAAATCTTAACAAAATGCATGATTCTCTAGACCAATATCACTCAACAAAATTAAATCATGATCAGTAAACTATTTACACAGCCTCATAATCCCAACAAAATAGAATCAGTAATTATGTCTCTCAACCAAAAATTAAAATTAAAAGTTTCATAGCCAAACTGTTTTAGTGCAGAATTCTTTCAGAATTTCAAAGAAGAGCTGTTAGCAATACTGCTCAAACTATTCCACAAAATAGAAAGAGAAGGAACACTGTCAAACACAACCTATGAGGCCAAAATCACCATGATGCCTAAACCACACAAAGATCTAACAAAAAAAAATGAGAATTTCAGGATGAATTTTCTTATGAACAGTAGTCAAAACATAGTAAAATGGTGCTGGACTACCTGGATATCTATATGTTGAAGAATGAATATTGATACATTTTCATCACCCTGCATGAAACTGAAGTTCAAGTGGATGAAAGACCTCACAATAAAATGGGATACATTATATTACTATAAGAGAAATTAGGGAAATCCCTTAAAATCTTAGTACAGAACACAATTTCCTGAGCAGAGTACCAATGCCTAAGGCTTTGTGATCAATAGTTGATAAATGGGACCTAATAAAATGTCAAAGCTTCTTTAACTCAAAGGACACTGTCAATTGGATACAGTCAACAGTTATCAACAACAACAACAAAATAATCCAATTCAAAATAGGATAGAAAATCCTCAACAGTGATAATTCAAATGGGCAAGAAACACTTTAACACATGTTCCAAGTCCTTAATTTTTAGGGAAGTGAAATTCAAAACATTTCTGAGCTCTATCTTACACTCTTTAGAATGGCTAAGATGAAAAACTCAAGAGCTAGCACATGCTGGCGAGGATGTGGAGCAAAGGAAACACATCTTCATTTCTGACGTGTGGGTCTACCTTTATAATCGCTTTGGATAATAATGTGGTGGTTTCTCAGAAGACTGGCAATAGTTCTACCTCAAGAACCTACTATCTTGCTCCTGGGAATATACTCCATAAATGCTCCATCATCCCTCAAAGACTCTTGCTCAACTATGTACATAGATTCTTTATTTGTAATAGCCAGTAAATGGAAAAAACCTAGATGTCCCTCAATTGAAGAATGGACAAAGAAAACATTCTACATCTACACAATGGCATACTATTAAGGAAGTAAAATCCAAGAGATAATAAATTTTGCAGGCAAATCAAGTAAAGTCCAGAATATCATCCTGAGTGAGGTAACCTAGTCCTGAAATGATACTCGTAGTATGCACTTACAAGTTGATATTAGCCATAAAATAAAGGTATTGTGTTACACTCCACAGACAAAGTGGTGCTAAACAAGAAGGAAGGATCAAGGTAGAAAGCTTGAATCTCACTTAGAAAAGGGAATTAAATAGTCATAAGAGACAGATTGAGAGAATGATCTGGGAGGGAAAGTTAAATGTGGAAGGGAATGGGAGGTTTAGGATCATGTGTGGAGAAGGACAATTAGGATGTCTAAATGGCCATTAAGATAAATGGAAATATCAAACTGTAGGGGGTGAGGATTGGGAGGAATCTCCAAGATGAGACAGACACCTGGGATATAGGGGGTGCCCAAGAATCAATTGGAGTGACCTTAACTGTGATTCACTATATTGGTGGTTTGGAACTTTAAGAAGCCACCTCCTGTGGCCATGCAGTAACCTCAGTGGAGCAATAAAGTCACAAACCAACCCACAAAACTTTCAACTCCAAATTTATCCTGTCTACAAGAAATGCTATCACTAGTGTTGTAACAGAGCCTGAGGGAATTAACTGTCGATAACAGGTCCTGATTTAAGACCCATCCCATGGACAAGCAACAATCCCTTAAACAATTAATGATTCTCTGTTGTGCTTGCAGACTGGAGCCTGACATAACTGTCCTCTGATAGTTTTTGCCAGCAGATGACTCAGACAGATACAGGCATCCAAAACCAAAGAGTGGATGGAGCTGGGGGGTGGGGGGGGGACTCTTATAGAAAAATAGGAGGAAATATTTTAGACCCTGAATAGGATAGAAACTCCACAGTAAGACCAACAGTGTCAACTAACTTAGATGCTTTGCATTTTCAGAGTCTGAACCTCTAATCAAAAATCATACACACGCTGGACCTAGTCCTCCCCATTCATATGTTGGACATGTGCAGCTTTGTCTTCATATGAATTCAGAACAAGTGTGATTGGTGTTATCCCAAAAGCTGTTACTTGTATGTAGGTCTTCTAACTTGGCTGCCTTGGCTGGCATCAATGGAAGATGAAGTGCCTAGGCTTCAGAGACTTGAAGTGTCAGGGTGTTGAGGTGATATGGAGAGGAGATCCAGCTGCTCAGAGAAGGGAAGAATGGTAAAGGGAGGAGGGTAGATGAAAGAAGTGACTTGTAGTGTGGTAGTGAGTGGTCTGTTATGTGAATAAGTAAAATAAAAATTAAAAAAAAACAGAAGAGTAGTTCAGGGTTTCCATTTGACAAAATCCAATATCCCTTAATGTTAAATGTCTTGGAAAGATTAGAAATTCAAGGCCCATACCTAAAAACAGTAAAAGTAATATAAGGCAAACCAGTAACCAACATCAAATGGAAAGAAACCTTAAATGGAAACATTAAACATTAAATGGAAAGAACGTTAAATGGAAAGAAACTTGAAGGGATCACACTAAAATCAGGGACTAGATAAAGTTGCACACTCTCTCCCTACTCAGGCCAAATTTTCTTATGAACATTGATCAAAAAATAGTAAAATGGTACTGGACTACATGGAGATCTATATGTTGAAGAATGAAAATCGATACATGTTCATCACCCTGGATGAAACTGACGTTCAGGGGGATGAAAGATCTTACCATAAAATGGGATACATTATATTACTGTAAAAGAAATTATGAAATATCCTTAAACTCTTAGTACAGGAGAGAATTTCCAGAACAGAATACCAATATAGTACTCGTGGTTCTATTCAGAGCAATTAGATGACAAAAGGAGATCAAAGAAATACAAATTAGCAAGGAAGAAGTCAAAATATCACTATTCCAGATGATACGCTAGTATATTTGCATGACTCCAAAAAGTCCACCAAAGAACTCCTTCAGCTGATAAACAAGTTCAGCAAATTGGCTTGGTATAAAACTAATTCAAACAAGTCAGATGCCTTCCTCTACTTAAAGGATAAATGGGCTGATAAAGAAATTAAGAAAATGACACCAGGAATTGTCAGTGTTAATATAATAAAAATGGCCAACTTACCAAAAATTATCTAGAAATTAAATGCAATTCCCATCAAAGTTCCAATTCAATTTTTCAGAGATTGAAAGAGAAATTCTCAAATTCATTTGAAACAACAAAACCCCCAGGATATCGAAAACTATTTTCAACAATAAGAGAACTTCGGAGGGAATCACCCTACCTGACCTCAAGCTCTACTACAGATCAATAATGATAAATACTGCATGATATTGGTACAAATACAGAGTGGTAGATCAATCAAAAAGAGTTGAAGACCAGAAATGGACCCACATAAGTATGATGACTTGAAATTTGGTAAAGAAGCTAAAACCATCCAGTGGAAAATAAACAGTATATTCAACAATTGGTGCTGGCTTAAGTGGTGGTCCGCATGTAGACAAATGCAAATTAACCAATTCTTATCTATTTGTACAAAGCTTTCAAGAAAGAGTGGGAAAGTCTCGGACACAACTGATCAGGGGAAATTTTCTTAAACAGAACACTAATGGCCCAGACTCTAAAATCAACTGTAGGCAAATGGTATCTCATAAAATTGAAAATATTCTGTAAGGCAAAGGACACTCTCATAATCAGTACAAAATGGCAACCTACAGATTATGAAAAGACCTTTACCAATCCTACATCGAATAGAAGGCTCATATCCAAAACATACAAAGAACTCAAGAAGTTCTTCTCCAAGGAACCAAATAACCCTATTTAAAAATGGGAAACAGAGCTAAACACAAAATTCCCAACTGAGGAATCTCGAATCATCCAAAAGCACCTAAAAACTATTTAACATCCTTAGTCACCATAGAAGTGCAAATCAAAATGAACCTGAGATTCCAATGCACACCAGTCAGAGTGGCAAAGATCAAAAACTCAGGTGACAGTAGATGGTGGTTAGGATGTGGAGAAAGAGGAACATTCCTCCATTGCAGGTGTAATTGCAAACTGGTACAACCACTCTAGAAATCAGTCTACTAGTTCTTCAGAAAACTGGATACAGTACTATCTGAGGACCTAGCTATAGAATTCTTGGTCTTATACTCAAAGGATTTTTCAACATTTAATAAGATACATGTTCTACTACATTGATAGCAGACTTATTTATAATACCCATAAGCTGGAAACAACCTAGTTGCCCCTCAACAGAGGAATGGATACAGAAAATGTTATACACTTACACAACAGAGTACTACTATTAAAACAGTGACTTTATGGAATTCACAGTCAAATGGATGGAATTAGAAAATATAATCCTGAGGAAGGTACCCCAGTCACAAAAGAATACACATGATGTATACTCACTGATAAGTAGATATTAGGAAATAATCTTGGAATACCCCTAATACACCTCACAGATCATGTGACACTCAAGAAGAAGGAGTACCAAGGCGAGAATATTTCAGTATTACTTAGAAGGGGGAAGAAAATTCTCAATGGGGGTAGAAGGTCAAAGGGACATGAGAGAAAGGGAGGGACAGGAAAGAGATGGATCAGTATCTTGGGTGGGAGGAGATAGGGGAGATGTACAGAGGGTTAGGAAATTGAACATAGATGTGTGGCAATGGGGATGGAGAACTTGGGTTAGCCACCAGGAAGTCACAGATGCCAGGAAAGCAAGAGGCTCCCAGGACACAATGGGGATGGCATTAGCCTAAATATCCCCTAAAGGTGAGAAAGAACCTGTAGAGACCATATCCATAACTTAGGCATGGTCCCAGGTTGAGGGATGGGGCCACCCAACAATCTCAAAATGTTAACCCAATATTGTTCCTCTCTAAAGTAAACAGCTCATGGAGCCCATTGGAGTAGTGTTTCCATCAGCAGGGAGCTCCAAGAGCATCCAATAAAAGCTGTGCCATTATGTGAACTTGTCACGTCTTCCTCAAGCTAGAAGCATGGAGTCCTGTACACAGTGCAGAGCCTTCTCAGAAGCACATGATATTTTTGTATTTCCTTTATGTGAATTTTTAAGCTGCGAATCTGATGGCCTTAATTTCCCTTTTGACACTGAAAGTTTTGTAAAAGAAATCCTATCCATACATGTTGCAAGATGTGAATTATTGACACTGAGCTAACTGTACTGTTTGGAAAGGTGCCCTCAAGTTTTTGGCATTTTTCTTTCCTTTTTGTATGTGTATATATTTTTTTTTAAGTTCTTTTAAGAGGGGACAGGGAGGGTAAGAAAACCACTGCGTGTCCAGGCATAATTGATGATTGCTTTCCCTAGATGGGTGGTCTGCTCTTGATCTTTCTCTGCTCTCTATAAATATATATGCTGTGTGGGAGGGGGAAAGCAGTTTTTCAATATATGAACTTTTGTATGGAATTTTTTTGTAGTAAGTGATCAAGGTTACATTTTTTTAAAAATAGAAAATAGAAGAAAAATTTTGTAAGAAGGCAATATTAATCTAGTCATCATGTAAGCACTCTGGATGGAGGTTCTGCAGAGCTATTGCATGGTCAACTACACTTCTCTTAGATTCCTGATTCATGAGGGGAATGGGCAGGTGAGGTTAGGGTGGGGGAAGGCTTTCTCTTCAAATGCGATAGTTGAGTTTTTAAGATAGTCTAACATGCTTAAATTTCTTATGCTACATTAACAAATAAAAAAACTGTTTTACTATTAAAAAAATAAAGTAAACACAGCAACAAAAGTTTGAGCAGAGACTGAAAGAAATGCCAGACCCAGACACTATTGCTGATGCCAAGAAGTGCTTGCTGACAGGAGCCTAGTATAACTGTCCCCTGAGATGCTTTTCCAGAACCTGATCAATACATGTGAGGATGCTTACAGATAACCTTCAGACTGAGCCCTGGGACCCCAATGGAGGAGTTAGAGAAAGGACTGAAAGAGTAGTAAAGGTTTGAAACCCCATAGGAAGAATAATATCAAACAACAAACCCCCCAGAGCTCCCAAGGACTAAACCACCAACCAAAGAGTACACATAGAGGGAGTGACCCACAGCTCTAACTACATATGTAGCAGAAGCAGGACTTTCTGGCCTCGATTGGAGGGGAATCCCTTGGTCCTGTGAGGACTCAATTCTCCACCGTAGGGAAATGCTAGGTCAGTGAAGCAGGAAGGGGAGTGAGGGAGCATACTCATGGAAGTAGGGAGGACATGGAATAGGTTTTCCCAGAATAAACTGGGAATTGAGATATCATTTGAAATGTAAATAAATAAAATAAACAAGGAAAAGTTTTTAAAAGTTCGGAGTTTCTTCCTGGGCATTCTTGCTAGTGTCAGATAATTAAGTTTTGTTCTGTCAGTAGTATTGATGTCTAAAACCATCCATTCCTATCACTGGGACTCTGATTGCTATTTGCATGATGCCACATCACTAATCCTTTCAGTAGCTGCTGACTTCCAGAGAGAGAATGAGAAAGAGAGAGAGAGAGAGAGAGAGAGAGAGAGAGAGAGAGAGAGAGAGAGAGAGAGAGAGAACATGTGTTGAGCAGGCTCCCTGCATGTTTATATTTTAATGGATTTTTCTAAGGGTATTATGTATTTCCTCTATAATGTATGCTATCACCTTCATAAGGTTGGATTTAAGGTAATCATATTGAACTTCAGCTTTGTTGGAATATGCAGAGCTTGCTATAGTTAGATGTCTTGGATCCAGTGTTACCATATTTCCCTGGTTGTTGTTAGTGTTGTTCTTATGCTGGCCTCTAACCATTTGTCTAATGGATTATTAGAAGTTTAGGTGCCAGTTTCTCAGTTTGTCTGTGAATAATAAGTTTTCTCTTTTGGTTTCTGTTTTTGCTCTAGTGTTCTTTTTAAGTGACCAGTTTTCTAGTGGTCAGAGAGTCTTCAGGTACAATAAGGAGCCTCCACTAGGGTTTTATGGTCTGAGTGATTTGTGGGACTCTCAAGTTGCCTCTGTGTTTCTGAAATTTGGAAAAATGCCATGGCCATTAGAGTTTTGGATACCAATGTTGCTTCTGAAGTTCTGGTTTGGTTTCTGGACTGTCTAATGATGTTTTGTTAACCGGGAGAACAGGAGATTTCTGCTGGGCTTTGACTTGGGATGTGGAGCCTCTAGGAGTGGTGCCATCAAGGAATTCTGAATATAACTTAAGGGGTTTTATCTGGTTGTGTGCATTATATTGACTGAAGATATCAACATCAGTGTGTCTTCCCATACAGCTAGAGTCTGGCACCAGAATTTTGGGCAAGAATTATTTTTCATCTAAAGTAGATTTCCTGTGCTTGGTGTATCCTGTCTGCCCCCTGTTGGAGCACAGCTGCTCTACAAGGAGGTTTATGTCTGGACTTACACTGAAGACTCCACACTGTGCCTCTTGCACAGTAATATGTGGCTGTGTCTTCTGTAGTCACAGAGTTCAACTGCAGGAAGAACTGGTTCTTGGCTGTGTCTCTAGTGATGGAGATTCGACTTTTGAGAGATGGGTTGTAGCTAATGCTACCACTGAAGCTTATGTATCCCATCCACTCCATTTTATTTCCTGGGAACTGTCGGATCCAGTTCCAGCCATAACCACTGGAGATGGAGTAGCCAGTGACAGAGCAGGTGAGAGACAGTGACTGAGAGGGATTCACCAGGGCAGGTCCTGACTCCTGAAGCTTCACCTGGGACAGAATACCTTCAGACAAGAAGAGTCAATTCTGTTAATCACACATTTAAAAAACCCATCATTGAGACATGTATGAAATGACAACACTCACCAGGAAGGGCTGTCAACAGGTACACAAGACTCAAAACTCTCATCTTTTGTGCTACACTCCCTTTTCTTCAGAGATCAGCCACCAATGAGATATATGTGAGCTGTCACATCCCAGGAGTGAATTTAACTTAGAGCGAGAAGATGAATTTGCATGTGGGAGACAGCCTCGCCTTCATAATTGGGGAAGGTAGATACTGAATGCACTTGTTTATTAATGTAAGACAATCCCAGTCTCTGGCTTCCTATTGTGTGAGTCTGGAATAAGAGAGCATGAGGACTGCAGATACCACAGGAAACCTATCTATATATGATCCCACTATCATTTCCTACACCAATTTCCCCATAGACCCTCTTCTGCTCCTATGATATGTATGGTCTCCAGTCAGTGCCAAACTTCCTTTCACATTTGGATTACTGCTTTCTTATTAGTAAGTCTACACTGTTCTTGGTTTTCTTGTCTTTCCTCCCTAGAATATATGTTTCCAAATCCCCAAAACTCAGTATCCTGTCTTATTGTAGTTGTACAATTGAGCTGGTAACTTTCCAGTAGTGAGTCCTTAGTTGTATGTACAGGAATGTTGTAGGTAAGTCACATTACATTTGTAGTTTTACCTTTGGGGAGAACTTCCAGATAACATTCCATAGGAACTGCACAGGTTAATCCAACTGTCAGGTGCCATAATGGGACAAATTAATAAAAGCAGGTGATCATCCTGAAATGGCCTACTTTGAATAATTATATAATCTGCGACAGGTGTTTCCTTATTCAGCAAGACTGTAAGGGATTCATTTTAGGAAAGAACCCTGCTATTAATACGCTTTTCCTGTTATTATTAAACATATGTAACAATCACTATGTAATAGCACACCCCTTTGGAGCAGATCTTTGCAGAATCATGAAGCTGTAAAGTCTTGCAGTGATACTATATAGACAAATAGATGACTTCTTAAGTCTTAATGATGATCCTATAAAGATTGCTAAAATTATATCAGTGATTATTAAGCTCTTTTAATGGTACTGCTAACTAGGTCCCTTTCTTATAGTCAAAACTATAATGAGAACTCTGCCAGAATCCCAAGTGTCACCAGTTAATTGCTCTGAGATAGTTACCAGACTTCTGCCTACTCAGAGCACATTCCAAGAGGCTGTAAAACAATTAACCAAAGGTCATAAAAAGTAAACTAACAATTTATTATATGTGCTAGGACAGAAGGAAAATATTGACTGGGTTTGTCTATACAAAACTTCACTAATAACTTGGTTATGATTTTAAACCTTCGGGAAACCTGTGGAGCTGAGACAGGTGATGGATGTTTAGTCAGATAATTACTCCTAATGGATATGCATGTAAACGTTCTCTGTTGTAAATTTCTATTTCAATTTGTGATTTGATTTTTGGTGTGAACTTGTGATGAACTTTGGAACATGTGATCTTCAATTCTGAAAGATGTTTAAATACTGAGATCAAAGAGATGAAGGGTATAGAATAGAATTTTTTGCCTTTCCCCACTTAAAGTAGAAGATAGAATAGAATTTTTCCTTTTCCTCAGACAGAATAGAATTTTTCCCTTACAGAAAAAGAGTTTGTTCTTTATGAATTACCTTTTAAAATAACAACTAGGAAAACCTATCTATGGGTTTACTCTATGTTGAGTACTCTTTGCTCAGTACTAATCACTGAATGGGAAGACCTGGCTGGAATCCAGGGCTGAGCTCCTCTGCCACAACAAGGCTCAGCACTGGGCTGGTTTTCATTAATAGTCAAAGTCCCTCTTTGTATCTCCTCTTGCTATATATCACCTCTGGAGGTAGAACTCTGTGAGAAGACAGTGCTCAGAGAAAATACAAGAGACAGTTTTTTTTTTCATTTAAAATAGTATGTCAAGTATATGTAGATATATGCTTTTAAATAAATGAAATTTAAATAGCATTACACACAGGCATAATTCCAGGGTAGGATTTGATCTGTTGTTTTAGGCCCAGTGTATGCATTTGTGCTTCTCCATGCTGTGTATTGCTTCTCTCTGAGACATTACTTGGTCAGAGTCAGACTTCTCTGGTGAAGGTCTAGAATCCCTGTCACTGTGATGGTACAATATTTGATCTTGTTTCAGTTTTCATCATGACAATGTGGATATATTTGAAGGAAATGTGCTTGATATCAGATGACTGGACATATGTAGTCTCGAATGCTAAGTATCCATACACTTGGAATTTTGTTTAGTCATTAACATAGTCACACACATGAACACATATTTTATCCTGAACACATCCACAAGACATGAGGCAATATCTCTGCTACCTTATGTTCCATTGCTCTGATGTGGTACATTGATTCTCTGATATGCTTTTGTTCACTCACATCTTACATCTTTCTTACATCTGCTTTTGAGTCAGTGTTATCTAGCTGTTTTAGTCATTTATGCAATGTTGAATTTATACCCTGGACTAATATACATTTTCTTGGTGAAAGAATACAATGCATATCCACCAACACACATATAAAATTTTATTTTATATCCTATGGCTATCTGCCTTCTGACTGCCAACCACCAATGCAGAGAACCAGATAGATGATGGATTTGTGACATTGGATGCCTTCATGGTTACAAATAACTGCTAGTGCTTTGGAAGCTCTATGAAAAGTCTCTGAAATTCTGTCAGTCAACTGTATTTGTGTGTGCTTTGTGGCATCAATAGTCACAAACAATGAATATTAGAGACTTAACATAATTTTGTGAAGTTTAATCAATTCAAGAAACTGTGGCTCCATCACCTATGAAACATTGTGTAAAATATTTCTCATGATTCAAACTTTTTCTTGAGTTTTAAAATGTCTATATCACAGATATAACATGCAAAACATTCCAAGGATTAGTAGCCCTCATCTGCATCCCCTGCTGATATGGCAAAATACAAGAAAATGAGTTTGGTTTTAATGAGATACATCCAAACAGACAGATAAAAGCAAGAATAGAATCTGCTATGAGAGAGGGTCTCTAGATGATCCACAGCACTAATTGAAACCATAGACTTTTAAAAAGTCATATTTAGACCACCTCTGCAGCTAGCAATGAAGCCAAATCAAGGGTAATTGATAATGACTGCCCCCTGCTGGTCATCAGTTCTATAAAGGGGAAGTTCTCTGAGATCACACTCTGTCTGAAGAATAGTAATACAGAACTGTGTCTGAGCTTTAAGGTTGTTACAGTGTAAAGAAAAAAGTTGGCTTTTGGAGTTCTGTGCTAATGTGCACTTGAGGTTTCCAATAGTAATTGTAGTTTACACCTCACTCACTCCTGTTTTGTCAAGCCATTACAGACCATTTCATAGCTGACTGACAAATCCAGCTTGTAAGACAGCTAGTTCAAAGAGAAGCCAAAAAAGGGGAGGGACAGTGTCTATGAGTGCTTTAACCGACCAGGTGATGGCACCTTAAGGGACACATGGGAGAACACACCTGAGAACAAAGACCCTCACTATTAATCAGGAACAACAGAAACCACATAGTCAAGTTTCTCTCCTGAAGGCACTCATAGCAGCAAGCAGACATGAAGCACAGAAGCAGCCTCAGGATCCACATACTCTGAAGAAGGCTCCTGTGAGTAGGAGATGACACTTCTTAATCAGGATTGGTCCTTGATCCTTGTAGTGTGGAGTCTTTTGCATGGAAGATGATCCTGAGGAAGAAAGAAGGGATCTGAAAACTTGTTCTCCTTTTCTTTCTTTCCAAATACTATGCCTTTAGAGGAGACATAGAACAAAAGTGCTGTAGTTTGCTCCTGTGCTTACCTGGTCTTCTTAGACACACAAGAATTGTCAACTGCCTGGAGCATCCATCCTGGATTCAGAGTGAGATAAAGGTATCTGTCAACACAAGTCTGAGACCCTTACCAATGCAACAAAGGAAATTAAAATCACGGGATTCATAAAATTATTTCTTTACTCAGATATGGCACTATTGTGATTACTGAAAACGTAATGAATTTTGCAATCGTTAAATACTAAGGATCTTAATTTTATTACATATTTATGAAGTATGGAGAAAATGACATAAAGTGTTTATAATATACATGGAATCACTTAAACAGCTGTCTAGTATACTACGTTTATGCTCACAATGATATACACTCACAGTTCTCTCCTTTTAACTCTGAAGTGTTGTTTCTAAGAGAAACAAATGGACAGAACTGTTGAGAGCCAACTCCTAGGAGAAAGGGGCTATCATCTTTGCAACCACTTTGGTCCATATATTTGAAGGTTGATACTTTTCCACGCTGGAGAATGACTTGAAAGCAGCCTACAACAGCTGAGCACACTCTGATAAACATCTTGTTTTGGTTTTTAGTGTCCTCAGCTGAAAGGCACTCTTGGTAAATTGTCTCCAGCTGCATTCCTCTGCTTGTGCTTATATACCCATGATTTTCTTTCAATAAAGGAGACATGATCAGACACTCTGTCTTGGCTCCATTCTTCTTGTCTCTTGTCCCTCCACCCCCACTCTCTCTCTCTTACAGACCCCATTGACTGACCCGCGGGGGGTGGGGGTGTCACAGAACTATTTGTACATGTAAAAGGTGTTTCATGTAAGCTTCAATGCAAAATAAAAAAAACATTTTTAATAAATCACAAAAGATATAGTATAAATACAAAAGTCATCAAATTATATAGAATGCTGTGTGGAGAAGTAAATAAAATGCATCCAACAGTAATATGGAAACAATGAATCAATTAAACATGCTTTTACTGCTCAATGAACGTATTCAACAAAAATGAGCTAAACAATTGAAAATGCAGAAGGAAACCTTCTTGAGCAGAGGCTATTTCCCTGTGCTTTGGAGAAAAGGAAGAGCCAGAATAACACTTAATAGACTCCTTTTCTAAGATAGAAGCATAACCAGACCATCTTGAAATCAAAAGGATTGATGTTAGAAACTATATAATTGGGAACTTATGAAGAAAAGCTAAGGAATGAGAACAAGGTTCCATGGGCTGCTTCCACAGTCTCTTGTCTTTGATAATTATAAGGAATCCCAGTAACATAGGTAATGCTAAATTGCTGTTAAAATGTCTCATATGTTCAACTGTGATGGCCAGTTCCATTTTTTGTTCTTTTTGTTTGTTTTTCTTTTTTTTAGAATTGATAATTTATTTATCTACATTTCAGATGTTATTCCCTGTCCGGCTGTGGAAGACATCCTGGGGTGTTTGGCCACGCCCCCAGAACCCAGAGACCTGACATGTGGTCACATCTACAGGTAGAGGGCATGACTAACAGGCCTCTGCCTCGATCTAAAGGCCGGAGGCGTAGCTAACTAAGTTTTCCCCTCCCTAGCTCCTCCTCTTTCCCACTCCCCAATATAAGGGAGCTCCTCCTGGCATTTGCAGGGAGCACACTTCATCTAGATTCAACTATCATAATGGAAAATAACCTTTCATCCTTGATTCCACGTGTCTCCTGGAACTTTGGACTCTCTTTCATAAGTGGGAAACTACTCGCCCTCGGGAAAAGCCTCTCCACTCTCCCTGTTGCAGCGGTCTGCGGGGCTCCCTCCCCCGCAGCAGTGGCCTGTGCACCCATGTCCTCATGGGCTGCCTCTGTCCCTGCTATGGGGACTCCCTCCCCCGCCACCAGGCCGCACTTGGTCCCTGCACCACTGCTCCCGGGACCCGGCCACTATGGCAAGAGGGTAGGGCTGAACAGCTGCGCCCCCTCCCCGCTGGAGTTCTTTCCCTTCACCCATGGTTCACAGGTGGCTTGCCCCACTGAGTCCCATGGGCTGCTGACTGCACTGCTGATCCTGGGACTGCCTGGGCCTCAGTGCGTGGGCATGCCCTACCTGTCCCTCGCCCTGCGTGTGTTCATAACCATCAATCCCCTTTCCCCAACTTCCCAAGAACCCCTTAACCTATCCTCCCTTCTCCTATTTCTATGAGGGTTTGCCCTCATCCATCGATCCACTCCCTCCTCCCTGCCCTTGAATTCCCCCTCTCTGGAGTATCTAAAGTTGAAATGATTTGTAGAAATTTATGAGTAAGGACATAGGGTTGATGGCAATAGGACTTATTCTATCTCTACTTAACTTGTAATGCCAAGCATACTATAAAAGTATACTTGAGATAAAATAGTAGTATCTCTGTATCTTGATATCATGAATGTTTCATAATTTGTATAAATCAAGAAATTTTCTGATTGCTACTCAGTCAGTTTTGCAAATGCTCCCTGTCTTTGTGTCAGACTCAAACTTCCCCTTGTCTGATTCTTACATCATTACATCATTACATCATTTGGAAGCCTATTCCCTGCTGAGGCTTGCTCCAGCAATATCTATCCGTCTTTATAGAAAAATTGAAATAACCTCCAGCATTTTAGTTGACTGCAGTAAAAAGCTAGATATCAAGAAAAAATACAGACATTTCATAAATTCATAGAGATTAACAGCACACTGGTAAATAATTACTGTGTCCAGAAATAATTCAAGAGAATTACATTTTTCAAATTCTAGAATAGAATAAGTTACAATCAGAACATACCATAGTGCTAAGTGCTACATAAAAATTAATTTACTGAATACTATATTTAATATTAATAAATTATTTGTTAATAATAATTTAATATTTAGAGATTGACCATCTTAAGCTTTTGGGAAACAAAAGGAAGCCAAATACTGAAACAATAGGTGGGAAGTCATAATAAAAATAGTGTCTGAATTGGAAATGGCAACAAATGAACAGATAATATAAAGGATCAATGAAAATAGAAATGGAGTCTTTGAAAGATAAACAAGATTGACAATTATGAAGAAAAGATAACCAAAAGAGACAGAAATCACTAATTAATAAAATTGGTGATCAAAATGGTGATATTAAAACCATCAATGGTATTCAAAAATAATTAAAGACACACTTTAAAAACTTTTATTCATCAGGGAGTCCCCCAGGATGAAAGGTGATTGACCTTATTCTAAATGACCAGCTGTGGGTGTATGGAACCTGAAGATAACAGTTCCTGTAGCCAGACAGGACACCCAGTGGAGGGATGGGGACTTCCACCACCCACCTACAAAACTTTTGACCCCAAATTGACCCTGTCTAAAAAAAAATATAGTGACAAAAATGGTGCAGGGACTGAAGCAATGGCTGACCAATGACCAACCTAACTTGGGGTCCATCCCATTGTCAGGTACCAATCTCTGACACTGTCACTGATACTACGTTGTGCTTGCATACAAGCATCTAGCATGGCCATCCTCTGAGATGCTCTACCATCTGATGACTGAATCATATGCAGATATAGACAAGAATTGTACAGAGGACAAGGACCACTATGGAAGATTTAGGGGAAGGATTGAAGAAACTGAAAGAAATCACATAAGAAGACCAACAGTGTCAACTAACTTGGACCCCTTGAAGTTCCCAGAGACTGAGCCACCAGCCAAAGAGCATGCATTGGATGGTCTGAGGCACAAGACACATATATAGCAAAGGGTTGTCTTGTCTGGCTTCAATGGAAAAGGGTATGCCTAATCCTGTAGAGACTTGATGCCCCAGGTTGGGGCATACCAAAGGGGCACCCTTTCAGAGGAGCTAGAGGGGACAAAGAACTCTGTGAGGGTTGAGAACGAAGGGGGGACAATATTTTGATGTAAATAAATAAAATAATTAATTACTAAATAAAAAAACTATTCAATTAAACTAGAAAATCTAAAAAACCCAGGGATTTCTATAGGCATGTTTGTATGTATGTGTGTTTGTGTGTGTTTCTGTAGATTTGAGTTATATCATTAATTATAAATATATTTTAATTATAATTTAATTATATATTTATGTTATTAAATAAATATTTATATATGTCTATTATTTTATATAGTTTAGTATATAATTATGTATAATCATTATATTAATGGCATCAAATCAAACACTCGTCCTCCTACAAGAATTACACAACAGAGAGTGAAACTGTTTCAGGAATTTAGGGTCATGATGCTGATTGTCCTCCCATGATTACAGTTCTCAAGAAGATGTGGGCTGCCATTTTGCTTGAGATCTGAGTCTTTGGAAAAGCATACTTTATCATTATTCATGAGAAATGGTATGCATGATCCTAATTTTTCTGTTTGTTGATTCATTCTCCTAATAGGTAAGAAGTGCTCTTGGTGAATAAGGTCATACGGATGTGGAATTCCTAGGAAAGTGACCTAGATCAAAGGAACTCAGTGCAGTGAACTATGTCAATTTTGCTTCGTGTACTGTAGGAAAAATTCAACACACTAGATGACAATTTCCACTGGATTTGTTTTGGCTGAAAGGTTTCATGTACATAATCAGTACTCCATTTCTGAACCTGTTTATATCAGATCCTCAGGACTCATCCTCTCATATGTTTGGCTCCTGGTTGTATTGCTAGTTATTTGCATGTGGAATATTCCTATATGTAAGCATATAAGAGCAAGCTGGAGGGTCCAGATTAACTCTCAATGGGAGAAGGCTTCAATCTAGCCTTTCTAGAGCTCAGAACCCTCTTATTCAGATAGAGAGTCAGGCTCTTGCCTTGCAGGGGTTAAATGTTTATAGTGGATTGTTCAAAGGCAACAGTGGTTATCTACACAGATAATAAAAGCATGTATCAATTTTTTCTCCATATAAGATTCTCCATAATGTCTAATGAGTGACCATATATGCACCACTAGTTTGGCTCTTAATGCCATTATCCGTATTGGAAAATAGCAGTGAAATGAGTCATCATCCTTAAGTGTGCAATACAGGAATATCTGTTCCAATTCTGCTCATTACATAGCCCAGTATAAGGCTAGAGACATTTATCATTATCAGACCATCATCCTCTCTACATAGAATGACCTACACACTGTCTTCTGAAGATTCATTCACCTGGCTTCAATATGATTATAGTATTTACAGTGCAGTATTTTAGCCTGGCTATACATAGACTGCTTTTTCTCTAATAAAGGAGAGATAGATCTTAGATGTGAATAGAGACTCAGTCAGATAAGGAGTAGCAGATTGTTATAAATCAGGAACACAATTTTTAGCAATACAGACCTCACGTATAAAATCTGTTCTTAATCTGATGAATCAAGGGCATCAAGAACCCCCAGTGACTGAGTCATTCTCATAGCTCCAGGTCAGTGAAATAGTTTACATCCTTCCTGATAAACAGTTCTCTTCTATTAAAGTATGAATTGTAGGGTCAGAGAACATAGGGTCATAGAAAAGGAAGCAAATCTTTGGTTATTGGAACACTTGGAGTGAATGATACTACTACAAATCCCACTCTTTGATTACTAGAGGATGAACCCAGATAATGGAATACAATTAACATGTAGTAGAATCTAATTCAGAGCAAAACCAGACTTTTGCAAATCTTTGCTCTCTACATTGCTTTCAGTTAGTAGGTCCCATAACCATGTCTTTAAATGATAAAATATTTTCTAGATACACCCCATTGCTGAATAAATTCATGCAATATCCTCTCATTTTTGAAGATTTACTCTGATATTCACATTTTTTCTATATGTTTGTTTAAATCAAAGCATAAAAGATAATTCTGAAAAAGGAATTAATATATGTGGCAAAAAATCAAAGCCTGACCCAGGTAATTTGGGGCAGATAGACATTGTGGACAGGATTTTATACAGTAGGATTAATTTCTTTCTGAGTGTGATAGTGTAGGGCCAAAGTTAATGTGTCAATCACACCTAGGCAGTTTCCCCAAGAGCTCCTGACACATATGCTCAACTCTCAAAACCATAGCTGATGGATGTGACCTCTTCATAGTATAAACAGACAGAGGTGAATTCTATGTCCTTGTTAAAATTTGACTTGGTTGCCTTATACACAGTTTGGGAAATTCAACTGGAAGTGAATACATCCTATTAGTCAATAAGTACAAGTATTTCCTCAAAGAAATTAAGAAGTAGTTTATTCTGAAGTTAAATATTGGGGATGATACTTATGAATACAAATTAAGTTTTCCTTACAATTCATGTTTCAATATAGTCAAAGTTAAGTGATTACTTTGCATTACCAGATGAAATATAAATTAAAGCATTTTTTCAAATACAATTGTGTAAACAAGGAATTTCTAAAAAGCAAAGTGGGAAGATCTCAGCTACATGCCTTGGATATTGTTTGAGATCATTTCATTGTTTTTCTTCATTTATTTATTAGTGTGTTTATTTATTAACTTATCTGTTTGTTTATTCACTTTATACCCTGATTACAGAGTCCCTTTTCCTCTAAATCCTTCAGACATATCCTTCTTCCTATGAGAAGGGAAGAGTAGCCCTGAGTACTAGTACTGAGGGTTAACCTAAACTGGCACCTCAAGTCACTTTAGGAATAGGAACATCCTCTCTCACTGAGGTCAGACAAAGTAGACTAATTAGAGAAAGAGCATCTATAGGCAGGCAAAAAGAGTCATGTTAAGTGCCCAGTCCAGTATGGGGGGGTCCCACATAAAGAACAAGCTGCACATCTTCTTCATATATGAAGGCATGGGGCCTAGCGAGCTCTTGAGAGTTCAGGTTAGATTGCCCCCACTATCATTAAAATAAGTTTTGTGGGATTCAATGGAAATGTGAAGTTTCTCACTAGGAGCTTTATTTGGCTCCTAACCCCCTCCTTTAAGACACTATGGAGGCCACAGCTGTATCCACATCTGTGTGGTAGAAAAGTGTTTTAATCCTAGATTCAGAATTGGAGGCTTAGACAGTGTACATTCTGGTTGATGATGAATGTAGTAGAGTAAAATGTTGAATTAGTTAAAATATGACATCGTGTCAGATCACGAGTCTCATGCTCTTCGGAGAAGAGTAGATTTGAGAACGCAGGTTGGTTACAGGTAACTGAGACTACTGGTCTCACTTCCATGATGGTTCCATTGATCCTCAAAACCTGGGCTAAGCAGGAAATTATACCAAGACTTCAGCCTGACTCTAAAGGAAGCAGAATCACCAGTTCCTCTGAATCTCCTCACCCTTTTGTTTCTATCATTGAGGCAGAACATTTCTTCTCCGTAAAGGTTAAAATTCTTTTTTGTGTGTTTCTTTGCAACTTCATCTGAAAAATTTTAAAAGAAGTCTCCCTCCACCTTAAAAAATAATTTCTGGAGATATCACAGATTACCAGAGTTAATGAATGTAAATAAGATTTTTGAGAACCAAAGAAATGGAAAAGGTGATAGAGAAGAGACCAGAGCCCATATACAGACAAACAAGCACATAGAAACCTTGAAGTGAGAAATAGCCAGTGAGGAAGATTTTTCTTGTGAAAGATATATAAAAAGTGATTTAATTTAAGAAAATAAAGCATTTTAGCTATGACTTCTGGCATATCCTTTTATTTATCAATTAGCCAAGGAATGAGGGAATCAATTTTATGAAAATTGTATACATAATTCCCAAAAAGTTTTAAATTTATTGTCACATGACCCAGATATACTCTTTATCACATACATAAACATTTCCATATTATACTATAAAGAAAGTTACCCTAGCCAGGTCACCTCAACTTGCCAGGTAGACAGTAGAAGGCATCTATGGTGAATAAATATTTGATGAAGAAGAGGAAATGAAAGAAAATGGAGCTGTACATGTGCTAGGGAGAGAAACAGAACTAGAAACAGGAAGACTGTGCCAGGTTTGAGAGATGGTTGAGATACTATGAAACATGTATTTGCCCAGTAGTATCAGGAAGTAGAGTTTAGAAGTTTGGGGCTTTTGTAGACAGATTCAGCCATTGAACATTCTACCCAGCTGTGGAATTGCCCTGGCTCTGGGCACAACAAGTGATATCCAAGATGAGGAAAATTTAATTTTTGGATTGAACATTCTTGAAGGACCATCATTGTCCATGATGTCACTGGAGGCCATGTTGGAGTCTGTGGTCCATGCTGTTCCTCCAGATCGTAATTAAGCTCAAAATCCATGTAGATGTTTGCAGTTTGTGACTGATAGAAGCTATATTTAGTTCTTTGGGCCATGCTGCCACCAGGGGCCATTTTGATATAGGTGGGCTGTGTTGCCACCTGAATTCATGCTGATATTTGGGTATGTCCTGCTAAATCTAGATCCATGTTCTTACTGCAACTGGGGTCTCTGTTGATGTCCATATCCAGGGTTACCTCAAGAGTTCATGTGTTTATCAATTGTCTAGGCTGACTTCAGAAGCCATGTTTATGTACATGGGCTATCCTAAGGCTACAGGCCATACTGAATGAGCTCCATGGCCAACTTGGGACAGGATGGGCTCAAAGTTCCTGCTCAGCATAACATATAATTGACTCTCAGGAGGTTCATGTGATTATGACCAATGAATTATGGTTCACATTAACAAAGTTGGAAGTGGAGACTGGATTTTCACTGGGAACAAAAGCTGTTCTTTTGTACAGGTGCCAGGATACAGTACAGAATACATTTCTTCACATAACATTGAGTGTCAAACCTCACTATCCTACTGCCTAACCAAGAAATATAATATCTTCTTGGTAAAAATCTGGATCAGGTCTTTATCAAAGACATTTCATGTCTCAGATAAATATAAACTAAAGTCTGTAGTAGTAGGAAATAAAGTGATGTTTACATACTCAAAGATAGTTGGCCACAGTCCATGAGCACATAGGTTATCACCATGCAAAGATCATCCTCTACATGGAGGCAGCAGGTAAAGATAAGTAGTTGCTGGCCTGAGGGGGAATAACAAACTAAGGAGACAGTATCATCTTTTCTATGGGCTTCTACTACCAGGTTCAGATCCAAATTTTGATTGCTTATAATATCTGTCCTTCAGTTTTTCAACGCCACACACACACTTTATATTCTCTATACATATACCTTTACTTACATTGCAAGACCCTAAGTTTCAATACCATGATCATATAACTTAAATTTGTACAAAATCTACCATACCTCTATTTCTCAAAACTGCATCATGTTTGCACCTTTGTGTATCCAATATATCTCACCTCTGATGGTGATGGAATAAGTAACCAAAGACAGAACAATTGATAGATAGCATCTATAAGTACTCTACCATATCTTTTCCAAGTTTATGTAGATGTACTTGTGACAGAACACACACATCACTGGGAAAATAAAAAATAAGAATGTGTTACTTACGGATTTATTCTAACATCTATAAAATATTTTCATAGTTGAGAAAGAATGAAGACTAAGCATATTTTGAGCTGTGATTTAGCCTATTTGATAAATAAGCACTTATATTTAGGAAAATTGGATATAAACATCTAAAGTATAATTGCAATGGATTGTTCCCATTCCTCTGGATCATTCTGCATGGAAACTAACAGATGTGCTTTCAGGTACCTCTCCTGTCTTTTTTGGACCTGATTTAATCATGTTCAGGCTCATTTTATTGCATATCATGCCATGGATGCTAAAGACTTTCAAAGACTTTGATGTATTTGCAAGAAGCTTAGTGAATGACAGTTGTGGAGTAGAAGAACAGACAAGAAGCTCAAAGTGTATATGTGGGGTTGTTGTGTTTACTCACATATAAATTTTAGGCAAGCATGTTAATCCCTGAATACATGCTGCATATCAGTGTGTAGATACACTCGTTTTGATGTAAACCTCAGGATAACGAGTCAAATGCAATTCACTCCCATAAAGATTGTCTTGGCTTTGAAAGTTTCAAGTGTCCCACAATACTTGATATTACATATCTGTGTGTGAACTACTTTGACTACCACCTATACTCAAGGCTTGCTAAGAGAGGGATTGTTAAAAATCAAGTTAACAGGCACAAAATATGTTGTATCTTATAGATGATTTTGTTTACATGATTTATCTTTAGAATATTGCTGAAATAGTCACCAGCAATCCATTCTTCCTAGAGAAACCAAAATGTTACCAGACCATATATACCAGTTTCCACTCCTCACAGAGCATTCAGTATCATAATCCTGTATTGGAACAAAAATAGACGTCTGGAAGGGCTTTATGCAAGCTCAAGGACCTCTGAAGTCTGTATATCAGCTACAACCTCTTATTTCAACTTTATAACAATTTGTTTTCACATTCGATGTACTTGAAATTAACTTAAATGTCTTTCACTGTAATGGAGGGAGAAAGCTAATTATCATTGGCCATCAGGTTACATGCTGAATGTTTTGCAAAACAATGAAATCACTTTTAGCAGAGATGTTTCCTTTAGAGAAGTAAGTTCCATCAGATAACTGATCTGCTATCTCATACAGTGAGGAAGCAGTATCTATCACAAAATTTCCACAGATTACAATGTAGATACATTTTGGGGGCAGTTGAAAAATGAAATGGAATGTTCTGTGTTGATATCTCAGAAGTTTTCTATAACAAAATAAAACAGTATAGAGAAGACTGTAAATAGACAAAGAATTAATGAGACTGGGTTTTTAAAGTTTCAAAACAGGAACAGAGTTCTCCAGAGAAAAATACTAAACTTATAACTTGGACATTTGAAATTTAAAGAAACATACAATTAATGATACATCAAGATGGAATTTTGCAGTGTAAAAAACTAACCTTATATGAAAACTAGAAAGAAATTCATGATTATTAAGATTGCAAATGAAAATGTACAGTTTATGTGAATGAAGGTCTGACTGAGTCCTGAGAACCTGGATTTTTCACCTCCTCTGAGAGTGTGATGAAGTCTTATGTTACTGTTTCTCAAGTATGATTTTCAGAATTGTTTTTCAACAGTTTAGTAAATGCACATTGACATTTGTCATAACAGTATTTATATACCAAATTAAAGATGCAATGAAGTGATCCTTTTCCCTTTCATAAAGTTGGTCTGTCACAACCCCACTGACAACTTTCTGTGGCTGACCATACGTAAACCTTCTATCTATCATCAGTAAGCTCTTAATTGTGGTCAAAAATAAATGAGAAAAGTTTTTTTTCTGTTTTTCTCTGGGTATAGCTGAACCACTTTCCCCTCATGGTTTCTAACGTACTCAGGATGTGGTTTTCACACTGTGTCCTTCACAGAAATATATAGCCATGTCTTCATTTTTGAGGTTTCTGATCTGCATATATGCAGTGCTGGCAGAGGTTTCCAAAGAGAAGGCAACCCTTTCCTTGAAGTCATCAGCATATGTTGGCTTTCCAGTGTTGGTGTTGATCCATCCCATCCACTTCAAGCCCTTTCCTGGAGCCTGTTTCATTTAATGCATTGCATAATCTGTGAAGGTATACCCAGAAGTCTTGCACGAGATCTTCACTGTATCTCCAGGCTGTTTCAGCTCAGGTCCAGACTGCACCAACTGGATTTGTGCTTGGGTACCTGTGGAGAGAACACAGGGAGGTGAAGATTCATGTAACTTACTCAGTTCCCATTGCAGCAATTGTTTCTGATATCTTACTTTGGGCAACTGCTACCAGGAATAAAAAGTTCCAAACCAAATCCATGATGTATCAGACTGGGGCTCAGTGATTCCTTGAGACTAACTAGACAGTGCCTTGCTGGTATGTGAGGTGAGCCTCAGACTTCTACTCTAAAGTCTTCTAAAGATTTGCATATGACTGGGCTCCCTATGTCATATTGAAATAATCCAGATACACAATCACATATACATGAATCTCTGACCCTAGATAGATCAGCCTAGGCCTCACAGTATCTGCTGTTTACGACTTTACACTTCATCCTGATTAGTGTTGTCCTTCAAGTCCTCTGCTTCATCTGGATTTATACCCTGATGTTTTCACCCATATATCTCAGAGTCTCACTGCTTAATCCTGAGCCTTAGACATGTAACAGGGTAACAACTCATTAGGTTACTGGCCTGCCTTGTTCTCAGACTCAGTAACCTCTTTCTTCCAGTGGATGCTGCCCTGTGCATGCTGAGACCTTTGCATTAGTACTTCCTTGCCTACAGAGTCTAAATGGATTCTATTTCTGAACTCTTAAAGTCCTCAGAAATTCCACACCAGTGACCTACCTTTCTTGATGAAATTTGTAGAATTAAGACACATTTATTTTTAAAATTATGAAATTTTCACTTCACATCAGTCATGTATTAAAAGTTAAAACTTTTAAAAAGTGCAACTGGGTAGATTGGGAGGTTTGGGAATAGTAATGTACTTATATTAATATAAAACATAAAAATCATTAAAGTAAAAATGGGGAAGGAGGTGGTATAATAAAAGTAGTTTAGAGCCAGGCAGTGGTGGTGCATGTCTTTAATCCCAGTACTTGGGAGGCAGAGGCAGGTGGATTTCTGAGTTTGAGGCCAGCCTGATCTACAGAGTAAGTTCCAGGACAGTCAGGGCTACACAGGGAAACCCAGTCTTGAACCCCCACCCCAAAAAATATAGTTTAGAAACTTTATGAGATTGTTCAATGGCTAAGCACATATACTGTCTTTCAAAGGACATCAGTTTTATTTTTAGCACTGAAATAAGTTAGGATACATTTACCTACAACTCTAGGACCCAGGGTACACAACTTCTTCAGTCCTCTTAGGCATTCACACTCATATGCTCATACCTACAGAAATACACAAACACATTTACAGTAATAAGAATTTGAAGAGAAAGAATAGTTTTTAGTAAATCAACTTATGTGAAAAATCACATAATAATATAAAAACTTTAAATTTGTTTTTGTAACTGACAACCTCGGTACTTTAACATCAAGAGACTGCAGCACAGGTCAGATATTTGGAAATCTCGTGGAAAACCATTTTCATTTTAATATTATTCCTGCTTTTAATTAAGCTACACATCATTAAAGGTTCTAATTCTGCTTATTTTCCACATTTAATAATTCCCCATCAGTGCACATGATGAGATATCAAAAGCAACAGTACACAGATTCACAGTAACATGCAGTCACCAGAAGGAGGATTATGAACAGGGCTAATAACAAAGGTGTCTTGTATTTGACTTAAAGTGAAACTGTTTTTTTTTGGTTGTTTGTTTTTTGTATTTTTTTTTTTTACTGTGGACCTATTCTGTGCTATTAGTGTGGGTTGGAGACTGACAATTACAATGGGGGACAGACAAAAACAGTGAGAATGAGAGAGGCAATAGAAGAATTGAATACAAATGTGGTGTGGGCTCAGACCAGACTTTTGGCTGCACTATCCATTTTCTGATAGCACAAATGCTGTTTGACAATGGAAGTCAACAATTACTAGTTATTTTGGCAGTTTGTTCTGCATACTGGGAAGGAAGAGGCAGGCTAGCCTTATAGAAAGTGCTTTCTGGCTTTTGTTCACCTGCTCAATGATATAAAAGAAACCATGGAAATTTAGCACTTCCTTCTCTATGACTGTGCCCCTGTGGCATGACAATGCTCCCTCCCAGCATAATAGTCAGAGTGTCATGGTGACCTCTGGCACATTCCTTGTCCCTGTCATAAAGCCACCCTCTGATTTTGACTTGGCAAAGATGAAATTGCAAAACTCATAATTTTCTTATAATTTTTAGATTATGCTTTAAAATCATGTCTTCCTGAATTTTCTTTTCTCCTATTGGTACTTAGGTCCCACCACGACAGGTGACTTCTTGTGACAAACTAAAGAGCTGGTCTACTACATATCATTCTCTTTCTTTTGGGTTTGTGTTACCTCACTTAGGATGTATTTTCTAGCTCTATCCATTTGCCAGCAAAATTCATGACATCCTTATTTTTAATAGCTGTATAGTGCTTCACAGTATAAAGGAAATACATTTTCTCTGACTATTCTTCAACTGAGGGGCATTAAGGTTGTTTCTAGTTTCTGGCTATTATGAATAAGTCTGTAAGAACATAATGGAATATGTGTCCTTGTAATACTGTGGAGTGGTATAGTTGAGTTTTTAGATAGAACTATTTCCAATTGTCTTATGAAACACAATGTTGATTTCAAGAGTGATTGTACCAGTTTTCAATACCACCAGCTATGGAAGAGTATTCACCATTCTCCATAGCCTTTCCATAATATACTGTCGTTTGAGTTTTTGATCTTAGCCGTTCTGATTGGTGAAAAGTAGAATCTGAAGGTTGACTTAATTTTCCTTTCACTGATGACTAAGGGATGTAAAACAATTCTTTAAGTGTTTCTAGGCCATTACAAATTCCTTTGTTGAGAACTTTCTGTTTAGCTCTGTACTCCATTTTTTAATTTGGTTACATTGTCTTGTAGACTCTATCTTCTTCAGTTCTTTATATGTTTTGGATATTAGCCCTATCAAATGTAGAGTTAGTAAAGATATTTTTTTCTGAAATTGTAGGTTGTGTTTGTTCCTATTGACTGTGTCCTTTGCCTTACAGAAGCTTTTCTGTTTCATTAGGTCCCATTTATCAGTTGTCAGTCCTAGAGCCTGAGCCCTTGCTGTTCTCCTCAGGAAGTTTTCCCCTGTACCAGTGCACTCCTGGCTACATCCCACTCTCTCTTCTATTAGATTCACTGAATCTAGTTATATGTTAAGGTAACAATTGTTTATATAACCAGGTAGACTGTATTGGAAAAATTAATTTTCCTTTCCTTTGGTTGTCAGTTGCAGATAATTCTGGATGAGGAACTATGGGATGTGTTCACTTTTTCTTTTGGCACTAGAATCTTACCTTGACTTGTGTATGTTGTCACAGTATTTGTCATCATATGTGCCTTAATCATTATTTGTGTGGATGTCCATTTTTCCCTTGATATTCTGGAGTTCTTGTGACTCTTGCTGTATTTCTATCTCAACTGTTGTTAGATTCTATGAGTACAGAGGAGGGGCTGCAACCCATTTCAGCTCCTTCAGTCTTCTATCTAACTCCTCCATTGCGAACCACATGATCAGTTCAATGTTTACCTGTGATGATCCAACTCTGTATATGTGAGGTTCTGGCAGACCTCTAAGGAGACAGCTATATCAGGCTTCTGTCAGCTTGTATTTCCTGGCATCCAAAGCAGTGTATGCATTTGGTGGCTGCACATGGGATGGATACCTAGGTGGAGCAGTCCCTGGATGGTCCCTACTTCAGTTTCTATCCCACACTTTGTCTCCATATTTGTTCTTGTGAGTATTTTGTTACTCCTTCTAAGAAGGACCAAAGCACCCATAATTTGCATTGTCCAAATTCAATGTAATGGATTTTTAAAAATCATTTTATATTTTATTTTGTAATGTTTGGTTGTCAATAAGAACAACAACGAAATGCATCACTGAAAATTAAGATTACAAACAAGAAAACTTAAAAGAAAACATTGAAAAATATGGCATGTCCTTGAGTTAGGGTTTTAGGTATTAAAGCTGCTAACCCAAAGAAACTATAAAAAATTAACAGTATTAAATCAAACTAGAAAGCTTTTCTACAGAAGTGTAAATGAATAATGGATGAAGATGAAATTACCAGAATATATATAGAAAGCAATCCCTGATAATGGGTTAGAATTAGGAACATACAAGTAGTTAAGTACCCAATAGCTTGGAATGACCAGGCCATAGACCAAAGAAGTCAACACATGTCAGAGGAAAGACTTCCATAGGAGCATGAGAAGTGGTCCAAGTTGCATATTATCAGGCTCCCAGGACCCAACATGAATGACTTTAGCTGAAATGCTCAAAGAAGAGGGAGATAGAACCTGTACAGATCATCTCCAGTAGATAAGCAAGGGTCCTAGTCAAGGGATGGGACCACCCACCAATCTCAAAGTTTTTAACTCAGAAATGTTTCTGTCCAAAAGACAGAGACAAATAATGGAATAGAGACTGAAGGAAGGGATAACTGGGCACTACACCACTTGGGGATCCATTATGTCTGCAGACACCAAATCCAACACTGTTGCCATGGTTGAGGGGATTGCTGACAGTAGCCTGTCATGGTGGTTTTTTGGGAGGTCTGGCCAACAACTGATCAATGCAGATGAGGATGCTTGGAGCCAACCATCAGACTAAGCTCAGGGAACCTGGTGTGGGAGCTGGCAGAAATCCTGGAGGAACAGAGAAAGATTACAACCTCATTGGAAAAACAACATAGTCTAGCCTGACCGCCAATTCTCTCAGAGACTAAAACACTAACCAAGGAATGTATCTGGAAGGATCTATGGATCCAGATACATATATAGCAGAGGATGTCCTTGCTGGACAACAATGGGAGGGGAATCCCTTGGTCCTGAGAAAATTTGATGCCCCAATGTTCGGGGATGCTGAAGCAGTGGGGTTGGAGAGTGTGGGTAGAGGGTGGAGCACCCTCATACATCCAAATAGGAGGTAGGAGGGAAGATATAGGATGGGAGTTGGCAGAGGGTAACAGGGAAGTGGGATATTATTTGAGATATGAACAAATAGAATGATTAATAAAATAATGAGAGTAAAACCTTGATGAGATGTCCTTTCAAATTTTATATGAATATATCCGTAAGGACTAATGGAAAGTACTGAGGACAATGTAAATGACACTGAACCCACATGTGTTGTTTGTAGGAATGTAAACCCATGCAGTCCTTAATAAAGACAAAATGGAAGGCTTCATAATATGTACAACAGCATTACCATAAAAAGCTGTCTTACTGGTTATGACAAGCAAGAAAAATCTATTGTCTAGAGATGTGTAAACATCAATGTTCACTGCAGCATTTTCCACTTGGGGACATATCTAAGATGGAACTATATCTTTCTAATTAACTAGATGAAAAATAGAAGATCAATAATCCTGATAGAATTGTACATATACATTTAAAAGTTCTAGTGTGCAAAAGTATTGCCTTCTGTGGAGAAAAAGCAGTGTAAACTGAAAATCACCACATGAATAGATTTTAACCTTGCTCACCATTTAAGTCTGTGTTTTAAAGTAATCATATTTGATTCATTCCTGTGAATTAAATATTTGATTCCTTAATTAAATAGTTCATAAACAACCAAGTTAGCCCAAACTCTGAAGAATCAGGGACATTCTCTAGATGAATAGATAATTCACATTCTGCCATAACTAGTGGTACAAAAATGGCTCTATTTCTCTATCAGGTCACTCTGAAGAAGAACTATCAACATGATCCAAAGAAGTTAGCAGAGGTTTACACGTGGCTAGTAATTTTGTACTTCATTATGGACACATCTGTCAATACTGACCAGCAATTTACTTTAGAATGAACATATGCTGACCAGATTAGTGTTTTCTACCACAATCACACAAAATGTAACACATATTTTTACATGTAATTTGAATGGTAATATGATTCTCTTCAAGTCTTCAAAATCACTGAAAATATGTATTCTCTGCTTCTCTGCTGATACTATGAAAATGAGAGAAGAAAACAAGATTCCTTTTTCCTGTACAAGTGTTAGAGACTTTGTGAAAATAGCATCTGGGACCTATAGCCAGACACTTTCAGGTAGGAGAAAAAGGCATCTTTATCTTAGGTAAATCTTACTTAACTTTGGTAAACCTGTTGCTCTGAGATTGCTAATCTCACCCAGTAGATTCTAAGCATATAGCAGGAAGTGCTATTCTAAGATCACACTGATATCTCTTTCCTATATGTCATGCAAAGTAGAGGATAGAGTGTTCTCATATTTCTTACTTGCAGATACATTTTTTTTTATAGAAATCATCTCAACAGTTGGTTATTCAGAACATCGCAGAATCCACTAGTATGCACTGTTGACATCAGTAGTCCTTGAGACTCACTTCAGACCATCTTTTGAGTCTTCTTGATCTCATGCTTGTCAAATCTGCTTGGTCTAAATTTGGAAGATGGACACAATAGTCTCAGGCGTCCTGTATATATCATTAAACCACATCAAGACTAGACCAGATGTACCTCACACTGGAAACCTGCAGACAAAAAGAATTCTTGTCAGCTGCTGATCTTGGACCATACAAGTAAAATTTCCTTCCCACACATATCTTCTCAGCCTGCTGAGTCCTCTAGGATACTCCGAGCTGCCCTGAGCATGTGCTGTCCCTGGCAGACCTCTATTGTTACACCACATCTCTTCTCACCTTCATCAGACCTACTGATCTGAAACCATATAGGTTAGATTTCCTCTTTGCCCCAAGCTTCTTGCCTGCTGTGTCCTATGGTGCAACCCTAACTGCCTTGAGCAGTCTACTATCCCTGGTAGACCTTCATTATCTCATTATCTCTCAGCAAAAATTCATCAGTTGTTCAGATTGAGATCCATACAGCCAAGAAACACCCATAAGAGCTTTTCCACACCAGTTTCACTGAGGTAAAGATTCCTCTCAATATCTACTACAAGAGGAGCATCCAGGAACTGAAGTCATTTAGATGGATAAAGGCTCAGGAAAGAGCACAATCAACAAAAGCCAGGGCCATATTTCACTATAAGAGCACAGTTATCCTATTATTACTAGTCCTGGAAATCCTAAGACTACTGAAACACAAGAAAATGACTTTAACCACAATCTTATAAAGATGATAGAGGCCTTTAAAGAGGAAATCAGTAAATCTCTTAAAGAAATACAGGAAAATACAATTAAACCTGTAAAGGAAAGAAATAAAACTGTTCAAGACCTGAAAATACAAATAGAAACAATAAAGATGGAATCATGGAGATGGAAAACCTAGGAAAGAGAACAGGAGCAACAGATGCAAGCATCACTAACAGAATAAAAGAGATGAAAGAGATAGTCTTACACATCAAAGATTCCTTAGCAAAAATTTATACACCAGTAAAAGAATATGCTAAATATAAACATTTTTCTGACAGAAAATATCCAAGATACCTGGGGAACCATTAAAATGACCTATACTAAGGATAATAGGTATAGAAGAAGATGAAGACGTCCTGTCTCAAAACCCAGAAAATATTTTCAACAAAATCATAGAAAATATTTTACCAATCTAACAAATTGATGCCTATAAACAAACAGGAAGCTTATAGAACAATAATTAGTTTGGACCAGAAAAGAAAATTATCCTAGCACATAATAATCAAAACACAATATCTGAGGAACAGAGAAAGGATATTAAAATCAGCATCAGAAAAATGCCAGGTAACATACAAATGTAGACCTAACATAATTACACCCAACTTATCAACATATGAAGCTCAAGAAGAAGGAAGACCAAAGTAAGGATTGTTTTGTCCTTATTAGAAAGGGGAATAAAATAATCATGGGAGGTAGAGAAAGGGAGGGACCTTGGAGGGAAAAAGGAAAGGGGAGGGAAAAAGGGGCAAGATCAGTGTGGGAAGAGGTGGGAGAAGTACATAGGGCCAGGAAATTGAATGGATGTGTATTGTAGTGGGAGATGGGGAATTGAGGTTACTCACTAGAAAGCTCCAGATGATAGGGACCCAAGAGGTTCCCAGGACCCAACAGGGAGAACTTTAGCTGAAATATCCAACAAAGAGGAGATAGAACCTGTTGAGACCATATCCAATGGATAGGCACTGGTTCCCCCCAGTTGTGGAATGGGGCCACCCACCCATCTCAAAAATGTTAACACAGAATTGCTCCTACCTAAAGTAAATGCAGAGATAAAGAGTGGAGCAAAGACAGAAGGAAAGGCCACACAGAATCTGTCATACCTAGGGATCCATCTCATCAGCAGACTCCAAACCCAGACACTATTGCTGATGCCAAGAAAAGCTTTCTGAGAAGAATCTTGTATAACTGTCCTCTGAGAGGCTCTACCAGAGCCTGACCAATACAGATGTGGAAGCTCACAGTCAACCATCAGACTGAACACAGGGACCCCAATGGAGGAGACAGAGGAAGGACTGAGGAAACAAAGGGGTTTGCAACCCAGAGAATTGCCTTAACTGCCATCAATGGGAGGGGAGGCCTTTGGTCCTGTGGAGGCTAGATGCTTCAGTGTAGGGGAATACTACTGTAGGGGGAAGTGGGTTGATGAGTGGATTGGGTAAGCACCCTCTCATATAGTAAGGGTAATGTAGCATGATGGATGTGGGAAGGCATGTGGGACAGAAAGAACAGGTGGGAGCAATTGCAGGAATATGAAGGAAAAGAAAGAAAGAAAGAAAGAAAGAAAGAAAGAAAGAAAGAAAGAAAGAAAGAAAGAAAGGAAGGGAAGGAAGTAAGTGAGGGAAGGAGGGAGGGGGAGAGAGAGAGAGAGAGCGAAAGAGAGAGAGACAGAGAGAGAGAGAGAGAGAGAGAGAGAGAGAGAGAGAGAGAGAGAGAGAGGAAGAAAGGAAGAAAGAAGAAAGGAAGAAAGGAAGGAAGAAAGAAAAAGAACAAAAAGAATAAAAGAATTCTGGTCAGGAAACTGTCACAACTGTCCAAATTCTCTTTACCTCGTGATTTCTCACACATCTATTATCTTATCTTTAAAAAGCAAAAAGGAAATTTCAATTCCATTTTGAGTGATCTATCAGAGCTACAGGATCAGAGCTCTTTTGCTTATCATGAGCTAAGGAAAATATGACTTGCATGTCATCCTGTAAATGAGGAGTTCAGAAAGCGAAGCTTTAACAAGAGGAGTCACTACTGTAGATAGCTGACATAAAATGAAGGTGCCAGTACAATGAGAGCATTAAAACATTTTTGTGATGAATTATCATGAGAATTCTTTCTGGTTTTGTTTCTTAGTACTTTTCTGTTTACCTTACTTGCTTGAAAGAAAAATAATAATACATTCATAACTTTTGGTCAGTTAACCAAAATCTAAATGATATAAAATGCCATTCTAATAGCCATTGCTGAAATCTATTAGATACACACTTTCATATAGTATCATAATGATACCAAGTTATCATTCCTTCAGGTATGGACTAGACTGGCATGAGAACACATTTTCAGACAAATATACATACATATTTATAAAAGTTTCAGAAATGTTTCATGGAAATGAAATATACTAAAAATCTTATAACAATTTAGTGTTCTCTAGAAAGTGTAATTTCTGGGGAAAATAAATTATCACATTTTCCTGTAAATTAAACAAAAATTGACAAACTGAATAATCAAAAATTACAAGATGAACGTCCAGCTATATACAGTTCAATGTCAGTGAGAAAGGGGGATGTGTAAAACCACTTTTCCACAACACACATAACTCTCTCCATTGCTTCTGCCATGAAAAAAATAATCGGAAAAGACAAAACAAAATGTTCAGATTCAGTTACAAAAACAGTAAGTACTGGATAAAGTCATGGTGCATAGAAAAGAACCTGCCTCTTGAGTAAACTGTCATCTGTTTGAAGATTCCTGTCACTAAAGAGCATAGCAAGTGATGCGCTATGTTCTCATTGGTTATACAGTATGATATGAAACTTCACAAATTGGTCGCAGTGCTCCAAATCTCTGGACAGTCTGAGTGTCCCTGGTATGACCACCCGTCAAGGCACCCTAAGAATTTTCTTACTTTCTATCAGGGCATCTGAGAGGTGGGGTTACTTTCAAGAACTGTGATATTCTGAGAGATCACATGAAAGACATGTTTTTCACTCACTTCCTGATAATGGAACTTTGTCCTGAGAAGTGGTACTAGAACATTTCCATTGTTCTGGATACCTAACGAGACATATGTCACTAAGAAACTTGTTTTCTGACAAGTTTCAATGAACTCCTTAGTTCATACTGAAAATTTACTGAAGATGAACCTAGAGACATGGTAATCTACCTGACTAGTCTAAATCATGTGTATTTCAATGCTATCAATATCCTCTTCTAATGTCCAAAATTGAATATAATCACATAACCCATAGGCTGTTGGATATGATTATGTGTCAGCGTAGGTAGACATAATGTGTTCCTGTTTCATTTCTGCTACTGTAAACAAGTACAATGACAACAGAAATTTAGGTATTGAAATTTTCTGGATATTTCCATGACCAGTGAATGAATGTGGAGAAGTCAATGCAGTAAAATGAAGCATATAATCATATCTACATTCATGGACAGAGAGAGATAGAGAAATAAAGGTACACAGGGACAGATACACACAGAGACAGAGACACACACAAACAAAACACAGACAGACACACAGACAGGACACACAGACAGAATATATGAATGCTTACTTTTGTTCAGTTCTTCTCTGTACATCTACAGGCCATAAGCTCAGTTCATGGTGCTGCCATTTTGTAATGGGTCTTCTAATATCTATTAACATAATCAATAAAGTTCTTCACAGGCAAACCTAATATACACAAATACTCATTTTGATTGAAATTGATAATTAGAACTATTATATTCTATAAGAGTCTTTTGATTCCTGGGAAAATATTTGAATCATGTAGGCTATGAATACAAGTTCAAAGAATAATTATGAATCTCTGAAACTATTCCTCAATTTTCAGGAACATAAATTGAACGCCTAATTCTAATATATATTTTTCTTCACAAGCAATCTTGGTCATATATTTCTAATGTAGTAGGAAGAGATTTTGCCCTCAACATGCAGAGAAGCCTGAGACAGCTTAAGCAGGTTAAGCTTCTGACTGAAACCTTGTCTTGGACAGTCATTTGCTTGCAATAACCTAAAGTATAGTGTAGATTCTCACTGGGAAATGTCAATAGAACACTCCAGATATCAACTGACACTTATCAGAGATGCTAAAACTGTCCAGCCTCATAATGTACCATCAGTCTCTGGAAGCTTGGGGTGAGTCTCTAGGGATAATTTGGACGATGACTACATCACATGGCACATGTTGGGTAGGCTTCTCTCCAATATACCACAATCCTTCTTATTACACACATACACACACACACACACACACAAACACACACACAAACACGCACACACACAATGGAAGATGATGAAATACTGGGATGTAGCTGACTAGCTGATACCTGTAGTGTAGTAGTCAGATCTTTCAACTCCACACAAGCAAGAGTTCTTTTAAAATAGAGAAAGTCAGCTTAGAAATTGTCTCATGCCTACAGGTAAATTCATTGTGAAATTTATTAATGCAGTAGGTCCTAACCAACTAGGAGGATTCTGTGGATGTTTTCAACCCAGTCCTAAGTTATAGTAGAAATCAAGCTGAATGAGCATTGGCGATCAAGAGAGTAACTGGGATTCCTCCCTGGCATGTGTACCATTTCCTGTTTTTAGATTCCTGTCTTGCCTGCTCATAGTGTTAGGCTGTGATCTGTGACTGGGAGAGACAATCAAAACAAAGCCATGTAAGTTTTACCTCTGGTCTTTATCAAAGCAATAGGAATCAAAATATATCAAGTGAGATCTATCAGAATAGTAACTATATTCTTAATGCATTCAAAAATTATTCTAAAACTTCCTTTTCAATAAAAGAATCAGGCATTCATTTAGTGTTGGGTATTAGGATGTCACCACTCACCAGGTAATAGTGCGTAGGATACCAGCCCAGAGCATCTTTCAGGATGTATCCCCATCTCTAGATTATTCTGAGTCTTGCCTCTGAAATGTGTTTTATCATGGCATAGGTTTTTTTGTTGTTGTTGTTCATTTCTAAGATTCTGCAATATTGAAACATCCAGGAAAGAGCCAAATCAAAACTTGTATGAACTTTCCATTAGGTCAGTTCACTGACCATGTTTTGGATCATAAGAAGTGCACATGATATACTTGAAGCAGCATGAGAATAATGTGACCTTAGGAGGACTCAAACAAATGCAGCAAGGCTGATATTTTCTCTTAAGAGACAGGCCCTTACATCAGGCTATCCCAATATCTTCTCCACTGGCTATCATCTGTTTGTGATAAATCTCTGCTAGGAAACGGGCCCGTTAATCAAAGAGACACAAAAGGAAGAATCCAGGCTTCTAATAACAAAATAGGATTTTAGTGTGTATTTTAGGTGAAAGACAGACATGTTAAGTGTTTTCATAGCTGTTTGTGGCACCATTAAGCCAACTTCTGTGTAAAGGAGAAGAGCTGATATAGATGATGCTACCCATAGACTAATCTGATGACAGGTCATCAGTGTCTAGATAATTTACTTGATCTCTATGGGGACTCCAAGCTTCTTTAGGGAATCTTGTAGCTTGGAAAACAAATTATGCATCCCTGATGGCTCCATCGAGCTTCTCATCTTTCTCTTCTCCATGATTGTAAGACAGGACTTAGACTCTTGGTAGACTCAGAAATATTTGAAAATTTCTCAATCCTAAGTGAACATATCAATTCCCTAGAGAAAACATCTATGTTCTCTTGGTTTTCTGATCCTTCACATACCATATAGTCTAGTTGGATATCCCTGAAGCTTGTCAGAAAATATTCATTGATCACAAAGGGGCAGTGGAGAAACAATACTAAGGACAGGGCCTGTGAGAGTTAACTGAAATCGGTGTCCATTTCAAGAACTTAGAAATTTGGAAGGGCTCTAATATTCCAGACTTTTCCTCTTCTATTCTATGTTGATACCCAATGCTTTTGTCCATATGTAAAAAGTGATTTTATTCATTCTCAGATTCAATCTACTCTGTCACACCAGTAATAACTTTTAATATAGACGTCTATAAAGAAGAAAACTATCACATACCTCTCTAGAGGTAAGGCTGTTGCCTGTTGTTCTTGGGCCACCCTTGACACCACAAACCATTAAACAGAATGTTGCTTTTATTCATGTGTTATCAATGCAAAAATGTCTTCAGGATACATCAAGGAGAACAAAGAATCACTCATATATATTCCTTTAATATCTATTCTTTAAATGTTAAAGAACAATTTTAACTTTTCATGCTGAGCAAGGAGTTATTGAATAAAATATGTATACATTTAATTAATGGCTTTTCTTATTGTCCACAATTATCACGCATGAAGAAATGTAGATGTAGTGTTGTCTTCACATAAGTCATTGTTCAATGAAAATGATTGTTTTCTATTGAAAATGTGGTGATGAAGGAAAAATAAGAAATTATTTTCCTCTTGCTGTAAGGCTAATGTCAATGTGAGGAGCTCTTTAGTAGAGGACCATCTGAAGCAAAATTTTCCTGAAGCATGATTCAGTTGCAGGCAGATAATTATCAAGAAAAGGATCAGTATGTCTCACAGATACCTACATCTGAGCCCTAAAGCTCACTACTCAACACCAGCACCATCTGTCAGTCTCCCCAAAGTAGCACATGATGATTGAACAGAATATGGTAACTCTTTCATCTACAGATTACATTTATTTAGAAGACAGATTCCCACATTAACCATGTCCTGTTACAGTATTTAAGAGTCTATAAAGAAGACATAAGTAGTTGAGAAAATCAGGACTGATCATTTCATAATTACTTTCCATATGTCTTCATAGGAGCTACAGTCTTGGAGTCCGCTGAGTTTAAGGGAAGTGGCTCCTGTCTCAGTTTAGAGAAAAGTCAAAAATTTTTCTAGATGAAGAAATTGCAGTGTGAGAATATATGACGATGAAAGCAATAAATTAAGAAACAGAATCAGCTATAAATAAAATTTATCATTTCTGTGCCTGATGTTCACAGTTCTAAGGGAATTCAGAAATGTTGGACTCTTGTTAGAGGGTATGGGCAGCTGAGTGTGGCCTTACCTCTCTAGTTCCCCTCATCAAAAGAGTGTCTTAATGAAAACAAGACTGAGGCTTTACTCTGAATCACATGATGGAAAAGTCTCATCAACAATATGAACATTCCTAATCATTTGATCCTGGTGCCCACAGCAGAATCATTTCTGCAGTCACAGGTGATTTTCTGCACTTAGTTCTTTTTGCACTGTGTACCATACAGTTTCTAAATTGGAGAAAAACAACTATGTTCTCAAAGATGCCATACACATGTACAGACTTTAAATTTTGAGGGCATTCTGGGAAATCATTACAGGGAGCTGAAACCATAGATATCTGCATTGAATTATCTATGCACCTGGTCCTACAAAGTACCAGTTCTACAAGTGTACTCTGCGCCCCCTGCTGATCATGAACACACCTGCAGGGAGGTTTGTGTATGGGTTTACATTGATGGCCCCTCATTGTGTGTTGCACAGTAATAAGTGGCAGTGTCTTCCTCTCTTAAGCTGTTCATTTGCAGGTAGACACTGCTTTTTGAATCATCTCTTGAGATGGTGAATCTGCCTTTCACAGACTCTGCATAGTATGCTGCATAATTATCAAATTTGTGTTTAATTGTAGCAATCCACTCCAGCCCCTTCCCTGGAGACTGGCGAACCCAGTACATCCAGTAGTTACTGAATGCAAATCCTGAGGTAACACAGGAGAGTTTTAGAGAATCCCCAGGCTTCACCAATCCTCCTCCTGTCTCCACGAGCTGCACCTCACACTGGACACCTGCAAACACAGAGAATCCAGTCAGTAAACTCACAATTTGTTCAATGTTCCTGTTACTCACACCCACTCCTACACTCAGTATAACTTATTAAGTATTAATTACCTTTCAAAAGAGCCACAAGGATAACCCAGCTCAGTCCCAACACCATGCTGGATATTCTGAGTTCAGACTTGATCACTGAGTGGGAAGACCTGTAAACCCAGATTTGGGTGCCTCTGTTAAAGCTGTAGAGTCAGGATTGGTTTGCATGAACAGAGGGGAACATAATTTGCATGTCTTCCAGCTATATTATAATCTGAGATCTGGGACCCTTACAGGAAGCAATGATACTTGTCAATGTCTAAGAAGAAATGAGGGCTGAAGTAGCATTTATAACATCAAAGTATGGCTAATTGTCCCAGGACACATCTAGGTTGTAGAGAACTGTTTCTTTGATTTTGTTTTTAGTTTTGGGCTTTTGTTTGTTTGTTTGCTTGCCTAAAAATTTTGGTCATTTCTAGTAAATCAATACGTTAGGAGAATGTAACATTTGAGCAATACTTGGGCTGTATAAATCGTGTCTTCAAAATGAAAAGAGATAAAGTAAAGAAACATTATTTAGTATGAATTTGTAGTTATTAGCAAAATATTCTTTGCAGCTTTACTCTATTGTGACTTGTACATCTGAAACTTTCCTGCTCTCTTCATAGAAATCATATGATAAATTCATAGGAAATTAGGACAAGAAAAATCTCAAGTTTGATGATTCTAAAGTGCATTGTGTAAAGTTCAGTAAATCATAAATGCATACATTAATTTTAAGTAACCAAGGATGATTTAGCCCACAACTCAGGACTACCCCATACTATATATGAAGCTCAAAGTTAGGTCCTCAGAAAGAAAATAACTTCATTACGCAAATATAAATACTATCTGAGATTGTTCATTGATCAATAATAAAAAACATTGTGAATCTGTGTTTGCCACTTAGCTGTTCAAATGATGATCTTCTTCTTTTTTGTATCATGTCTTTGATGTTTTTCACATCTTAGATGCTCTTCTCCATAATCCTGTTTCTCTGAACTACTAAGTAGGCACTTTCTTTTAGTTAACTAAGACATTTCTGACTTCTTGTCTCTAAGTGACACTAACTACTCAGCTTTTCAAGCACCTTTCTTCCCCCCTGCCTCTAACTGTGGTAGAAATTTCTCATTCTGTATGATTTCTTACCCCACGTAAACATCTCACAGGTCCTGTGCCTATTAAATCTATAAGCTTTATTTCAAATATGCATCCAGGAGGGTTTGTTTAAGAAAGAACAATCAGACATGGAAAGGCATGTAAAAATGCAAGGTAGAACAAGACAAAATATTTTTTTTCTGGTCCTTAGAGAGTGTCTGCTTATGTAAACAGGGGTCCTGGATATAAGTTCTTTAAAGGAAAATAATGTGTCAACCTTCTCATGACTTAATAACCCCCTAAACAATAAATATACACTCTTTAAAAGGGGAAAAACTATTTGAACAAAAAGATAACTCAACAATGGATGAATCTCAGAGCAAAAGCTGTAACTACAACTGAATATCTGAAATTAAAAGAAATATTAGAAGTTGCTATAAAATTTGTACTCTGAATTACTGAAAATCTGGTAAAAACAGATGGACTTCTAAGCTTTTATTGTCTATAAAAATTAACCCTTGATGATATTATTAATGTAAATAGCACCATTGCCCAACAGGTGGATATTGGTTTTTAAAAGTTTCACTTTAAAGAAAAACAAGGAGCACAGAATGTCACTGTTGAATTTGTCGAAATTTCAAGGAAGACTTCATACAATATTTTCTTTCCTATTCCATAAGATAACAGGTGACTGAAAATGCCAAATCCATTCCATGAAGTCAGTCCTATCTTGGTACTCAAACAAGGTAAAGATGATACAAAACAAAATCAAAACAAAAATAAAAAACAAAAACAAAAAGAGAAACAAAAACAAAACAACAAAAAAATCTTTGGGACAAATTCTCTGATAAATATACAGGCAAAAGTTCTTAACAAAATTCTTTCATGAACACTGTATACATCTTTTTGTGTCCCTTTCCCATAGATAATCAAGTGGAAACCTTGAGGAGAATGATAGACAAGATAGGAGGTTAATTTCCATTCATGACCGACAGTTTTATTTTAGAAAATAAATAAAACATTTTAGCTATGATGTAGGAAAATACCTACATAGTCTACTTAATAAAAAGGGAGTTAATACTCAGAAATCAACTTTAATTTTTGAAAGCAGTAATGATAATTTTCAAAACTCTGAAAATTGTTTATTCTATGACCAATCTATACCACTCCCTGGCATATAAACTAAAGACTTAATATTGGATTAGATATACAGTTATGTATACATGCATATCATCTGCTATCAACAGTATCTGTCAATTGAAACAGACTACAGGTACTTAGATTGATGTATCAATCAGAAAGATATGTTACATATACAGAATATAATTCTATGTTCATCAGTTAAAAATGTTATAATATTTCAAAATAAATGGATGGAATTAGTAAATATTGTGTTAAATATGGTAACCCAGATGCCAAAAGAATATACCATGTACTTCTTATTTGTTGGTTTCATCTCCAAATCTTTGGATTTCAGCAAATAACCTGGAGTAATCAAGAAAGGTAAGAGAGCATACAGGAACTGTAACCTCCATTGCATTCCAGCAGTTGAAAATAAATTCTTATTTTTGCAAACACTAAATGCTGTGGCCAAACATTTAGAGGAATCTAGTGGCAATTGACCTGGAAGCATTTTGCTTTGAAGACAGACTTTTCTAGCACTAGAAGGTGCTGTGTAAACTGGTATAGGAAAAAAGAGATCAATAGACTAATCAAGCCATGAAGCCTTTTAAGTACAACAAGAGCTGTTCCTGCAAGATGTTTTCAAAGTGTAGTAGTGGAACTTTTACCTTGGAAGATCACCTACCTACTTGGACTTATACTATGTTAAACAGAGTGGAAATAATGCCTATAGCAGTAAGCCTAACAACTTACTTGTCAATGGAGAGTCATAAAACTAACTATTATAATTATGCTGGATGAACACAATATATTTTTTCTATTTTAATTGAAAATAGGATTTTATATTCAATATATTCCAATTTTAGTTCCACAAACTCTTGCAAGATCTTCTCTTTATCATCCCGAATCTAAATCTATACCTTTTTTGTATTCTTTCAGTAAGAAACAAGCAGGCTTTTATAAATAATAAAATAACTCAATATACAATAAAAACTAACAGCCTCACTAATACAAAAGAAACAAATAGAAAAATAAGAACCAAGGAAATAGGAAAACAAGCACACATAGACATAGAAACATATACATTTTCACACAAACAAATCTAATAAATACATACAGCTTGAAACCATAATATGTAAGAAAAAGACCTATAAGGAAGAAATCTATTAAGACAAAGTATTAACAAAATTTCCCCCCAAAAAATCTTCTTATTTTGTTTTGTGTTGTTTATTGCATGCTAATTATGGGGCCTTCCCCTAAGAATGGGGAATGGCATTTATATGCAGTGAGACTGTGTTGGAAACAAATACTTTTGCTTTCCTTTGCTTATCAATTGGAAATAATTTCTTGGTGGGGGACAGTGGCCTGTGTCCAATTCCACTCACAGCACTAGGATCATAGCACTGCCCTTGTGCATGCTGTCACAGGCTCTTAGTTCATATATGCCTAGTGCTTATTTGTTTAGAAGGGCTGTTTTCATTGGTGTGCTCAAATCCTCCTTACTCTTACATTCTTTCATTCCTCAACTTCTGCTTGATTTTCTGAGCTCTGAGTGGAGGGAATTGTTGGAGATAATATATTTAGGAAAGAGTCTTCCAAGGTCTCTCACTTTCTGCATATTTTGAGATTGTGACTTGGGTCCAGTTCCCATCAAGTACAGAAAGAATTTTTCTCTGGCTAAAATATATACTCACATTAATATATGAATATAGCAGAAATTCATTAAGAGTTACTTGATTGCTATGTTCATTTAGCAGAACGGTAGTAGGAGTGTTTTTCATAGGTCACTGAACTATCTAGAATCAAGTTTTTTACCTGGGAACTTTTGGAAATGTATTCAATCCTTTGGAAACTCAGTAGCCTTGATGATGTATTACAACCCGAAACATGAAAAAAAAAAAACCTTTTCTCCCTTATGATGCTTTTTGTTATGTTGTTTGTCAGTGTCTCAGAAACTCAACTAGAAAAGTAACCAAATGTAATTGTTTATGACATATTAGGGTCTCTGCATGTTTCTTAGTATAGAGTAGAAAAAGGAAGGAAGGAAGGAAGGAAGGAAGGAAGGAAGGAAGGAAGGAAGGAAGGAAGGAAGGAAGGAAGGGAGAAAGGAAGGAAGGGAGGGAGTTAAGAAAGAAAGAATGAAAGAACAACGGAAAAGGGTGGGCTTCAGATAATGAGATGTCCCACTATATTGTAGAATTTGTCAAATGAAAACAATCTAGAATCATCTGAAAGGAATGAGTCATACAACATTTCAATTTTGAAAATGTCTGCTTTAGAAAGTTCTATAATCAAGCTTTACAATAATTTATTGATTAATGGATCTCAGTCTATTTTTTATGGAACTACCCCTGGGTAAGTGGTTTTGTGGTGTATAAGAAAACATGCTGAGCAAGCCATAAAACAAAAAACAGCCAAGGAGAAGAACTTCTCCAAGTGTAATTCTTTATTTACTCCTTCAGGTACATGCCTTGAGTTTCCATTTTTAGATTTCTCAGTGGGAAAGTATGGACTCAGAGTTTTAAGTAAATATAAAACATTTTCATTCCAAATTTATTTTAGTTCATATTTTATTATAGCAGTAGAGGCCCAAATAAAAGCAACACTCCCACTCAGCCTCTATATTTACTAATAATGTTTGTGTTTACAGGGTGAGTCACAAGGTCTTCTCAGTTCAGTGCAATCATAAGAGATGTTCCTATCTGGGTCTTTGGCATATTTTGTAAAAGATTATTTTAACAAAGTAGGAAAAGATTTTGCCCTCAACTTGGAGAGAAGCCTGAGAGAGCTTAAGCAGGTTAAGCTTCGGACCGAAACCTTGTCTTAGGTAGTCATTTGCTTGCACTAACCTGAACTATAGTGTCAATTCTCATCAGGAAATGGCAGTAGAACACTCTAGGTTTCATCTGACACTTATCAGAGATGCTAAAACTGTCCAGCCTCATAATGTGTCATCAAGCTCTGGAAGCTTAGCCTGAGTCTCTTGGAATAATTTGGACAATGACCACATCACATGGCCCATGTTAGGTAGGCTTCCCTCTTACATACAACAATCCTTCTTATAACACAGACAAATACACACAAACACACACACACACACACACACACACACACACACACACTGGAAGATAATGAATTACTGGGATATACCTGCCCTGTACTTTGCCTATATCTAGTACTTGGGACTGTCCCAAATGATCTCAAGTTTATATTGTAATCTGACTATTAAGAGAAAAGTAGAGAAGTCATAGAAACATGGAGTTTGGAAGTGGCTCAAAGTTGATCTCACTGTCCTTCCAGCACCTGAAATCCCTGTAATTGCATGGAATAGAACTCTTGTGATCTTATAGAAGATCACAACTTTCTGAGTTGTGTTGTGTATCTGCAGCCAACATGGTGCCCCAGTGGGTGTGGAGACTCACACTAGCTCAACATATTGGCCTGCCAACATTTTCAGATTCAACATCTGAGCTGAGGACCTATCCCAACAGACTTTTCAGTAAAAGCAGCAGACACTCATTTAGTGTTAGGTATTAGGCTGTCACCGCAGACTAGGTAAAAGTGTATAGATAACAGATGCCAGCCTGGGCCAGCTTTAAGGATGTATCCCCATCTCTAGATTATTCTGTGTCTTGCCTCTGAAATGTGCTTTAACATGGCCCAGCTTTTTTGTTCATGCCTAAGAGCCTATAATACTGAAACATCCAGGAAAGAGCCAAATTAAGACTTGTATCAACTTTCCACTAGGTCAGTTCACTTACCATTTTTTGGAGTATAAGAAGTGCATATGATATACTTGAAACAGCACAAGCTTAATGTGACCTTAGAAGGATTCAAACAACTGCAGCAAGGCTGAGATATTCTCTTCAGAGACTGGCCCTTACATCAGGCTATCCCAATATCTCCTTCACTATCTATCATCTGCCTGTGACATGTATTTATTTTAGGAAATGGGCCTGTTAATAGAGTAGAACCAAAAGGAAGTCTATCTAGGCTTCTGATAGCAAAATGGGACTTTAGTGTATGTTTAAGACTAAGGACAAACATGTACAGTCTTTTCATACCTGTTTTTAGTACCATAAAGACCACTTCTGGTTGAAGGAGAAGAGCTCATACTCAGCTGATACAGATGATGCTATCCATAGGCTGATACGGTGGCAAGGTATCAATGGCTAAGTAATGTACTTGATCTCAATGGGGACCCCAAGCTTCTTTAAGGAATCTTATAGCTTGGAAAACAAATATGCTCCCCTGATGTCTCCAGCAATCTGCTCGTTTTCCTCTTCTTACTGCTTTTAAGTATTTCTTGGCATACTCAGAAATACTTACAAGTTTCTCAATCCTAAGTGAAGATATCAATTCCCTACAGGAAACATCTATGTTCTCATGGTTCTGTTATACTTCACATACCACATGGTCTACTTGGGTACTCCTAAAGCTGGTCAGAAGATATTCCTTTATTACAAAGGGGCAGCGAGGAAACAACACCAAGGACAGGGCTTATGAGAGTGAGCTGAAAGGTGTGTCCATTACAAGAATGTAGACATTTGGAAGAGCTCTACTCTCCTAGACTTTTCCTCTTTTATTGAATGTTGATGCCCAATGCTTTTGTCCATATGTAATAAGATGATTTTATGCATTCTCAGATTCAATCCACTCTGTCACACCAGTAATAAATTTTAATATAGATTTCTATAAAGAAGAAAACTATCACATATCTCTTTAGGGATAAGGTTGATGCCTGTTGTTCTGGGGCCACCCTTGACACAACAAACCATTAAACAGAAGGTGGCTTTACTTCCTGTGTTATGGATGAAAAAAATGTCTGCAGGATACATCAAGGAGGACAGAGAATCACTCACATCTATTCTTACATTTTTATTAATGTAAAAGAACAATTTTCTTTTCATGCGGATCAAGGAGTTACTGAATAATAGTTGTGTACATTTAATAAATGTTTTCCTTATTGTCAACAATTATCATCGATGAAGAAATGTAGATATTAAACACACATTTTATAAAAAGGGGAGAGGTGGAAAGCTTTTGGCGTTGCTTGGTAGGAATCTGACATTGGGCCAGGACAAAAAA
>NW_021604741.1:2120063-2129979 GCF_004785775.1 Grammomys surdaster | reverse complement strand
AGAGAGAGAGAGAGAACACACACACACACACACACACACACACACACACACACATACACACACGGTGAGGGACATGATCAATATAGTTGTGCAATGGCAGGAACATAAAATTTGTTGTTGCTTTGGGTTTTCTTTTCCAGACAGGACTTCTCTGTGTAGCCCTGGATATCCAGGAACTCACTGTATAGATCAGGTTGGCCTTGAACTCAACAGCAATCCACCTGCATCTGCCTCCTGAACGTGTGTGCCACCGATGCCTGGTGCTTGGGTTTTCTTAAAAGCAAAAGGTTTTTTTTTTTTTCCATGACTCTAGAATCTCTTGTGTTCAGACTGGTTAGTTTAGGGATCGACTTACTGCCTTAGGATGTGTCAGTTTGTCCAGAGTGGATAGATGATTCTGGAGACACAGGTAGATGACAGAGAGTAAGAGAGGGCTTTTCAAGGAGCAAGAAGAATGTCTTCAGCCAAAACAAACAGGAAGACAGATGGGCCAATGGAAGAACCAAAACTGTGCTGGGCTGCCCTCAGACAGTTCTCATGAGCTGAGTCTATGGGAATGTCCAGGAGGAAGGACAGCTGTGGGGACGTGGGTCCCCAAGGAGGCCTGGAGTTCAATGGGTAAACAGCAACTGTCCTCTGCCAAATATAATACTTTGAAACTTTGAATACTTTGATTGTGAACTGAAGTCCGATAGTGTGTGGCAGAACCACAGAAGCAATAGCTAATTCTTACCACAGACTAGGGCACGGTATGTATCCCAGAGACCAAGAGAAGGACATTTTTAAAGAAGGGAAATAGTTGTCCATGGTGGACAGAGCTGAGCAGTTCTAGGAATGAGGGTCCTGGATTTGAGCAGCAACAAAGTCACTCATGTTTCTCAAATAAAAGAGAAATTTTGGCAAAACGTTGGGTGCGAGGCTAAAGGTAAGAGGTGAGAGGAAGGGCGGGGATGCAGTGAAGGGCGGAGGAATGGCATGACTAAACCAAGAGATTTCAAGAAGCACTGAAGATTCTGGCACGAGATGGACGCCATAAAGACAGCTACATGGATGATACTGAAGAAGAGAAAGTTCAGGCTAGGACTTTTAAAAGTGTTTCTTTTGACTAGCTTGCCAAAAGGTCGTAGTGGTGGGGAGGTAGCTCTGACTGAAGGATGCTCTCTCCTCTGGCCAAGGGGACTGACATGGATACAGTCTATAGAACAAGTCTAGGTGTAATTTAAATTTCCGCCACGAGGTGGCAGTGCTTCACCACAAATCAAGTGCAATCCAGGGTTCAGCGTGGACTTAGGTTGTTGAAAATCTGTTAGCTTCTTCCATTTTCTATCTGAAATTGTGAAAAGGAGCAGGGTAGGGTGGGTGGCTCATGCTTGCGATCCCAGGACTCCAAAGGCCAAGGCAGAAGGAGCATGGCTTTAGGACCAGTCTGGGCCACATAGAGACGCTGGCCTTATCAAAAAGTGCATAAAATTATCTAGTGTCTGGTTTTCTCTTTACTGAAGCACTCAGATGCTGCCTTCTGTTTTCAGTATCAATGGCTGCCATGCAAATCCTTAAACCAATTGTCTGGATAGAGTAATACTTAGGCACTGCTCTGAACGTCCAAGAAGTATATCAAGCTTTTCTTGCGCACTTTGTAACAGTCTACCTGAAGGGGAGGGTGAGGATTGCCATTCACATCGTGTATTCTGCATTTACACACAGAGTGGAGAAGGTGGGGCTCTGGTTCCGTGCCCTCTCAGTATCATATGGCCCCACCTTTTAAAAAAATGATTTTGTTTATTACACACACACACACACACACACGATAGCACACATGTAGAGATCAGAGAATAGCTCTCTCCTTCCATCATGTGGACTCCTGTGAGCTCAGGTCATCAGGCTTGGCCAAGGTGCCTTAAACACAATGGGCCATCTGCCAGTCTTACCCTTTACTTAATTTTTAAATATTTATTGTGTGTGTGTGTGTATGTTACCTTCATGTATGCATACACACCATTCAAATGCTTGGTGCTCTGGAACTGGAGATGCAGACACTTGTGAGCCACCATGTGGGTGCTGGGACACAAGCCCTCATCCTCTGGAAGGGCAGTGGGTGCTTTTAACCTCTGAACCATCTCTATGGCCGCTTGCCCACTGCTTTTTTTTTTTTAATGTGATTTTTTATTTATTAATTTATTTATTTTTTGGTTCTTCGAGACAGGGTTTCTCTGTGTAGCCCTGGCTGTCCTGGAACTCACTCTGTAGACCAGGCTAGCCTTGAACTCAGAAATCCACCTGCCTCTGCCTCCCAAGTGCTGGGATTAAAGGCGTGTGCCACCACCGCCCAGCGATTTTTTTTAATGATTTATTTATTTTATATATGTGAGTACTACTGTTGCTGTCTTTAGGTACACCAGAAGAGGACATCAGATCCCATTACAGATGGTTGTGAGCCACCATGTGGTTGCTGGGAATTGAACTCAGGACCTTTGGAAGAGCAGTCAGTGCTCTTAACCACTGAGCCATCTCTCTAGCCCGACCTCTGCTTTTGTAAGCATTCCTCATTGTCCAGGAATGACCTGGGATAGGGTACAATCCCTGCTGCTGGCACCAAAAATTAGTGGGTGCTGTTCTCTGTCCCTGATCCGACTGGGCGGGGCTCTCCTCTGTTGTGACCCTGGGTGAGAACAATGATTGGATGTGAACATCTGTAGAACAGAGTCTGACATCCATTACATCTGGGGATGAGCAGAAGATCAAATAAAAGAGCCATCGCCCTAGAACTGAGTTGTTTACTGGACCAGCACAGGCCTCAGATCCAGCGTCTACAGACTTGGCATGTGAGCAGAGCAGAATGCAGATGAGGGTAAAAATATACATAGAGTTTGACAGTGCTTTTGAGTAAATTACAGTATTACAAAAAGCAGATGGAGATATATACATACATACATACGTACATACACACATACACATATACTCATATGCACGCACACATGCAGACAGGTGGGAGGGGAAGACACACATACAGAGACAGACAAACAGACAGACAGACAGACAGACAGACAGACAGACAGACTCATGCTTATGTGGAGGCCTTTTTACTTCTGAATCAGCATGGGCATATTATTTTCCTATGTTGTGAGGATGAAGTGTGTTGGCTGGCAGTGTAGCTCAGCGGTAGAACAGTTTTCTAGCTTATACAAGGTCCTGGGCTCAATCCCCAACACCGAGAAAATTAATTAATTGATTAATTAATGTTAAAATTAAATACAATCAAGAGAAACGGAATGAGTTGGTGAGACATGGGCTTTGACCTTGTCTCACTCAACTACCACCTGCTTCATTATTTCTCAACTCCAGACACAGCTGATTCCTGGCATCCATTTACTCCAAAAAGAGTCATCCGATGGGTGTCCTGCTGCTGGCATTTGCTCTGTGGCTGTATTTGTCTTACTGTGTGAAGCAGAACTCTGCAGAAACAATAACCACAGTAACAGAGAGACATAAAAGCCTATCGTGGGGTGCCAGACTGGTCTGACAGGCATGCACACACATTCATTCTGGGGTGAGCCCCGGGAGTGCCCACCAGACACTTTAGTGTGTCCTTCATCTATGGGGTTCCCAGGGTGGGGCCATAAAGCCAAACGCTTTCTTCACTGCGGTCCAGATTTGCCTTGTGGTCTCAGCCATTTTGTGGTCCTTAATTTTCCTTTTGAAGCTCTGTAGCTCGTCTTCAAACTGGAAATGAGAGGTATAAAGAACTTTGGCACAGCTTGAATTCCCACCAGCCCCGGGCTGGTCTCCGACCTCTGGGCTGCAAGGATTTGCAGCTAGTGTTTCCTCAAGGATACAGTTTATATTCACTGGACAGCTTTGTCTTCTGGGCTGATTATTTTATATTTCAGGTGACATGGTTCCGATGAGGTCGTTTTGGCTAAACTCCTTGTCTCTTTACTGTTGCTATTAGGATTATATGTATCACGTGGTGAGCGCCATCTGTGAGTGGACCGTGGCTTTTGGTTTTATTTTCTATTTCCTAACATTCATCCAAGATTTCCAGGTAAGGATTTAATCGATTCAAATGTTATATGAATCCCTTATAATTAGGATTAGTAAGAATTTAGAAAAGTTCTTGATTTTTGAGAAACATTCCGGCTTTACCCTTATAATGTGTTTGGGTGGCAGGAGGCTTGTGTGCTACATGACATTATTAGTTTGCTTCCAAAAGGGAGCGACGTTAGACACACAGGTCTTCACCAATGAAACCTTCATGTTATCTGACGTTCAATGCTCAAAGTCCAGGCTGTATTCAGGTAGCCCTCACTAGTTCCAAAGACCAGAAAATATGACTGTGTAAAAAAAAAAAATTGTGCTGTTGAAAAACATTCCTAAGACCCAGGGAATGTAAGACAGGATATTGGATCCCAGGGAGACACTCACCTCCTAGAACAAGTAAGTTACTGGCTAACATGACGAAGCTGAGAGAATCCTTCAGGACCAAGCATGGCAGGATACTGGGAGTCTCCTGTTAGGTGGGAGAAAGCTTCTGAGAATGTCATGACTGAACTCTGGGATTGTTTCCTTTGTTTTCTTTGATGTTCCTCTTCCCCTGTCTCCGTAGAGTGTCACCCTAAGGATATCCACAGAAATCAATGATGACTTTTGAAAGAGCGAGAATCCTGTCTCACTCAGGGAGTGTCACAGACAGTTTCTGGAAGTGGACAGAGGATGGACGGGCTTGGATGTCACCCTGATCGGGACATATCTGTGGCACATCCGGGACTTGAATTTCATTAAGAATTCCTAGTAGTTGTTCAATTTACAAAGGTATGTTTCCCCGGAGAATGGACAGCACCGACGACACTGTAGCAATATTTCTATATTTTCTAAGACAATCTTTTACGAACAGGTTCATTTGCAGAGAAGACAAGGCATTACGGAGAGTGGAGGATTATTCTTGTATAGATTCTTTAGGCTTTTTATGTAAGAATGATTTATGAAAATACACTAAGAGAAAAAATGCTGAGTTTAGTACTTTTTATTAAAGAAGACAAATCAGGGGATATTCATTTTAAAATTTCATTTTTTTAAATATAATGACCTGCATACATTTTCATCACAAGAGCATTTAAACAATTCAATCCATAGTGATCATATACCCTAATGGTACAGATTTAGGTAATAAATGGACACTCGAAGCACTCTGAGTTCTACTCTGAGTTTTCAGTGCATTAAACAAATGCGTTTACAGTTAAGGCCTCCAAACTGTTTACAGTGCTCATTAACTAGTGAATGTGGAAGACCTCGGTTTGAAAATTGAGCCTCCTCATTTGCTTCTCCCAGGAAGCTACAGCTTTACTGCCGCTGTTAACTGGTGGGCCCGGGAGCTAATTCCAGGTAGGATGGACGAACGGGGCAGCTTAGAAATGGTAAAACTGCCCTTCGCATCACAGGTTAGACTCACTTCCCAGTTTCCCTGTAAGCCAGTCAAAGAGAACGCAGATCCAAGTCAGGGAGAAAGGAGAGCGCCCATAGAAACTTCCAGGGGTAGGTAGGCCGCTGTTTCTTTGCTCCGTTCAATGCCTGTGGCCACTGTTCTATGACACTATAGAGGAAGTGAGTCAGGCCCTTTCCTATGCAAGGCCTGGAGATTCCACCTTCCATCCAGTTCACCAATGGCAAAGAAACGCTAGCTGTTGTCAAGTGGCTAACAAGACCCCCAAGTTTCATATCTAAGTCTGGGCAAGCGGGAGCTGCCCCGAGGGCACGTGCCAAGGGCAGGGCAGCCCATTTGAACATTTTTGGTGAAGGGGCATCCGGAGATCCAGGGGCATTCGTCTCCTTTGGCTACTAAGTGAAGGGTGGGGCTCAGCATCCACTTCCTCTGTGACATCCTGTGTCCTCCTCAGTGTGCAGTGGTGACAGCAACATCCATTTTGGAGTCCCCTGTAACTTTTCACAGTACTGAACATCCCCACTGTAATCCAGAAACAGAAAGACAGTGGCTGTCATTCTGATGAGAAAGACAAGCCACTACGTTTCCTGTGGAAACTGTCATGGACTGAATCCATGCCATTCTTTGCTTTGAGCAGGAACACTGTTGATGTTTTCCCAGAATGCACGTGGCTGTCTTTGCTTCCACTGGAGACCTGACAATGTGCCTTTACCCAGAGTGGAACACAGTGCCTTCTGGCACACAATAGGTGCTTAATAAATACTCATTGAATGTATACATGCATAAATGAATGAACAATTCAAGTAATGACTAAGGATGTTTGAGGTGCTAAGGGGTTTATTTACTTCTAGTTCACGGTTATTCTAATGTCAACAGCTAGTCTGTGCCAGTTAGTAATGTTGTCTGTTTTGCTTTGTGAACTCGTTTCAACCTGTTCCAGTTGTGTGGGCTTCATGATTCTGTGACAACTCTCTTCTGGACAGATACCAAAGAAATTGTTATATGGGCTAGACCTGTCTTGGCAAACCGAGAAGGCCCCAAATCACCCCAAGTCACACTCTACAGATTCCACTCGACTTCTAATGTTAACCCCCGTTTTGGTGTTTTTTTATTTTTTTATTTTTATTTTTATTTTTATTTCTACAAATGTGTATTTCCTTGGACTTTGTACCTGAGAAAATAAAGTAAAATATTTCTTTATTTTAATAATTTGTCTCGGTTATGTTATAAGCTGTCACCTGGGGGCTGTTATGAAGTATGGTTATCTGGGCTGGTTCTGAATTGCTGGATGTTTGTTGTAAGGGTGTGGCTTGGCCTGGGGAGATGACTCAGTGGTCGAGAGCCCTCAAGCATGAAGGCCTGAGTTTGGCTCTCTAGCGCTCACATAAAAGCTGAATGTGTCAACGGACCCTGACAGCCCAGTCCTGAGAGGGGACCAGGAGTTGAGAGGATCCCTGTGGCCTGCTGGACAGGCGGCCTAGCAGAAAAACAGAGAGCACTGGGTTCATCGCGAGGGCCTGTTTCTAGGAAATAAGACAGTGTGATAAGAAGCCGACACCAGACACCCTTCGGCCTTTGCATGCACACACATGTGTACACCCCAGATACACAGAAATACATGCATAAAAGTAAAGATGCGGTTTAACCCCTGTCCCTTCTTGGTTCACGCAGTGTTGTTGTATGTGGGCTGGATCTGCCCCTCTTTGTAGACTCATTGTACGTGGGCACGATCAGCTCGTCTTTGTAGATTCTGAAACTGCTTCAGAATTTTGTATCAGTCAAGACTCCTGGGGGTACAGGCTTCAGAAAGCCACTTCTGCTCAACGACAAGAGCATCAGCTCTCAGGTCACAGCGCAGAACTGGTTGGAGGGGACTGCAGGATTGAAAGGTACCGCTGGGACTCATCTGCTGCCCTGCTTTCTTCCTGGTTGCTGTTTTTAGGCAGCCTTTCCTCAGGAGGAGTGAGGAGGCGTATAAAACTCTCAAGCCTGCAGCCTTTACCCATCCAGGAGAGATGATAACAATCTCTAAAAAAATAGTCCGACCAAAATGCTCGGACTTGAAACTTCTTGCCTCTGATTGGTTAGTTTAGGTCACGTGACCTATGGGTTTGCTCTGATTGGTCACATGTCTATCTCTAGGTGAAGGAGCTGTCAGCATCTTGCAAAACCTATGAACTGATGCTGGGTAAAGCTCTCTTCTGAAGAAAGGTATAGAAAACAGGCCTTGGACAGGTAAACAAACAAAAGCCCAAGTTGCTTGACGGTAAACCAAGCTGTACTCATTACTAATCTTTCAGATTAAAAAAAAAAGTAAAAATAAGTCATTTCAGTAACACATGCCTTTTGTTAACATGTAAGTCAAGGTTCCTACGTTTCTATCCAACTCTGTTAAGTTGACTAGGCAATTATCTATCATATTTTCAGATGAGGAAACTAACAGAGTGGTCCAGCGACCTGTGAGCAGTCTCCAGCCCGATGGCGACAGACTCCAGTCAGATGATGGCAATAGATTCCAGTCCCGACTCTGTTTTCCCTATTCTATTCAACTGAGCCCCTTTGTTTTCCCTTTTAACACTAACAGAGGATTCCACAGAAATTGCAAATTGCATTTTATAAACCAAATTAAGTACATCAGTGCTGAACTGTGTTTGGGTTTCCTAACATCCCTTACATGTGGCGTTGTCCCGTGTTCCCATTTTTTTTTCTTGCTTGGAGACGTACTGGTCTGGTGTTTGAGCCTGGAATGAGGAGAGGGGGGTGGGAGGGAGATAAGTGGTCCCCGGTCCTCTCCCTCTCCGTGATTCTGGCAAGCTGGTGAAGCCAGCTGTCTCCCCACACACATACTCTTGGTCTGGCTCTGAATACCCCACATTCTCAAGTCCAGAATGTCATGCATCTGCCTCATGCTGGTTGCACAAGAGAGCAACCGCACTGAGGCCCCGGAGGGGAAGCTGCTCGCTCCCCTTGGTCACCCCCAGCAGATTCGTGTTCTAAAACGAAGGGCAACAGAACCTCATGCCTGTATTGGAGATGGCAGCGACCTCCAAGGTCGATGCTTGCAAAAGGCTGGAGGGAGACACCAGCAATCTTATGAGGTTGAGGCCAGGGTGCCCAGAGGTGCCTTGGGAAAGCCTGTGATGTAGGCACACCTCTCAGCAAGCAGTTTGGTGTGCTACCCCAGCCCCGAGCAGGCTTCACCTCTGTATTTTTCAGGTAGAAGTGGATTGTTGTTCTCTGATAGGAAAGGTCTGTTAAGAAAACAGGACCTAGTTCTGGAGTCCAGGCTGGCCTGAACCTAACTCTCCAGCCTCGAATTTGCAGCAATCCCGTTTCTTCCAAATGCTGAGATTACAGGTGTTAGTCACTCTACCCAGCTCAAGATACAGTCCTGACGTTGTAGCAGTAAGATTCCTAACTGATACAATTAAGTGTGTGTGTGGGGGTGTCCTGCTAATGACAGTTCTGTGACCTACTGCTGCTCATATAGTTTGGTCAGAAAACAATTCCAAGGTAAGTGGGATTTGGTTGCATATGCTCTTAATCCTTTGAACCATTTGTTCTTAAACTTTTAAATCAATGACATATTACCAATTGATTTTAGCCTCAGCAGCACCGAATGATGTACGACCCGAGACGCCAACTTACTCTGCACACAGAGAAGGACAGGAGGGGAAGTGGACATGAAATCCCAACCATAGCTGGAGAACTATCAGCAATTGGTCTCTGCAGGGTGGAGCAAGTCAGTTTTCTTTAAGAGTGGAGCCCCTGGCAAGTCAAGCAACTTCACTTGAAAGCCACATACCCAAGAATATATGCTGCATAAGTTGGGCTCGAAGAGTTGAAAAAACACATTGGGGAAATGGGGGAGGGGTGGGTCAAAGGGGATGGGGAGAGGGTGAATGTGATCAAGAACTAGAAAAATTGAGAGAGAGATGAGGGGAGGGGAGGGAGAAGAAGGGGAAGCCTGGAACTTAGTTAAAAAAAGAAAAAAGCCAGGAATGATGGTTACAATGATCCTATATTTGGGAAGCGGAGTTAGGAGGACCATGAGTTTGTGGTTAGCCTGCTCTTGATAGTGAGTTCTAGGCTGGGTATATAATGAGATCCTGTTAAAACAAATCAGGACAGCAGTACTTTTAACATTCATATAAGTAAATGAGCCTTAGGTACTTCAGATGGTTAATGTAAGCAAATATCGTGGGAGATTGGATCCTCCAGATAGAAAAATCTTGTGGTTAAAAGTTTTTGTTTTTTTTGTTTTCTCCCTGTGTTAGTAACTTTACATATTGTTGGGGCAAAAAATTGACAAAAGCAACTTTATAAAACGGAAGGGGTTCTTTTGGCTCACAGTTTGAGGGGAGGTTGTGGCAGCGAACTTATGGTGGTCCAGAGCCTGAGGCAGCTGGTCACACAGCATCTGCAGTAAGGAAGGAGAGAGAGAGAGAGAGAGAGAGAGAGAGAGAGAGAGAGAGAGAG
>NW_021604741.1:2085236-2119963 GCF_004785775.1 Grammomys surdaster | reverse complement strand
GGAGGGAGAGAGATGAAACACTGTGCACAGGTGGCTTTGCCCTTCTGATGAGGTCTGAGGTCTGAACCCACGGAAGGGTGCTATCCACAGTTAGGATGGGCCTTCCTCCTTAACACAATCAGCAAACTCACTCCCAGGTGTACCCAGAATGTTTCTGAAGGTGACTCTAAATCCGGTCAAGTTGACAGTATAAACAATAAGTTATCACTCATGTAAAAATAAGATTTAATAATTCTGTTGGACTGGTTAAAATCAGTATGACAAAACTGACTGGGAAAAAATGATTTCCCAGGAGTAGAGTGTGGGAGCGCATGCCTGCCTAGAAGCACTAGGCAGGATGAGTCAGGGGAATCTGCCATTTGAGGTCAGCCTGAGCTACACAGCAAAACTGAACCAGCCTGAGCTACAGAGAGAAAGATGGAGCACCGAGGCTGTAGCTCAGTGTAGAACACTTGCTCAGTATGTACAAGTTTCTAAACGTGATCCCTAGCACCCAGAAGGGTAGTATGATATTAGAGATCCCTAGTCCCAGAAGGGTAGTTTGATATTAGAGACATATATGCACACACATCCCTGTTCCTGTCTTTGTTCTCTCGATTGAAGCTTCCACACAACATTTGTGGATTCATTTGAATAAATCCTCTCAGTGGGTGTAGGAAAGGACACAGGAGAGGAGAAAGGACAAGTGTTGGCCCATCCAAGTGACCGAACTGAGGCCGAGAGATGTGAGTTTCTACTTCCTCTTTTGGTGTTTTTTGGAGGTCTACGTACACTCTTTTTCCTTTTTTGTCCCCCCCCCCAAGTCCTGGGGTTGCAAGTATGAGCCATCATGCTTTATGTCTGTCTGTCTGTCTGTCTGTCTGTCTCTCTTCTCTTTCCCTACTATTGAGCTCTACTCCTGGTTAATACTCTCTTACGAGCCCCCATACAGCTTTCTCTACAATGGCTGTATCATTTTCAGTTCCCACCAGCAGTGCACACATTTGCAATTTCTCCTTATGAGTGTGAGGCGCGCGTGTAATCGTCTCGCCAGCAAGAACGCACCACACACACACACAGAATCCTTCCGTAAAAACACATTTATTCCCAAAAAACAAAATGGTGGAAGAAGACCCCGGGCCCGAAAAAAGCACTGCTTAATATACCCTTGGAGCGGTGCATTCACCTCTGATTGGCTGCTTACCCGTAGCGTGCCAAACGCCGTGGGATGGGCTTTAACTTTGGCAGGCCTTTTCCATGGCACATGCGCAATTCACCTATTCACCAGGAAAAATCCCAGATGTCAGGCAAACGTGGCTTTAGCCAGCGCATGCGCGGCTTCCTACATATGAGCTCTATAATTTTTGCTTTTCTCTGTGAATTTTGATAGTAGCATTATAACAGGTATGAGATAGGGTTCTTGTCTTTTTCATTTGCACTTCCTGCGTGATTAGAGGTGCTGGGCAGAACTTTTCTTGTGGTGTTTTGACCTTCTGAGCATCTGGATAAATGTCTAGTTAAGTGCTTTGCTCAGTTTGGGATTGTGCAGTAGTAATTCTTAATTGGGAATTTTTAACCCCACCTTAGATTATTTTGTTAAGAGACACAAAACGTTTATATTTTAATAAGCCTTAGAGCATGAGAGTTGGGCAGCTAATCAACCTTCTAAGCTAGTTTGTCTATTTCCCTGTCCTTCCTGGGTCACTCCTATTCCAACTGGCCAGCCCTCATGCCATGCTCTTCTGGTCTACCCACCCCATGGTGAGTTCTTCCTTCTCCTCTCTGCTCTGCTGGTGGTCTCTCCTCAGACCCCAAGCCGGGAAACTGAAGTCCTGCCTGCCTCTCTTCTGCCTAGCTGCAGGCTGTAAGCCTCTTTATTGACCAATCAGGGATAGCTTGGGGGACAAGGTTACATAGCATTATTTGGTGTACCTGAGGATCTCCTTGTCTCTGAGGATCTCCTCACGGGGGGAACCAGATCTTGAGGTCAGCACAATACATAGCAGCAGACTAAACCTTAACAGAACTTGACTATTTAACTTAGCATTTACTTTCGAACATCCAGGTTTGACATCTGACTCCTGACACAGTCTAGTCTTTTCTTGGCTGAGTAGAACATGGAGCCTTGGGCTTCAGCTCTCTTACTCTACCTTGTTTACCAGGATAATATTGGAACCAATGGCTCTAATATTATTAGAATATTAAAAGGCAGATTTTACCTTTTTCCACAATACTTCAGTTGGGTAACCTAGAGAAGCTAGTTCCGGGTACCACCCCAGGCATCTGATTCAAGATGCACAGCAGTGTGTTTAGAACTGGCCAGCACTTAGACACCTGCTGACAGAATCTTAATACATGCATCAAGATAAACAGAGAACTTAGTTGTCTTTCATTTCTTCTTAATACTTGAAAAGTCAAGTATTGTTTTAACGTTCCTTCAACGGCCACAGCAGGTGTATTTATTCTTCCTTAAAGATTCAGAATCTTTAAGTCAGAGCCACCTTGAAATTGAAACCAGGACAGTCCCTTATCACCTGCCAATCGAGGAAGCACAAGGCCGGCTCCTGATGTTATTAAATAATTACCTAGTTGCTGACACATTGCAGGGACGGTGGAAAGCGCTGCGCTGGCAAGGATGGATACGGATTAGTAATGGTCTTGGGTCATGGGGCTTATAAATGAGGGTGGACATTTTTGTGTCCCTGAGTTTTGGCACAGAACCGTCAAACCAGGGTATACATTCTTCCAACTCAAATAACCAGGCCTTAATGTGGTAAGTAGTTAACACTGACTGTGTAAATGGCGTCGGTTAACTGGTCCAGTTCATTTCGAAGACACTCAGAAGGCATGGAACACCAACAGAAGCAGTCGCGTTGGTGACCTGGAGGGCGGGGAAGGAAGAGAGTAAAACGGGAACTGGGATGAATTATACTTTTGACACCCCTCCTTCACATAGTCTCAAGAGCCAGCGAGGCAGCTTTTCCACTGTAATAAAATCTCTGGAACGGATTCAACCCTGAGCTTCCCGGAAGATATTCTCACTGGGTCATGCCTTCCAACCTGTGTTCCAAGCAGCAGCCATTTGTGTGTTTCCTACACGACCAATTCCTTGCTGTGCTCCACACCGCAAAATACTTAAACTGTGCAACTCCCTCCAACTTAAATACATTCAAAGCAAGTGATGGCCTTCATTCCCTGGGCAGTGTAGTTTGGTCAATGATATTGGCGCCCGGCAGGTTACTTAGGGTAGAAAATTGAGACTCGGGGCTGTAGAGATGGCTCAACAGTTTAGAGCACTGACTGCTCTGAGTTCAATTCCCAGCAACCACATGATGACTCACCATCTGTAATGGGATCTGATGCCCTCTTCTGGTGTGTCTGGAGACAGTTACAGATATTAAATAAATAAATAAATAAATAAACAAATAAATAAATGTTTAAAAAGAAAGAAAAAAATTGAGACTCATCTCAGGCTCTTCTGCACTCTCCCATATCCTCAGGCTCAGTTAACTTTATCTTCCATGTACAAGACAGACACGTCAATACCACTTAACCCAGCTACTTTGAGGGATGAAGAAGTCAGTGCTACTAATTGTACTCAGAATAACCGGCCTGAAGTCAGTGCTACTAATCATACTCAGAATAACCGGTCTGAAGTCAGTGGAGAAGTGCGATTAGCCTATCCTCTGGTTTGACTTTGTTTTGACAGGGATCCTTTCTATGTAGCTTAGGCTGGCCTCTAACTTGAAATCCTCTTGCCTCTGCTGCACAAGTGCCAGGATCCAGGCATGTGCCACCAGGCCTGGCCACATGCTGCCTGTGTTCCCTCCTCAGGGCCAAGATCACAGCTTCAGTTCACGTTTTTCTAGTATTTGACTAGCAGCCCAGGTTGCTGCCAACTCCAGTTTAAGTCCTTTTCTGCACATCTGACACGTCACACAGAGGGGCACACATTTAACATTCCGAGTGCTTACCTAAAGTCCTTCAGTTGATGAATCTCGAGTATCCTAGTACAGATTACGAAGCTCTTTGTGCAGATTCTTTTTACTCCTTCCAGTCTCTGAGTTCACCCATGTGTCCACTCACTCAGCATACATTAAATGCCGCTCTGAGCCAGTCACAACTCTAGAGTCTGGGAACATAATTAAGAGATGGAGCCCTGTCCTCCACTACCGTGGAGTAGTGAGAATTAGCTGACCAGACTCTAGTAAGATGTATCATGGTGAAGGAGCTCAGCCATAGGCTTCATGAACACTGAGTGGGGGCTGACACCTGACTGCAACATCATCATCACCATCACCCTTATCTCCATCCTCCTCATCATCATCATCACTACCACCACCTGAGAACCTGAAAGAAGTTTCAGTCCTCTGCACCTGACTCACTGGATCTACACCTGCATTTTCACAAGCAAATCCAGTTGCTGTTTTTTTTTTTTTTCTTTTTGAAACCTTGGTCCATGAGGACACACTGGTTGGAGTATCTAATTTAGATCTCTGGGAATTGTCCTGCTTGGCTAGCGACTGTCGTCGGGTAGGGGGCAAGTTGATGCTAAATGAAAGGGGCTGTGGGGGGAAAGTTACAACTCCCAGAGGGTTTGGGAAGAGCAGAGGCACAGGAACAAGAGAGAATGTGCTTGGGAGGAAGGTAGTAACCCTTATGGAAGGTGTGGCTAATTTAGAGATAGCATGAGTTCAAGGAAATCCCTTCATCAAATTCAGTACCGTCATTCCATTCGCAGCCCACTGTGAAACAGTGAAAAAGAATAGTACTTGATTCAGGAAGACAAAGAGCAGAACGGAAGTTACCAGGGGTGGAGAGGGAGAGGTGGAGGTTACCGCTGAATGGATGAGAGTTTCTGTTTGGTAAAATGAGAAGTTCCTGGAGATGGGTAGTAATGGCGGCTGTACAGTATTCTGAATACGGTAAGACCATACACTACAAACAGTTACAGAGCTGGGGGTGTGGCCTGCTTAGCAGAAAGCTTCCTTAGCACGCACGATGCCACGGTTTGATCGCAGGCACCATATACAGCCGAATGTGATGGTGCCTGCCTGTAGTCCCAGCCTTTGGAAGGTAGAGGCTGGAGGACCAGAAGAAGTTAAGGTCATTCTCATTGCCTAGTGAGTTCAAAGCCAGCCTGGGGTGCAAATGAATCTGTCTCAAAAAAAAAAAAAGTTAAAAAATATTTTATTATATTTTCCTTAAAAATCTAGTATTCTGTCTGAAAAGACCTCAGTTTTGGCTGGGCGATGGTGGCACACACCTTTAATCCCAGCACTTGGGAGGCGGAGGCAGGTGGATCTCTATGAGTTCGAGGCCGGCCTGGTTTACAGATTGAGTTTTAGGCACTCCAAAGCTACACAGAAAAACCCTGTCTTCAAAGACAAAAAAACAAACCAAACCAAAAAACGAACAAACAAAAAAACAAAACACTCCCCCCCCCCAAAAAAACCCCCTCATTTTCCAAGTCTCACTCAGATTTACCTACTTCCTTGCCTTCATGCCCCAGTGTTCATATCTACAAGCAAGGACCTATGGTGGCATCTGAGTCATAGCCCTGTCCTTACAACCCCTTGACATAGTCATTTATCGAGCCCAAGCATCTAGGAGTTTGTCCCGCTGTCCACGTGATCACGGACACTTGCAGAGCCAAGCCTCCGCACCGTGCCTGGCCCGGCTGGAGCTCCTGTCACAGACCCACCCTCCCGCTCCTCCCTGGCTCCACTCCTGCAACTGTCTCCTCTCCCTTCAGAGCAGCGGTTCAACCATGGCTGCATATTAGAATCGTCAGGAGAGCTTTGACAAAGCCCAGAACCCAGGCCAACCCTAGTGGAATTACAGGACTGGGCTGCAGGCATGCAGCGGAGAAAACTTCTCCGCTTTCCTGTCCCACCGATCAAACTGCTGTGGTCTGTACTTCCTACCCTCTTCCTAGCAGCCTTTTCCAGACCTACTACTGAAATTTGCCAGCAGCTTTCCTGGTGCCAGTGGCATCTGTATTGTCAGACCCTGCTGCTTTAGACACAGTTGACAGTCCCTTACAAATGTCTTCTTGGAATTACTCTTAGGGTTTTAATCCCCTTTCTTCCCTCCCCCCTCCATTTGGAAGGAGAGACTTTCTTGACCATTGATATCAAGATCGTTATATTTATTCTTCAAAAAGAGCAGGCTCAAGTATGAGAAAGTCCTGATTTTGAATATGTGTGCCCTTATGTGTATATACATGTTCACATGTGTGTGTCCATGTGTATTCATGGATCTATATGTGTGCATGTCAGATGTTTATATTGGGCGTTTGTTTTCTTCCTTCCTTCCTTCCTTCCTTCCTTCCTTCCTTCCTTCCTTCCTTTCTTTTTTTTTTTTTGAGACAGGATCTCTCACTGAACCTAAAACTTAATGACCCAGTTAGACTGGGCTGGCCAGTAAATCCCACGGATCCCCCTGTCTCTGCCCTGTCACAACTGAACATTCTGGACACAGATGCTGGGATAGAACTTAGATTTTCATCCTGCGTAGCAAACCCTATTTTACCCACTGAGCCATCTCCCAAGACCCAGGCATGATTTTTTTAAAAAAAGAATTTATTTTATTTGCAATTATGTGTCTCTGTTCGGGTATATATAGCAAGTGCAGGTTCCTGGGAGGCCAGAGGCATTGGATCCCTGTGGAGATGGGGGTTATGGGTGGTTGTGAGCCTGATGTGGGTGATGGGAATCGAACTCGGGTCCTCTGAGAGAGCAGTAGGTACTGTTAACCTTTGCGCCGTCTCTCTAGTTCCAGGTATGGCATCGTATCTTTATGATCACTCCGAGCATCCCTGCTATGACACCCGAGTCAGCTTTGTAGGGTCCCATCTTTAAGAACATGTAATATTTTGCCTTGGAAGAGAACTCCAGAGATGGCTGGATTAGACCATGATGTGTAGGGGAAAGAGCTGGGAACGCCGAACGCAGTGCGTGGAGAAACTAGCCAGGGATTAACAAGAGGGGAGGAGATGGTCCTAAGCAGACGTAAACAGACAGGGAGGTGGTAGATGGAGTCTGACGATAGGAACCGTCCAAGAGATTCCCTGAGGCTACATTAAAATGTGAGCAAAGGGCTGGTCACTGCACAGGGAGGGTGTTGTTCAGAGTCCTAGGACGGGCTATGGAATGGCCCCAGAGAAAATCCACAAGGGAGTTGCAGCCCGACAGCTGGAATTCAGTCACTCTGGCAAGAAACAGAGTGATAAGGAACCTGTTACGGTTTGCACCCATTTATTATGGTCATGTGCAAAACACAGCCGTGGGGATGTTCTGTGGGGCTCTCATTACAAGATAAAGCCGCCCAGCACCGTTTCCCGTTGGTGTTATTCAGCGGGATGGCTCACATATTGAAATCTGAAACTCCTTGGGTGAAAAAGCCCTCTGAAGGCTCTACCAGATGTTGCTTGTGTAGCTCCTCAAGCCCAGAAAGATGAGTTAATCCTTGAAGGAAATTATTTTGAACTTGCATCAAGCTTAGCAGCTTTGATCCAACAGGCCATAACAACTGAAAACAAGACTATCAGAAGAGCTGTGGGTGGCAGTCCTGTCTCTGAACAAGGACCAGGCTGCTGGCTACAGGCTGTGCCCCGGAATGCCTCCAGATGAGATGGTCTTACTTGGTGTGATGTTGTGAAAATACTGGATGCTAAACACATGCACTCGTAAACAAAGCTGCCTTACCCTCTGAAGACCCCACAGAACCACTGATGTCTCCATGATGCTCCTCCTGAGTGACTCCTCTGGCCTCTCTAACCTGAAAGCTTCTGCTCCATCATGGGTGACATACAGCTTGATACACAGTTTTCTTTCTCTAGTTATAGGATGAATTACTAGAGGTCCCAGGCCAAACATATACTGTATTTCTTTGTATCTATGAATGCTTAGCCCACCCCCAGAAACACATTATTTACAGAAAAAGCAAACAAAAGTTCCCTTACACATTCCTAAGACCCAGTGCCAACCCTCACCTATAGCACACATTGAGGCAGAGAGTAGATGCTCACTAAATTAATAGACTTGTTGGTTGAAAGCTAAGTTGAACTATTGCATGTATTGCTCTTCTCACTGTTGGGAGAGACTCATAAACGGAAACAATTTCCAGGAGAAAGGGTTTATTTTGAGACCTGGTTTCAGCACGTACCTAACCACCAGGATGGAACCCTGTGTGGCTGTATATAGATATTTTGCTAGATCAGGGAGCAAAAGGCTCAGGCTGGAACCAGCCATGGAGATCACTTTCCAAGGTCACCTCAGCAACTCTGTTCTCCTTGAAGGTTACAAGTCTAAGAGGTTCTAACACATTCTAAATCATTGCCACCAGCCGGAGATCAATGGAAGTACTTTCACCTTTAAACCACAGGGTGCGAGAATTAGGAAGGAACGAAGCAGACACCCTTGTATTGGCTGCCTAGCATTTCAGTCTCCCCTTTCCTAGAGGTTTCTCCTTTCAGACTCCTATTTTTGTGCCCCCCCCCTCATAAACTGTGGAATTGTCCTGTGACTCTCCAGATTGGACTGACTCATGCTACTTCACAGAGATCTTTGCTGGGACATTTTGTCTTGGAACCAGAGAAAATGTTTAGTCTCTTTGTAGGGGACTAGCAAATTTAGGAGCTGTTGGTCCCTATGTCTTTCACCACCTGGAAAAATTGGATCTCTAGAAGGAGCAGAGAAGGAGGAAGCCAAAGAAACAAGCAAAGAAAGAGATCGGTTCTATGGTATTCACCACCCCACCCGGAGATAGTGTTTTCAAGCCCCAGGCACATTCCTACCCATGGGATTTCGTGGTCACTGAGTTATCCTTTTGATATCCCCTCTCCTCTACCTACCTAGGTGAGTTTGATTTGGTTCCCCACCTTTTGTAACCAACTAAGTCCTAGCACAGCGGTGCCCACTGCCTGGGAGACACCCAAATGAAATCAAATAACCAACTAAGTCCTAGCACAGCGGTGCCCACTGCATGGGAGACACCCAAATGAAATCAAATAGATGGAGGTCTCATTACCACAGGTTAGGAAGTTTTGTGATGGGAAAACTTCAAAACTTCCCATGCTTATTTACGGTTTTAACAAGAAACCTTTTTTAAAAATATCCCCCTGAAGCTGGTGTAGTGTTGGATACAGAAGAGAAGTATCCCATGCCTAAATACTACAGTTTCTGCTGATGGATTGCTTCTTAATGTTTCACTTTCAATGAGGTTTGTTTCCCCCTGCATGTGCATTTATTGGGAAATTTAGACTCCAGGGTTGTAATGCATAACAGGAAACATTCATGAGTGCTTTTCAAAGGACATAGGAGGCTATAATATATGCACTTAACATGGAGGGATTGTCTGTGAGAACAAGGGCTGTGACAAAGACTTTTCCTAGCTACTTGGCAGAGAAGATGTGACTAGAGACAGAATGGCATTTGCATTATTTTTCTCCAGATCTAGACCTGTGGCCCAAAGTATATGAAGGAGCTTATTAGAACCGCAGGGGGCCTATTTGATGGTGAGTGAGCAGTGCAGTATCTCTGGTTATCATAGTTACAAAGAAACCTTTAGCACCAAATCCTCTAGATCTGCTATTTCTGTACAGGCTGTGTTGGGTCTTATCCTTTTACTCACGAAATTATATCCTTTTACGTTATTGTTTTCCGCTTTACCTCAAACCAGTGCACCCTCCAGGAACATCTATTTGCCCTCCTTCAGAATCTATTGATCTAATCATTTAATCACTTGTTCTAAGGACAGCAAATACATGCCACATAACCACATACCTCTACCCCGCTCTCCTGTGATAAATGTCACTGGCATTTATTTATTTATATATTTGCTGTTCTTTCTCTTTATTGCTGTCAAAGCTTTATTCTCTCAATGTCTCTATGTTTTTCTGGGAGATTGAACCTAATGCCTTATGCATTCAAGATAATTTCTCTACCACTGAGCTACATCCACGGGGGCTGGGAGTGGGGTGTTTTGTTTTTGATACAGATTGTTTATATGTAGCTCTGGCTAGCTAGCCTGGAACTGGCAGAGATCCATTGGCTTCTGCCTCTTGAATGCAGGGATTAAAGAGTGTACCACTGAGTCCTTTTTGGTTTTGTTTGTTTTTGAAGCAAGGCCTTGATTTGCAATGTAGGGTAGCCTTGAGTTGGTGATCATTTTGTTTTAGCCTTCCAAGTGCTGTGATTATAGGCATAAGAACTTAAATGACGCTAGGCACCGTGGTGTGTGTTACACTCTGGGAGGCTGAAGCAGGAAATTCAAGAGTTCAAAGCCAGCTTGGTCTACACAGGAGACCTTGTCAGATTAAAAAAAAAATAAAGGAGTGAAAGATGGAAAGAAAGTATCTTACTTAGTGTTTCTATTGCTGCAATGAAACACCATGACCAAAAAGTGAGTTGGGGAAGAAGGGTTTATTTGGCTTACACTTCCACATCCCTGTTCATCACTGGAGGAAGTCAGGGCAGGAACTCCAGCTGGGCAGGGTCCTGGAGGCAGGAGCTGATGCAGAGGCCATGGAGGGGTGCTACTACTGACTTACTTCCCATGGCTTGCTCAGTCTGCTTTCTTCTAGAACCCAGCACCACCAGCCCTGGGATGGCTCCTTCCACAATGGGCAGGGCCCTTCCGCATCAATCACTAACTAAGATCATACTCTACAGCCTTGCCTAGAGTCCAGTATTATGGAGGCAATGGTTCAGTTGAGGTTCCCTCCTCTTAGATGACTCCAGCTTATGTCAACTTGACATAAAACTAGCAGAAAGAATGGAAAGAAAGGAGAAAGGGAGTGAAAGACAACAGAGAAGATGAAAAGGATTATGTGAGTGGAACAGAAGTGGGGTGAAGGAAGGTGATGGGGGAGAATGAGTGAATTATGTCATGTGCATGTTTGAGATGTCATGATGAAACCCATTTATTACTTGCTATTAATACATGCCGATAACAAATTGAGAAAAGAATGACGTTTATTTTTTTAAAATACTTATTTATTTATCTTATGTATGAGTGTTCTATCTGCATGTACACTTGTGTGCCAGAAGAGGGCTTCAGATCCTATTATAGATGGTTGTGAGCTACCATGTGCTTGCTGGGAATTGAGCAGCCAGTGCTCCTAACCACTGACCCATCTCTGCAGCCCCAAGAATGAAATGTAAATGACATTAGAGGTAGTCACTAGAAGCAGGCTGGCGTGGGCAAGTGGCACTGCTGTCTCTGATCTAATCCTTCATATTGCTATGTATGTGTCCTTGTCACCTGTCTCTAGTGGGACTATCATGTCCTTGAGGGCAGGCTCCATGCCTGAATTATTTCAAAAACAACAATAGTGAAAGGGGTAGATATATACTGAATTTCTACTATATGCTAGCCTTGTGCTAACCATTCTGTAGACATTATTGGATTAAAGCAGTGGTTCTCAACCTTCCTAATGCTGTGGTCCTTTAATATAGTTCCTCATGCTGTGGTGACCCTCAACCATAAAATTATTCTCATTGCTAGTTCATAACTGTAATTGTGCTACTGTTACGAATCATAATGCAAATATATGATATGCAAGGTAGCTGATATGAAAGGGTCATGACCCACAGGTTGAGAACCGCTGGATTGAAGCCTCAACATATTCTATCAAAGGAGCTATTATCATCGGTCCCATTGGCCTCGTAAGGAAGATAAGCAGCTTGTCCAAGAACACGGCTAGCACATGGCAGATCGAGAACCTGATCCACCAAATCTTTGCTCTTCTTGGACCATGTGCTATTTTGCTTGTGTATACAGTTGATGCTTAACCAGTATTTATTGAACAGAGAATTGCATATAACAGCAGAGTTCTTTTTTTTCTCTTCAGAACAGAACTGGGAATAATTGTCCCTGAAGAGGTGGACCAAACTGAACATGAAAAGGGTCTACTTGATTTCCCAATACAGCTGCTTGAAAGTAATGCCATTTTTTGTTCTACAAATAACCATGCTTTATAGGAATAATGATCTCTCTTTCCCTCCATCACCCCTCTCCTTCCTCCTCTCTTTCCCCACCCACTCTGTGTGTGTGTGTGTGTGTGTCTTAGTGATGATCCCACCTCCAAGAAACCTTTGTCACTTTCCTGGGACTCAGTTTACAAATCTAAGTGACAATTTCTTTACAATTCCTGCTGGCAATGGGAAATATCATTTTCTCTGGAGAGATATCAACTCCATGTCAAATGCTCTGAAGAAGAGCAGAAAACAACCTTCATATTTAATGTTTATTGAATTTAACCCAGCATTTCCCAACCCCTTTGCCTTACATGATAATGCCGATAATTAACTCCACACTTTTTCTTTCTTATGTGACTGAGTGCTTTTGAGAGGGTACTTTCTAGTATCCTGTACACCCAGGAGATAACAATGGGACACGGCTTCCAGTTGTTCCTCAGGGAATCAAAGCTGCAATCCTGATTTTGAAATCCTGAGATTTCTTAGAAAGGTTTAAAAGGTTTGGCAGTTTACAGGCCATGGCTAGTTTCCTGAAATGGACCACAGGGGGCGCTAGCGGACTGTCATATTGGCTGCCACACTACAGACTTGGCAAGGAAGGGCAAACCCCAAGCTGTGGCAGCCGGGGGCACTTGAGCAGTTCCTTGGTCAGCTGAATGGAAAGCTACTGAGAACTTACTCCTATTCCTTTTGAGTTTCTGTTTCTTCTGGATGGGTGGTGGTGGTGGAAAGGAACAGAATCCAGTAAAGAAGTATCTTTTGCCCTTTATCCTCAGAGATAGAGAAAAAGAATCCCATAAAGCAAAACTTTTCATCCATATATCAGTGGCTTGTGTGCACTTTGAGCCAGCTGTGGTTGACCATGGAGGGCTTTATTCTTTTCTTGATAAATTCTTTTATTATAAACTAAAAAGGAGAGAGCAGGGTGTGGTATGCATGACTCTAAACCTGGCAGTCAGGAGGCTGAGGCAGGAGGATGGGGAATTCAAGACCACCTTGGGCTACATATTTCTATCCATACAGGGGAGAGACAGATTTCTTTAGAATATACATTTTTTAAAATTAAAACAAAAAATCTTCTATAGCTTTTCTGGTTTTAATGATGTGGCAGGCTATAAGGGACTTAGGGGCAAAATGGACATACATATCTTTTTGTCTTCTTTGTCATGTAACACATATTAAGGAAGGCAGCCCAACTTAAACACAATTAACTCATGGGGTGACTTTCTCCCTTTGGGTGTTCTGGACTGAACTCAGGGTCTTGTGTATACAGGCAAAGTCTCTACCACTGAGCTGTTTGGGGTGACTTGTTTAAAGTAATACCATCAGCAGGAAATACTTAGCAGGCTATTGTTTTCTTTCTGTGTATGTCCTGTCTTTCCAACCAATACTCCCTGTATGTAAAGCTCCATTTAGGAAGACTCCTTCACATAGCCTTTTAAAAGCCTTTCCTCAGAGGAAAGTATAAACAGGAACTGGAGGGTAGTCCACAGGCACAGACAGAAGCTGTTTCCACACAGAGACATTCTGTACGCGGCTGATCCATAGGAACTTTTGCGTTTAGAGGGTTTTCAATATTCCATTAACAGCATCATTTCTTTGTATACATAAGGTGACCAAGGTCTTCAAGTTAGGCAGATCGGTACCAGCCCTACCAGTCCTTGAGGTTCTGCCTCCTGTTCTCAAACAGGGTGCAACCTCACAGTACTAAACTAGACCTAGTCCCGGGTGTTCCAAGAGATTCCAGATGTTAATCTTCACAGGCAGCAAAGGATGTGAGGCGTCATATCACATCCCACCATGGTTCCACCACCTTGTGAAACAACTTGTTTTGACAATTTCATCTTTGTCCGAATGGGAGCAGAAGAGGAAACTAATAGGGGTCTCTGATCAGTCGCTGTAAACCACTCACTCACCTCTCCTAGCATTGCTGGGAAGAACTCGGATGCTACAGAAAAGCCAGTTTACACTCTTGGAAAGTTACTGGTGCTTTAGAATTCCAGGAAGTGCTGAATCATAGAGTTACAGACTAGGAAAAGCTTCATAAGAAAAAGATGAAATGAGTATCCGTCGAGCACCTTCTGTAAAGTCGGGTATATTTTATTTTGATCTCAGTTGCTCTGCTCTGGGTGAGGAAACTGAAGAGCAGTGGAGTAGAAACTTGGCCCCAGTCACTGAACCAGTAAGCTAGGATTTGGACTACCTTGTCAAATGATGGAGTCATTTCTGGGGACCATTATTATATCAAGGGTTCCTATTTTCACTTTCAAGTTCCAAGCAGAGGTAACAGCACACACACCAGTGCACCTGTGCGTAACGCCCTCTTCTTTCTTCAGAGCCTCACTAAAAGCAAAGTTCTAAAACTCACTTGTGAATGTCATTCACAACCACCAGAGTGAAAAAAGTTCTCCCTAGCATCTAACTGAAGTCCCTTCAGAGGCACTGCCCTCAGGGGACACGGAAAATGGCTGTAACAGTCCCAGCAGCAGCAGCTTCTCTGTCTGGGTTCCAAGTTGCTTCTGTTAAAAGAATTGCCAATTCAAAACACATGCACTGTCTTCAAGCTGGGCCCCACCCCAGATGCTCGACTTGTTTGAGCCCCTTTCAGGCTTAGCCTGGATATCACTCTGAATCAAGCCTGGGGATCTAGATGGCAATCAAGATGGAGAAAGGCTCCTCTTCTGCTCTCACTCTTGAGCCAAGCCTCAGCTGGATCTGCTTTCTAAAACATATTCTCGGACTAACATTTTATGTAAACACATGAAGGGCTTAGTCTCATCAGAGCTTTGCTGGGAATGGGAAAACACCATGTCTTACGTAGAGACTTGCACATTTTCTATGTTTTTTTTCCTAATAGAAAAATCTAGTCCTTTAGAACAAACGTACACTCACGTTAGACACGTAAGGAGATGTAGCGTGCAATGGTGCAGTGGTTTGCGTGGAAGAACAAACGAAAGCTTGTGGAAAATGTAGGGGATTTGGAAATGAAAGATCTGTGTTTAAATATCAACACTGTCTCTTAGCAACTGTGTAATCCTTGGCTTGACTTCTCTGAGTATCAATTTTCTTCTCCGTGAAATAAAAGTAATAATACCTAACTCTCCAGGCATGGTGGTATGTGCCTTCAAGCCCAACGCTTGAGAGGTGGGAGGCAGAAAGATTATGAGTTCATGTTCTGGGCTTCATAGCATGTTCCTACCCAGCCTGCATTTTATAATAAGACTCTGCTTCAAAATGACAACAGTAATACCTAACCAATCAGGTAAAGTTACTAAATGCTACATAAAAAAATTGCATTCATTTACTAGCACAAGGGAATAAACCTATTGCCCTGTCCTGGTTTGCTTTCTATGGCTGTGTAAAGGCCTAGTCAAAACCAACTTGGGTAGAAAGGTAGTGTGTCCTGACACTAGGGAACTCAGCATAGAAATCCCAGGAAGGGACCTGGAGGCAGAAACTGTAGCAGAAGCCATATCTTACTCCACATGGCTTGCTTAGCCTACATTTTATTTGTGTTTGTTTGCTTGTTTGTTTGTTTGTTTCAGGACAGGGTTTCTCTGTGTAGCCCTGATTGTCCTGGAACCATCTCTGTAGAGCAGGCTGGTCTCAAACTCCTCTCTCTGCTTCTCGAGTACTAGGATTAAAGGCATAAGTCACCACTGCCTGTCTAGCCTGTATTCTTATACAACCTAGGACCCATCTGCCCAGAGGTGGTACCTCCCACAGTGGTCCATTCCAGTCATCCATCAAGGTTGTACCCCAAAGGCTTGCGCACAGGCTAATCTGATGGAGGAACTTTCTTAACTGAGATCCTCTCTTCTCAGATGCTTCTAGCCTAAGTCAAGTTGACAAAGAACCAACCAGTGTGGCCCTTGTATATGCTGAGCACCATCACTAAGGTGTATCTCCAGCTCAGTTTTTAAAGGATGGTACTATTATAACTATTGCTATTACCGGAGCGGTTAAAAAAGCATATCAGACTTTAGAGAATAACCTTCGGTCTTGCACCATGCAGGAATATCTTTATATATTCAATAGTGGCTGTTAAGAAAGTCCATATATATTGAGTGCCCACAACATACTGGATTTTATATAGCTTAAGTATTATATGCTTTAGCTCATTTCTAATCATCATAGAAAATAGTCGTGCTGTCTTAGCACTCTCACTTTACAGAAGGAGAGAAGTGAAGCAAGCTTGTCAAGTCCATGAGCTTGGTGGAACCTAGACAGTCTAACTACAGAGTCCATACAGCTGAGCACTGCATCAGTGAGGACCTGTTCATCTGTGACAGGCCAAAACAGCATGGCTGAAGCTTTCTGTAAGTTATTTTCTTCGTAACAGAGTCTAGAGGTGGACAGTTCAGAACACGGGGTAGTACTACGCTCAAGAAACCGTCTCTGTCTCAGAGAGCTCTCTTGCTCTCCCTCTCTCTCCCTTTCTTTCTCTCTGCTCTTAAGAAGCTTCTCCTTCCTGTGCTGCTCTTGTGTGAGTTAGGCGTATCCCATCTCTGATTCATTCTGCCAAATCTTTCGTCACTTTGTCTGCCCCTCAATTAGACGTCTCTTTCAAACATGGCTGCTTCCTTCTACAAACTAACTTTGACTTCACTGTTAGGGGTTAAAGGTGTGTACTCAGGGTGTATGAGTCTACACTCCAATCACATCGTTCTGTAATCCGGATCAAGTTTGCATTATGGCTGGATTGCATAGACCTAGAAGGTCTTCGGATGTGACCCCTTGCCAGAGCAGCCATGCTGATGGATTAAAATTTCTCTACCGAAACCAATCTATAGCAACCATTTTCAAGCCCTCTGCAGCCTTGTCATAGGGAACTCTGCAGTTCAACTTACATGTCCAGCTTGGTGACAGACTTGACTCAGATGTCAACAGGTACCCACTAACTTATTAGGTAGACTCTGACTCGTGTCTTCAGAAAATCCAGAAGGAGGAGATGGGTGGTAGGGTCCTGTGGCAGACCATAGACTCTGAGTGACATTTCACTGGCTTCTCAGAACCTCCAGAGGAGGCTTGAATATCAACCCCTCAGGGGTAGCATCATGGTTTCTGAAGCAACTTCCCTGAAAACACAAATGATGGGGTAAAGATTGTTCTGCTCCAGTTTTGTCAATGAGTAAACAGAATTCACTGGCTGGGATGAGATGTTGGGTTAGTAGGATCTGTCTTTTCTGAGGATACTAAGTGGTTCCTAGGTTCAAAAGAGCAACTTTGAGCTGGGAGATGGCTTAGCAGTTAAGAGCACTTACTGTTCTTGCAGAAGGCCTGGGTTTGGTTCACAGCACTCACATGGTGGCTCATAGTCACCAGTAATTCCAATTCCAGGGCATCCAATGAACTCTTCTGACTGATCTCTACAGGCTTCAAATGCACATGGTACACGTATATACACAGTTAGGCATGCCCCACTCCTAAATAAATGAACTCTTAATAAAACAAGCTTAGGGCGATGAGTAACAAGTGGACACACCCACAGTGGATGAGTCATGAGACTATATACGTCCTAATGGCTGAATTATGGCTGCCCTTGTCACTGCTGTGGCTCTGTGCTTGGCACACTGTAGGTATTGAATAAAAGACATGGAAGAATGGCTGTTGGCAAACTTAGGTAGCTAAATCCCTTAGACTTACTTCACCAAGCACCTGGGAATAATCTAAGGCTAATTACAGTGGGGAAAGCAAATACTATAGGATTGCCATTGCACTACATGTCGAGTCTGGGTCCCTTTGTGAGTCTTGTGACAGATGAATGGGTGAAGAAGTGCTGGGGCAGTGTGGGAAGGATGGTAACACAAAGGCTCAAGGACACAGTGTCATGTCAGCTGCACTGGTGTGGGCGTATAGTAACAACGGCTCATCAGAGGTGCTCCATTCTCTCCCAAGGTCCTGTTTCACTAGGATTGAAAATTAAGCTCATGTACATTTCCATTTTAAACTTAAAAAAAAAGAAAAGAAAAACAACCGAAATCTCTGTTTTACAGATGTATGCACTGAGGTTAAATTTTGTATAGCCTCAGGCTATAACAAAAAAGTGTTAAAACCAAGATTGTGTTAGAGCACATAGGATCTTGCATCTTACTCTCTCTTCTTTAGACCATGTCAGTAGAATTACAACTCAGAGCCTTCTCTGGAAACAGAAAAAGATCCATTGGGTAGATGTAGAAACTGTGTAGATGTTTGATGTAACAGTTAACCTAGTCTACAGCTGTGAGTCGGTCACTCGACACTGTTGTTAGAAAATGTTCCACTCTGCTTCAGAGAGGATCCGCTCATGTTGAAGAGCCAAACTAGATCCGCAGAGAGAAACATATATTGAGCTCAAATGTTTACTTTCCTCGCAAACACACATCTGTTTTTGTTAACCGTGAGGACAGCAATCAGTGTGCTCTCGGGAACAGGCGTTCCTGCCCATGGACTTCTCCCTCAGTCTGGGAGGTTTCATCAGCTTGCAGGCTGCCGAGCCAGTCACCGAGATGCTGCCTCTTGGAGTCCAGAGGCTTCTGGACTCTTCTGTTCCTTCTAAAGAGGCACTTGATTTTTTTTCCCCATGGCTGGATCGGAGCCATTAGGAGGCCTAGAGAAGTGAAACAGCTCTTAGGCACTCCTGTCTGATCCTGTGACAATCCAAGTTACTTACCTGGTCTCCTTCCTGCTGTTACTTTTTTTTTTTTTTTAGTGTGTGTGTGTGTGTGTGTGTGTGTGTGTGTGTGCTGGGAGGAGGGCACATTGCCACAGTGTCTGAGGTCAACTTTCAGGAGTCAATTCTCTTCATCCACCAAGTACATTCCAGAGATCAAACTTGGGTTATCAGATTTGGCAGCAAGTGCCTTGGTCTTTTGAGTCATCGTGGTGACCCATCTCTGCCCACCTTTATAACTATAACTCAGTTCCAGCACTGGGGAGTGCACAGCAAACTGGGAATAGTTTCCATTTTCTCCCCTATTGAGGATCCTTAGAGAACATACCTCATTGTGAGAGCAAGGACCCTCAGGAATCTGTTTCAGCAGCCTTCGTTCTGTTTCTCACAGATTCTTCATTAGATTCTGATTCAGGCAACATGGCCCCCACCTCACCTGACCAGTGTGACTCAGGGAAGACCGGAGGACAGATGGCCAGTCAGTGGGTTGCACAATGACTTTGCTATTTTACTTCGCTCCCTGACCTCAGTTGAGGACAGGACTTTTCTTCTTAGGAGCAAGCACCTATGACTGGGTTTTTAAGATCTGTTCACTGCCTTAAAGACCAACAGAAGATGACCCTCTGAATTTCTTTTTCAAAGATTGGTGTCTAAAAAAGTCTCGGGGGTGGGATCACGGAGGACTCCTGTTGTATACTGAAATATGAAATGTCTTTAGAGTTTGACTATCACATTTTATCTCAATCGGACGCGATTCTCCCTCCTAGTGTTGAGTATGGAATCATGTAGTTGAGAGGCAAAAGCTGTCTCTGTGACTTGATTTTTTTTCTTTTCTTTTTAAAAGATTTATTTTATTATTTATTCCTGTGTTGAGTTTCATAGAACTAGAGTTACAGACAGTTGTAAGCTATCATGTGGGTGCTGGCTTCTAACCCAGGTCTTCTAGAACAACATCTAGTACTCTTAACTGATAAGCCATCCCCAGTCCTTGATTTTATTTCTTGATCATAAAAGAAATATTTGGAGTCATGGCTTAATATTTACAGACCAGACTTCTTTGACCTCTGGCATTCAGATTACCTTTTCTTCTTACTTTTGCTTTTTTGAGATAAAGTCTCAGCATGTAATACAGGCTACCCTTGGATTTATGGCAATTCTCCTGCCTCAGCTTCCTGAGACCTAGGATTACAGATATATACTCATAATTTATATTACATTTCTGATAGTCAATACCTGTATCTTTAAAAATAGCTGTTCATTTATTTGGGTAAAGTATGCTGGACATACATAATGTTGTCTCTCAATCATTTTCTTAAACCTCACACACCACACTTGAAATGTCACAAATTATAACCTTGCAGAGCACAAACAACTAGGGAGCTACCCCCCTCCCTCTCAATTTATAGTTCTGACAGAAGGTGGTATGGCGTAAACAACAGATGGTTAAAGATTGGAGCAGCGACTCCCAGGTCTCCAAGGTGCGGCATCTTTAATAAGATGTGTGTAGATGTGGAAACCCACAGTACTTCAAGGCCGTGGGAAACAGCATGGCGGGAGACGAGCCACCAGTACAGAGCTCTCTGCTTGCCCCTGTCCCACAAGGCACTGACTAAAGCAGGGAACAGAAATGGAGTATTGAACTTCCTGCCAATTGTATCCCATGGGGCACTCAAGCTGGATTTAACTTACTATGAAAAATAAATCATCATGTATACTCCATTGTGTAAATATTCTTAACCATGTATGAAAAGTTCAAGATCAGTTTGCTAAGAAATTAAAATGTAATGAGAAAAATCTCAGTGGACTAACAAAGAGGTTGTTCCAGGGTTATACTCCAGTGACTAGTAGGTTGATTGTAGAATGGTGGTCATGTTTGCAGCATTTGTTACATATCTATTTTTCATTAAATGCATCTAAAGAATGCAGGAAGCATGATCAAATGTATACCCACGTGTGTGTGCATTGCCACAACCTTTTCAGCTCATAATTTAGTACATATTAAAAGGCTTACAGTTTGATCTAGCCAATTCTTATTTCATAACTCTACTACCACAGTGGATGCTTCTATCATTATGAAATACTAGAAACCTGGCTAGCAATATATACACACAGATGTTTATGAAAATATTATTTATAGTTGTAATAAATGTGAGGTCACACATTTGGTAATAATGTGGTTCTAACAATAAGAAAATGGTTTAATAAATTACACTGCACTCGTGACATTTAAAAGGGGGGTAGACATTAAAGCTCTGCCAAAATGTCAGGGCTCTTTCTGAGACTGGAGAATAAAATGTTTACTGGTCAGCTTTTACTGCTGGATAACCCCAAAATTTAGTGGGTTAAGAGGGCCACTGCTCACGGGCAGGTGTGGTGCTTTGATTAGATATGGCCCCCACAGATTCCTGTGTTTGAACGCTTGATCATAGGGAGTGGCATCATTAGGAGGTGTGGCCTTGTTGGAGGAAGTGAGTCACGGTGGAGGTGGGCTTTGAGGTCAAGCTCAACCTCTATCCAGTATGGCAAAAAGTCTCTTTCTGCTGCCTGAAGATCAAGATATAGAACTCTCAGCACTGTCTCTAGCACTGTACTGGTCTATATATTTCCATGCTTCCCACCATGATGATAATGGACTAAGCCTCTGAACCTGTAAGCCAGCCCCAATTAGATGTGGTCCTTTGTAAGAGTTGCCTTGGTCATGGTGTCTCTTCCCAGCAATGAAACCCTAAGACAACAAGAGAGATGGCTCAGTACTTTACAAGCACTGGCTGCTCTCCTAGTGGACCCAGGTTCAATTCTCAGCAGCTATGTGGCAGCTCACAGCCATCTGCAACTCCAGTTCTAGGAAATCTGGTGCCTTCTTCTGACTTCCTTAGGCATCAGGTGGTGTACAGACATACAGACAGACAAAATATTCACACACATAAAATATAAACAAACAAACAAATAAATGAAAACACTCCCAAAATATGTGTACTAGACAAGTCATGTTTGTGTCTGGGCTGGCTCAGCTGAAATGGGAGTGTGAGGATGGCCTTCCTCACACTCAGTCTACGGCATCTCCTTACCTCTTGGTCAATCATAGGTTTCTCTAGAAGCATAACTAGGGTCTTAGGGCAGAAGATTCCACTTGGAAGCACCAACAAGCTCTGCTCAACCCCCTTCTAATATGCTAATTAAAGAGATGAGTAAAGGTGAAAGGCAGGAGAGATTGCATCCATGATCTGGGAAGAGAAACAGATAAAGGGGTCCAGTTGTCCCCCCACCTTTAGGGGTTTGAATAGAGAAAGGATGAAGGCAGGGAACAAGAAGTTTGCATAGTTAAGTGGTCCTGGTCAAGCTTGTTCCCATCATCGTCTCGGCTCATTAACCTAATTATCACTGTTGTCACCCAGGGAGATCAGCCCAGTCCCTTAAAGGCAATCTGCTGCAGAGAGAAGGCTTGACATCAGAGCCATGCCTCTAAATCTGGGGGTATAGTGTCCTCTGAGGCTTCGCTGTTTCTGAAACCCAAAGATGGCTACAGGTTTAAGGCTATGAGCTGCCTCTGAGCCGTCAGCCTTTTAGATAGGCTACGAAGACAGATATCCCTTCCGACAGACACTCCTTTGCTCTTACCATGCCTGTAGAGGCAAAGTAATGGAGACAGATGTAAAATGAAAACAGAGATGCCAGGTTCTCACTGTGATGCAGTTACCAGTGGACCCAAGAGAGGAGACCAGGCTTTTCAGCTGCTTCTAAAGACCTGTCACAAAGGATCAAGTGAGAAAAGCATCTGTGCACAGGACACCTCAGGCTTCTACTTACATTACTTTGTCAGTGTCCATTAGGGAAAGTAAGACAGCAACCAAGTGTGGAGTCGAGGGATGGAGAAATAGGTTCAGCCTCTTGTAGAGCGCCTGTAATATATGTGACCATGCTCGGCCCCCAGTGTTACACGGCACACATGACTTGGTTGGTAACTGTGAGTGCTCTACGAGCAGACATTTCAGGGACCTGTGCATGTTCTCTTCTATTCTCCTTTACTCATGCGCAGTAGCCATGTGTTGACACCAAAACGAAGGATGCACAAACAAGCCTATTACAACTTATTCTTTTATAAACCAGTTAGAAATATAATCTAAAACAAAGCTTGGATCGAGGCACCATGCTTGGGTGGATAATCTTTCTTTCAGAAGCCAAAGACTGTTAAACAAAATCCTAGATCCAGTTGTATGTTACCTCCCTACAAGCTGTTGGTTAGAGAGGCCTCAAAGCCCCCTCCTCCAGCCATTCCATAGTATTTGGACTGCCCTTCATCATCTACCATAACTAGATCATAGGAACCTATTGCTGAAGACACCATCAACTTGGGGTGCAGGATATTGAGAAATCCATCTGGATCTGAGCTAGAAGTTTCCTCCTTGCTGGCTAGCATTCATAATATTATGCAATCTGATGAGAAAAGTCATCAATGTTTGTAGCCATCTGAGGACCTCACAAGCTACAATAATGACCTGCCTGGCTGGAGGTGTCCAACATTGCAACAGTGGTGTAGCTAATGCGAGGGTGAACAATCACTTTCTGATTTGATTTCAGGCCCACTTCATAAGAAGAAACTCGTGTCAGGGACTGTACATGGTCAAGGGCCTATGGCCAGGAGGTTAGAGACCTTAGGGGAGAAGATGCTACCATTATTTTTGTTAAATGGATGCAGGGTTGAATGCCTTTTGATGCTTATTTAGGGATGATAAGGTGTGTCAGTGGGTAAAGGGGTTTGCTGGAAAACTTGATGACTCAAGTTCAATACCCAGGGCTCACATAGTAGATGTGCAAGATGCCCTCTGACCTTCACACATGCACTGTGGCACAACTAAGTGTATAAGCAAGTAGACACGTACACATGTGTGTGTGCGCACACACATACACGCATTAAATAAGTACATGTAATTAAATATTTTTATATTTATACTATCAATTAGTGCTGCTTGTATCGTTATCAGAGAAACTTCTTTTTGCCATGGGTTGTAGCTAATGAAGAAGCCAAAGTTTGAAAAATAAAAGTGACTGTGTAATACTTGATCTTTAGGGAAATATCCCTCTTCTCACACCTCTACCTCTGAGGCTCAGGGAATACCTCAAAAGAGGAAGAAGATTATAAGAGCCAGAGATTGAGAAGACTTTTTTTTTAAAAAAAGAATTATTTATTTCATGTATGTGAGTACACTGTAGCTTTCTTCAGACATGCCAGAAGAAGGCATCGGATCCCATAACAGATGGTCATAGCCATGATGTGGTTGCTGGGAATTGAACTCAGGACCACTGGAAGAGCAGTCAGTGCTCTTAACCACTGAGCCATCTCTCCAACCCAAGAAAAACAGTGTCTTTAGGACACAATATAGCCACAGCACTCATGAACTTACTGTAGCTATGCTTGCATGCACAAGACCACCATAATGTTTGACCCATTACCATTTGTACTAGCTGGTTTTGTGTGTCAACTTGACACAAGCTGGAGTTATCACAGAGAAAGAAGCCTTAGTTGAGGAAATGACTCATAAGATCCAGCTAGAAGACATTTTCTCCGTTTGTGATCAAGGGGGTATGAACCCCATTTGGTGCCATCCCTGGGCTAGTAGTCCTGGATTCTATAAGAAAGCAAGCTGAGCAAATCAGGGGAAGTAATTCAGTGGACAGCACCCCTCCATGACCTCTGCATTAGCTCCTACTTCTATGTTCCTGCCTTGTGTGAGTTCCTGTCCTGACTTCCTTCGGTGATGAAAAGCAATGTAGAAGTGTAAGCTGAATAAACCCTTTCCTCCCCAACTTGCTTCTTGGTCATGGTGTTTTATCACTGTAATAGAAACCATAAGTAAGAAACCATTTCATCGTGGAAGACTGCCCTTGGTATGGGATATTGGGTAGTTAATGGGTTCATTTTCTTCAGTGATGTAGCCACTGATAAGTTGCCCAAGTTTCAGTAAATTACTCCCCGTTCAGCTCATGTAAGCAACCATAATTATATAACTTGCCTAAGAATAATAAAATTATAACCTCTGCATGAGGTCACTAAAGCTGGTGTCGGTAGTGTATTTGCATCTATTACTGCCTTTGGTTTCTAGAAGAAGACATAACAGAGTATAAACTCCATGTGAGCAGGAATCTTGAGTTCCCTGGGTTATTTTCTAGGATTTGATGCCATCACACTAAGTGATACAATCCCACATTGCACTAGTAACACTTTTCAGAAAGCGAAGTAAGGCTTCCTGTGGAAGCTTCCATGTGGAGAGTCAGCAGAAGAAATGGACACAATGGGCTACAGTCCTTCAACAGAGGGGTATGTGCCTGGTCAACCAGGACTCAATGCCGTGACAATGACACTGCCTGTACTGCTTTGCATAGTCATAGGAGACAGATGCTGGCCACACTGAGCATGCCATAGAGTGGAAACTTTGTAGAGGATGGAGCCTCCAGCGATGGGCCTTTGTTGTCTGTTCGTTCTTCCATCAAGCTAGCAATGACACATCCAGATAGATTTATGCTAAGCCCCCAAGAAGGCAGCTATGACTTTTTCTAGGGTACCATGTAGGAAATCAGTCATTCAGGAAGTGGTGAACAAGTAAAACCATTACTGATAGAAGAAAACTCTTCTATTTCATTTACTCTCGTCCCACAGGCTGGCTATGGTAATGTGATGGCTATCTTGGTTGCCAACTTGACTACATCTGGAATTAACCAAATCCAAACCCAAATGACTCAGTATACCTGTGAGGATTTTTTCTTTCTTTCTTTTTTCTCTTTCTTTCTTTCTTTCTTTCTTTCTTTCTTTCTTTCTTTCTTTCTTCCTCCCTCCCTCCCTCCCTCCCTCCCTCTCTCTCTCTCTCTCTCTCTCTCTCTCTCTCTCTCTCTCTCTCTTTCTTTTTTTCTTTTTTGGTTTTTCGAGACAGGGTTTCTCTGTATAGTCCTGGCTGTCCTGGAACTCACTCTGTAGACCAGGCTGGCCTCGAACTCAGAAATCTGCCTGCCTCTGGAGGATTTTTTTTTCTTAATTAAGTTATTTGAAGAGGGAAGAGCCCCTTCTAATCTGGTCTTTGAGGTGGGAAGAATACTTTAATCCAGATCTTTTGAGGTAGAAAGATCCACTTTAATCTGGGTCACACCTTTTGGTGGCAGTCTACATAAAGGACAGGGAAGAAGGAAGCTTACTCCCTGCCTGCTTGTTCTCACTCTCAACTAACAAGTTCATCCCTTCTCTGGCGTTAGAGCCCACTTCTTTGGGATTCTGGTATATACTGAAGACCAGCTGAGACATCCAGTCTCGTGGACTGAGCAGTTGGATTCTTCTGTTCACAGGCAGTCATTATTGGATTAACTGGATCACAGCCTGCAAGTCATTCTAACAAATCACCATATATAAATATATTTACATAAATACACATATATACATGCATACATACATATGCACATATATACATACATAGGTACATATATACATATACATACATATATACATACATATATACATACACATACATATATACATACACATATACACATACACACATATGTGTGCATATACACATAGATATGTTATATGTATATATTTGCATGTGTATATGTATATGTGTATGTATATATTCACACTAATATATGAAGACATATGTATATGAAAGAATAAATACATGTATATAAGGGAGATATTCATTCTATGAGCTCAGTTCCTCTAGAGAATCCTGACTAATGCAGGTAAATTCCTTGGGAGTAGATGGTCTGCATCAGATCAAGTAGTATTTTTTGTGCTTGTTCCCTTCATGGGGAAGGAAGTGAACAAACTAGATGCCATAAGTTCTTTGTGCATTTGAGGTCTTCTTTCTCTTGTGAGGCCGAATAGGTAGTTCTGGAGAGACCTAGATATAGAGTGACTTGCTTTGCATTGTTGTCTGCTCCTCATCATAGTTTGAGCACGAGTGACTCCATGTGCCAAGGAGAACCTAAGAACCATCTATGAAAGGGTCCAGTTAGTTATGGCATAATGTCTCAGATCTTCCATCAGAGGTATGGTAGCAGTGCAGTGCTTTTTTGGAGATACGTTTTGAAGTCGGGATGGTATCAAAGGACGAATGATCCAGGGCTAATCATTAGGTACGCTCCTCATGAACTCTAAAGAGTTCAGCATCACTGAAAATGCCAGAAATCCACAAGGAGCAAATAAGGTTCCTTCTGACACACATACAGAAGGGAGTGGGGTGGTAGGTGTCAGCAGACGTGGTGGCTAGTGACAGGCCTCAGGGCTTCTGAGGGGAATTCCATCTCTGAGGCTCGAGTGTCAGGACTCAGGTAGTGTGAGAAATCCTAGCCATGGCAATATGAGCAGTCGAGTAGTGTTGGGAGGGTTAGCAGAGGTAGCTTTGTAGACAGATATTGCTTCTGAGCACTGCGCAGACCTGTTCTTTGAACTAAAGAGGCCGCTAGGGCAGGAAGAATTTGCAGTCTCTTAGTGATATTTGGAGCCTGGGTTCACCAAACAAAGGACAGGGAAAGGTCACTGTGGTCCGTTTAGTAGTGTTACCGATGGGTGGTAATCAAGCACTTGGCTAAAGCTGTGCAAGGGTTTTATTTTCCATTCCTAAGAAGTAAGCACTGCTGTCATTTAGGGATCTGAAGCCGAGCAAAGCTCTGTAAATTGTACAAGGTAAAATAGGTTGGAGCGGCTAAGCCTGGAAGAGAACAGAGCTAAGTCAGATTGCAGAGTCCCAAAGCTTCATTCTGTTTTGTGTGGGCCTCCAATGTCTCAACAAGAAGTAATTTACGCAGCCAGCCTATCTCCCTTCAGTGAGTGCCATGTGGCAGGAACTCTGTTTATCTTCTTCACCGCTGTGGTCCTCAAGCCCAGCACAGTGCTTGGCTCCACAGTGGGTCCAAGTTACATATTTGTGCGATGGAAACAGGGATGTGTATGGAGCAGAAAACAGTCTCTGTCCTGAAGGGAGCGTGAATCATAGTCTCCTATCAGCTCAAGTCAGGGAGACCATGAGCATCAGGCTGGTGCTGCTGTTAGGATTTCAGATTCAAAGCGAGCATTGTTTTATGATAAAAATGAATCATGATGACATGTCTCACATCTTATCAGATCTTCTTTGTTCAAAATGCTGTTGGTGCAGTATTGAACGCAGTGAAGCAAGCAATATAAATTCCACCGCTCTTCAGAGACTGGAGTTGGGGTCCCAGCGCCAAAATGATTTTGATTATTGAGTTGGCAAGTACCCTTAAACATTCCTAAATCAGTGGTTGGAAGTGACAAGATTTAGAGGAGAAAATAACTGTGGTGTGTGTGTGTGTGTGTGTGTGTGTGTGTGTGTGTGTGTGCATATGCATGCATGTGTGTGTGAGTGCATGAGTGTGAGTGTGTCTGTGTGTATCTTCATCCACACACCCACCTGGCAGCTTCAAAGTCTCTCACATATTAATGAATTCCTCCTGGATCGCATGTTTGTGATTGTGAAGTAGGGAGAAAGAACGAGAAAGAATTTTACTTCTATAAACAAAACAGATTTTAGAAGACTTTGCTTTGGAAAGTCAAATTGTATAAGAGAGTAGGGGGAAAAGGAAGCCTAACATAATAGAAGTCTTCCAAAACGTGGGTCAGCCGCACAATAGCGAACTAGAACAAACAGTCACATGCAGCCAGTCCGAAAGGAAACTCACTTGTACTCAGATAACAAAGGTGGGCAGAGAAAACAAGCCAGAACACACAGTCCGGGAGTAGGGACGGCAGCTCCTGGTAAGAGGGGCCAGTGGAGGGTGATGCACAACGTAGTAGGAGGGGAACAGGCTCAAATCAAAAACAACAGGCTATTCACATCATATCCCTAAAATCTGTATAATGAAACCTGTTTATATTATCCTCCGATTAATTGTTCAATTTTCAAATTTCTGTGTCCTGGCTGTCGACCCACCAACCATTTCTTTGCTTGCTTTCTTCTCTTAGTCTTTTGAAAAGCAAAAAAAACAAAAACAAAAAAAACCCAAGCAAACCAAAAACAAAAAAGCAGACGAATGTCTGCATTTATAAAGATGTTCTGAGATATCCTTATGTCATGGAGGTCATTTCAGGACACAAGTGTGATGGGGGGCCCTGGGCATGGACCAGGAGGGTTTTTTTGTAATGGTGAGGCAACTTCTTATCCCATTAGCTGATGGTTGACTGACATTTTGGAACAAGATTTTGCAAGAGACGAGGGAAAGGAATAAAGAGCAGAGGAAAGAGGCACTTAAAAGGTTGAGGCGGCAGGAACAAGCTGAGTGCTCCCAGATTTGAGGAGGATTTTATTATTGGATACAGACCCATGGCATGTTTTCAGCCTGGATCTCAGAGGCCTAGTTTGGGGGACTCATTAGGTTTTAGGTTTTCTTATCAGATTTATATTTACCTAGCACACTGGCTCTTTGAGAAAGGCTAAGTGAACTTTCCATTTCTCTGTGTGTTTGGTCTTGAGGGGCAGTTGGAGTTGAAGATGAGATTTTAGAGGAAGTTACAGGAAACGCAGCTTCACACGCCTGGTAGTTGTTTTCCAGAGCAGTGTCACAGGGTAAAAATAACTAGTTCTAGGAAAGGTTCATCTCAGTTTCTTGTGCTGCTTTGCAAAGATGTCCTTTGCAGACGTGAAGCCCTTTGAGTTGTGTCCTTAGCATTTTCTCAATATTTCTGTTAAAGGCAGAATACTGGTCAAGTTGAACTGGACCTGGTTAGACTATGTTATTTACTGTTGAGAATAGTAATTGCATACTGCAAAATGTTAGGAGGTTCTTCTATCCAAAAGATGTTGGGAATTGGGAAAGAAAACGTGGGGAGAGGTGCAGCTAAATAGCCAGGGCTTAGACTGTTTTCAGCACCTTTCACTGGAAGACCTTGGTAAACCAATTAATTAGTCTTTCCGAATCTCAACTCAGTTTAAAAATATGACCAGGGTTTCTGTGGAGGCAATATGTGTAAAAAACCTAGCTGAAGGCTGACATGAGGTAAAAGTCCAGCAACAGCCAGTTCCGTCTGTTTTCTTTCCTATTCCTGAACCTGTGTCCATACACCTTATCTCAGGTTACTGAAAATCTTAACCAGTGGCAGAGCATATCCTTACATGATTAAGAGTAATAATAAAGATAATTTCCATAGTGTTGCATAAATAAATGGCATGCCAGACCTAAGCACTAGCCATACAGGCCTTTTAAATTTCATCTGGGCTGGGCACAGTGGTGCATACCTTTATTTAATTCCAGCACTTGGGAGGCAGAGGCAGGTGGATCTCTGTGAGTTTGAGGTCAGTCTGGTCTACAAAGTGAATTCCAGGACAGCTAGCACTCCGCTAATCCCATCTGCCGTCTCCCAAGTGAATCTCTGTATTAATGAGGTCACAGAGACTTTGGATTGACCATGGGTGGCTTCTAGACACAGAATGTATCTTGCTTTGAAGTCTGAGAAGAATTTTAATAAGAGAGAAGAAGGAAAAAGAAGAGGAAGGGGAAATGAGAAAACAAACTCACAATAGAGAGTAGATGGGGAGGGAGGGAGGGGAAGAGCATAGAGAGTAGCTTGGGAGGAAGGGGAGGAGCTTAGAGAGTAGCTGGGGAGGGAGGGAAGGGAGGAGCAGGCTGCAGCGATGTGGGAATGAGAGAGCTAATAATTTACTTAATGACGGGGAAACATTGACTCCTCATGTGTGTTCTACAGTAGCACCGAGAACCAGAGTATAAGGAATGAAGAGAGGCACAAATCCCAGCCCCAGATGTGCAGACCCTGCTCTGAAACCAGCCTTGCTGAGGGCAGACGCCCAGAGCGCCCTCTTAGGGCTGGGTAGGGGGGATGCTTGCTGAGGGGCTCTCATGGCTGGTCCAGGTGCATCTTTCCAGTTTCAGCTGGAAGGAGGTCGGCAGGGACACAGGAAGCCCACACCTCACAACCTCTTGCATAGTACTCTCTAGAAGGTTGTTAACCCAGCTCTGTAACTGTTACCCTTCACTCGTGCTTCCTGGTGAAGGACCCGGGAACCATTTTTTTTTTTTTAAAGTCATTCAGAGAAAACAGCATCTTTTTTTTTTTTTTTCCTGAGGGAGACACCCATTGTTCTCATTTGCAAAATCTTTTCTCAGCACACGAGTGTGACTATTGTAATTTTTTTTTCATGTATCTTACAAATATTTAGAATCCCTGTCAAGGGAATGGACTGAAAACAGATGTTTCCTGTTAAGCTGGCCCCAACATTTCAGATTAGAAAACAGTATTTTCAAGTCTCACTAAAAGCATTGCAAGGAAAATAACATTTGTTGAATGCAAACAGAAATAAAGGGTGACTTTAGTTTTTTTAACTAAAAAAAAAAAAAAATCCAAGAGGATTTAGTGCTATAAAGACTGGCCCTGAAATTGAAGGTCATACAATGAGTTGAAGCCAGATAAAAATCTGTCCCTGGTCCTCTCAGATCTCAGCCTGGTCTCCTTTCTATATCCTCTGTGGCAGATTGATTGGGAAAGTACACATACTCTCTCGTGCCTTCCTACACCCATAGCCTTTAAAGGCAAAGCGGCTTCACAGCAAGTCTCATTTCAGGCTAAACTTGTGATCTACTTTGCCACAATTGATGGAAATGGACCCAGTGAGAATGTTCATTGTGAAGGCGCTTGCTGTGCAAGCCTGGAGATATGCGTTTCATCATTGGACTCCACAGTGAAGAGAATCAATGCTTCCACAATGTTTTTGTACATATGTGCTGTAGCATACACCACCACCACCACAACTACCATCACCACCATCATCACCACCACCACCACAACCACCATCACCACCACAACTACCACCACAACCACCATCACCACCATCATCACCACCACCACCACCATCACCCCACCACCATCACCACCACCACCATCATCACCACCACCACCACAACTACCATCACCACCATCATCACCACCACCACCACAACCACCATCACCACCACAACTACCACCACAACCACCATCACCACCATCATCACCACCACCATCATCATCACCATCACCACCACAACTACCACCACCACCAACACCACCACCATCATCATCATCACCACCATCATCACCACCACTATCATAATAACAAGTATTTTTTTTTTCCAGTGGAATCCCTTTAGAACCTAGGGATGCTAAGTTTCTGCTTTCTACTGAATTCTGCTAGGTAGACTGGCCATCTTAGTCTATTCCTATTGGTATAACAAATTTTTGAGATTGAGTAATTTTTTTGTTTATTTGCTTTTTGGACTTTCTTGACTAGGTTTCTCTGTTGTAGCCTTAGCTGTCCCAGAACTTGCTCTGTAGACCAGGTTGGCCTCAAACTCAGCTCACAGATTCACCTATCTCTGCCACCCGAGTGCTGGCATTAAAGGTGTGTGGCCTCACTGCCTAGTGAGACTGAGTAGTTTTTAAAGGTTAGAAACTTATGTCTCAAGGTTCTAGAGGCTGCAACCTAAGTTTCTAACTGGTCACTGCCTGCCGCCTCCCTGGTCTCCCTCTCATATAGTTCCTCCCCTCATCTCCCCTTCCTCTTCTTTTCTGAGAGGGTGGAGGTAGCCAGGGGGACGGATTCCACAGGTAGGCAACAGCTTTAGGGACAACCTCTGCTCCTGTCCCTGAGGGACTTACATGAAGACAAGCTGCATATTTGATACATATGTGTGGGGAGGCCTAGGTCCAGCCTGTCTGTGCTCTTTGATCGGTAGATCAGTCTCTGAGAGCCTCTAAGGGTCCAGGTTAGTTGACTCTGTTAGTCTTCCTGTGGAGTTCCTATCCTTTTGGAGCCCTCAATCATTTCCCCAATTCTTCCATAAGAGTCCCCAAACTCCATCCACTGTTTGACTGTGGGTGTCTGTATCTGTCTGAATCAGCTGCTGGGTGGATCCTCTCAGAGGAGAGCCATGCTAGACTCCGGTCTGCAAGCATAACAGAGTATCATTAGTGGTGTCAGGGATTGGTGTTTGCCCATGGGATGGGTTTCAAGTTGGGCTGGCTGTTCCTAGACTGAATGAGTCCCTGCTCCATCTTTGTCCCTGCATTTCTAATAGACTGGACATATTTTAGGTCGAAAGTTTTGTGGTGGGATTAGTGTCATTATCTTTCCACTGGGGGGTCCTCTCTGGATACAAAAGGTGGCCTCTTCAGGTCCTCTATTCCCACCTCCATGAATCTCAGCAAAAGTCACCCCCATAGACTCCTAGAAGCCTCCACCACTCCAAGGCTCTAGTGTGTCCTAGAGATGCCCCCATGCCTGCCAGCTGCTGATCTCCATCCACTCTCTTGGCCCTCTGGCCCTCTGGCTCTCTCTCCTCACACCCTCACACCCTATCCCAAAACACTTTACCCATGAGCCACCTCCCCAGCCATGTAAGAGCTGGAGAGTAAATATTACAGACTCCTGTCTGTTCTGTGGCTCCTCAAATAGTCACAGGTAACAAGTAATGACTAGACATTAGTGTCAGATAGTCATAGATAACAAGTAATGACTAGACATTAGTGTCAGATAGCCATAGGTAACAAGTAATGACTAGACATTAGTGTCCGAGTAAATCTGTACCTACCAAAGCAGGCACCTGGCCCACGAGCTTCAATTTTCTGACCCATGGTCTTAAAGACATGGAGTTCAGAATGACTTGTTACAGAAGGACTAGCTGATGTGCATGGATGGAAAGGTCACAGTGAAACCCGTTACTCTGTCCTATTAGCATCTGATTCTTAGGAAAGAGTCAGCTGCTATACGATGCTGACTTGACATCCCAAATAAGATGTCAAGAAAAACTCAAACTGCAATGTCTTGAATATTCCATCCAAGAGTCATGCTGAAATTTAGATGATGGAATGAAGAGGCAGACTCCTGATGGAAGGGCAAGCTTGGCTTCTGTCTTTCCTCACTCTCACTCACTTGCTAGTCTTTCTGCCCTTTCTGGAAAGCCATGAATGACCACATCAGATGCTGCATTTGAACTTTCACTGAGAAATAGTTCCAGGTTTCTTGTTTCTCTGGCGTATAGGAAGCCTATCACACTATCTATGCATCTGTGTCTGTCTGTCTGTCTGTCTGTCTGTCTGTATCCATCTTCTATCATCTCTCTCTCTCTCTCTCTCTCTCTATCTATCAATCTTCTATCTATATATCTATGTATCTATCTTCTATCACCTCTATTATATCTATCTTTCTTTCTTTCTTTCTTTCTTTCTTTCTTTCTTTCTTTCTTTCTCCCTTTCTGTCCTTCTATCTATCATCTATTACAGATATAGCTATCACCTAAGTATCCATCCATCCATCCATCCATCCATCCATCCATCCATCCATCCAGTTGGTTCCATCTTCTCTCTGGAGAATACTGACAAACACACTAACCAAGAATTGTGAAGACAGAGAATAGGAGACAGAGATTGTCAGAAGGAAAACATCCTACTTGGTTTGCTGCTCGCACTGCCACTGGCTTTAAAGTATACCACAGCATTTTAGTGTTGCAGTGATATGGTTATATGTCGGGACCGTTGGTGTTTGTTTACTGTTGGCTTATCTTGCTACAATGGCCACTGCTGTTTCAATCCTTTCAAATAAGAGTATGGGACAATAGCCAAAGTACTTGGAGAAGGAGTGTAGAACCTATTCTAGCTGTAGACTTCATTTGCAAAGGTCTGAGATCACATTTCTACCCCACTGAGAGGAATTTCGGGCCTTCTTGGAGGTTTTAAAGCCCAAAGCAACAGCCTGTGTTTACTGCGCATTCTGTCTCCAGAACCTGCGGTGTCCTGGTGTTCTGGCTACACCTTCCTCCACTCCTGTATTGCTCCCAGTCCATTTCTTTCATCTGCTTCATTAGCAGCAGCTCTGCATATAGAGCTGCTCTTTTGCGATATTTCAGCTAGTCCTGGACCTCATTACTGTCATGCTCCATAGCAGCAAGTCGTAATGAAGCAAAGTAAAAGAACTGGCTATCAAAGTTATTTACAAGTTAGGAGCATAGTAGACAATTTGAACAAGGAGTCAATGGGGCTTGCTTGCTTGCTCCCTCCCTCCCTCCCTCCCTCCCTCCCTCCCTCCCTCCCTCCCTCCCTCTGTCCCTCCCTCCCTCTGTCCCTC
>NW_021604741.1:2079959-2084836 GCF_004785775.1 Grammomys surdaster | reverse complement strand
TCCCTCTTCCTTCCTTCCTTCCTTCCTTTCTTTCTTTCTTTCTTTCTTTCTTTCTTTCTTTCTTTCTTTCTTTCTTTCTTTCTTTCTTTTTCTTTTCAGAGTGACCATGTTAGTCAACCATCAAAAGGCAAAGCCCATGTCTCCAACTCTCCCAATGGGACCTGTGATATCTTTGACCAACAGAGTGACGGAGGTGTTCACTGAATGAGTTCCTTAGTTATTGTGACAGTCAACACATGACTGGGTGCTTGGTAACCTCTCTGCCTTTCCTCCACCTCTTCCCCTTCCTCAGCACAATGTCCTTCTACCTGATCTGCAAACTGCTTTCCCACACTCTGGGTTCTTGCCTGGTGTCTTCAGTTGGGACTGACCTTCCTCTCTTTCTGCACACACGAAAGTCTCAAAGCCCAGCTCAATCTGCAATATCTTCTGGGTGAGTTTCGAGATGGCTCTGTTCTCCAGGCGTCCACATCCTACTGTGCTGGTTGTGTTCTGCACACCTCTAATATGATCTGTGCTATCCAGAACACAAACTATACCTTCCAGGCTTGGATAGAGCATAACCTAAACCACAATCACAAATAACTGTTTTGTTTTCCACATGCCTACAATACTATTCTTTATTTTGTCCCATGAAAAAACAAATGCTGCTTCTGGTTCGATCTTGCAGATCCAAAGCTGCAGGATCTTCATGACACAGGGCAACGACAGGCTATCTGAGAGGAGTCCCAGCAAGGATCCAGTATTGATAGTGTAGCAGAAGCCAGAGGCCTCGAACCAGACCCATGACTCATTGCAATGAACATCTGTAATTAAAGAAATGTGGGCAAAAGGGTGTATACTGTGGGACACACTGTGACACATTGCAGCTCCCACAACAAGATTTTATCATTATTTTTATTTTTCATTTTCCTTTGAGGGAAGGTTGCAAAGGTGGAGGCGGGTGAATACAGAGGGAGGAGGAGATGGGTGGGATTGGGTTACATGATGTGAAATTCAAAAAGAATCAATAAAAAGTTTTTTAAAATGTTGCTTTTATAACTCCTATTACATGCCATGCAGTGATTAAAGACTAGAGATTCAAGCAAGAGAGTAGTAGCAGGCCATGACCTTGAAAAACTCAAATTTGGAGCAAATAGACATATAATGTGAAAATATAATGTGGAAATTCCTCTATTTTATCCTTTTTTTTTCTCTTTGCATTAGAGTTGATTAAGTGCCTTATTTTAGCAGGTTTTTTTTTTTTTTTTTTTTTTTTTTTAATTTTTTTTTTTGTAAAGGTTTCTCTATGTAGTTCTGGCTGTTCCAAAGCTCACTATGTAGCCCAGGCTGGCCTTGAACTCACAAAGATCCTCTTGCCTTTGCCTGTCCAGTGCTGGAATCAAAGGTGTGTGTTACCATGCCCACCAGCTCTACTGCTTATTCTTAAGGGCAGAGATCATTAACACTAGGCTTTGTGTCTACTTGGGGTTTAGACAGTGGTTAATTGATAGGATCTAATGTACCCTGGTAATGGTTGTTCCAGGTTGTCAACTTGACTATATCTGGAACGGACTACAATCCAGAATTGGAGGGCTTACCTGTGACCTAGATCTTGAGGCTGGAAGACACACTCTTCTGACCTGGATCTTCACATGGAGTTCTTGAGGCTTAGTGGCCATGAAAAGCTTAGGCCCAAGCAAGGTAGTACACACCTTTAATCCCAGGAGACTGAGGCAAGGAGATCTCTGAGTTCATCAAGGTCAGCCTGGGACAGAAGAAGTCTGGCATCCAGGCGTGGCACACACCATTAATCAGGGCCACACCTTCTGTGAGAGGCGTATACAGGACATTGGAAGAAGGAAGATTTACTCTTCTTCACCTGCTTGCATTTTCTTGTCAGCACATCTGTTGGAACCTACTTTTACAGAAGACCAGCTGAAACAACTATCCTCATTGGACTGAGCAACTACTGATTCTTGGACTTCCCATTCACAGCTGACCATTGTTGGGTTAGTTGGACTGCAGACTGTAAGTCATCACAATAAATTCCCTCATTATAGAGAGACAGTCCATAAGTTCTGTGACGCTAGAGAACCCTAAGATACAAGGGTAACCATTTGTTGATTCTTTTTTAAGATTTACTTTTTTAAAAACCTGTGTTTGTATGTGTGAGGTCATGTATGTGTATGTGTGGGTACCTGAGGTAGTCTGAAGAGGGCATCAGTTAGCACACATCGAAGTTACAGATGGCTACAAGCTCTCCAAAGTGTGTGCTTGGGAACGAAACTCTGGTCTTCACCTGGAAGAACAAACAGTAAGTGCTCTTAAGTGCTGGGCTGTCTCTCCAGTCTCCCTTTTTGACTGCTTATCTGGATCACTGATAACACATAGTTGAAATTACATTTCCGTCATTGTTGACAGTGACTTGGTGTGTACTCACTTACACCATTTCTTGTTGTTTGTGGCTTTGTTTTTTGAGACAATGTGTTGCTGTGTAACCCGAATTTGCCTCAAACTCAGGATCCTTCAGCCTCAGCTTCCCAAGCACTGGCGTCACAGATGCACACCACCACACCTGACTTTCCAGGTCCATTCTACTTGGTACTCATCCAGACTGCGTTTCCCACAAGTTAGGTTATAGCCATGCATCTAAGTTGTTGCCAATGGTTTGTGGGCAGAAAGTGATAGGTATCTGGCCCTGACCAACAAAAACCTTCTATTTAATATCCCACATTCTCTATTGTCATCTGGCAGCATCAATAGAAAGGACCCTGATGGTCAAGGATGCGGACCAGGAAGAAGTACCATAGGTTCCTGAGATTCAGTTGAGCAATCAATGGCTGAGCAAGACTGCCTGCACTGCACAGTGCTGTGAATCAGAAATAAACTTTAGTTGTGCAGAGGACTTGTCTAACATGCACAGGCACAAGGTTCAATTTCCAGCAAAAGATGCATTGATGTACACACACGCATGCACATGCACACACACAGAGAGGGAGAGAGGGACCGAGGGAGGGAGGAACAGAGAGAGAGAAGAAAGAAAAGCCTTATTCAATCTACTACTCTAGTCTCCAAGCCACAAAGAACTATTAACACGAATGTCAATAATTCCAAAAGATCAATTTCTCCTAAAATATACTTTAATAAGCCTAGAGAAAATGGTTTGCCATAATGTTTAAAAGAGATGTGGAGGTCTCAGTCAGTGGCTGGCGCAGAGTTCAAGCCCTCCACAGAAGTCTATGGAAGATGCTGGAAAACAGGGAGCTGGTGTTTAGTCTGCTGAATGCTGGGGAAGGAAGGAAGGACTAAACTTTGACTTTAAGGCTGAGTGCTTTAGAATTTCTGGTTTTTCAGAATTCCAAGAAAGAGAGAATTCTCTAGCATGGTGTCCAAAAATAGTATCCACCTCGTGACTACTCCTTTAATACTGAGGGATGAGGTACACACATATACACCCGGCCAGTTGGCTATGTTAAAAATGGCAAATAATTAGCATAAAAAGAGGTAAATATGATAGTGGGAAACCATGCTGGGCTGGAATGAAAAGAGCAGGTCATTAACTTTTCTGAATTGTGCCTTCCTCTTAAAATCTTCCTCATTTACAACCTAATAAGGATGCCAGATCCAGATGTTCAACAAGCATGCAGTTGTCACCAAAAAAGGTTAAAAGGAAGAGGAATCCATTGCTCTAGAAGAAATATTGCTATATTAGGTAAAAACCCAGAGCAGGCACTGGCTCACGCACACAGTGTGAAAACAAACATGCTAACATACATGGAGGACAAATCCTAAGGCTGTTAAATGCTCACGGACAAAGACCTGCTATACTTTCCAAATGGCAGAAGATCCAGGGGCGTCTTCCAACCCAAATTATTTGTGTTACAATGAAGGCAACAGACACAAAGAGGTGAAGTGACTTGTTTCAAGTTTGAGAATCAACCCTTCTAAGGAAATGGTTGAACTGAGACTTAGTCTTGATCTCTTGGATTTCTGATCCAATGCTTTGCCCACTAACTCTTGTCTTGCCAAGGAGTCAGAATGCCACTGCAAAGGGCTTCGTTGAGGCCTAGTTTCCATAACCAAACAATGCTGTGGGTAGGGAATTCTATAAAATAGCTAAAAATACATTAACCTTCATGTGTTTTGAACACACTTGCTATGTTTTAGGCCCTAGGCTAAATGTTTTACATGTAGAATTTATCTGTCTAGATACTTAAATCTCATTGGTAAATACTGTCTGTAGGCATCAATCAATGACCTAGCAATCAATTAGTGAAAAGACATTACCTTTTTCACCCTGTGGAACTTGAGGCCAAACTGTTTACTGCATCCATGTCACAGGTGATAAGAAAGAGGCCCAGAGAATGATAATGATGGCCACCCTGTATTGCTCCATGCCGGCAGTATTCTAAGCCCTTAATGGGTAATCTTTACAATAGTCCTACAGTATTGGAAAAGAAGGCATGGGAAACTTAAAGGAGTTGTTTTTGTTTTGTTTGTTTGTGTATTTACTTATTTATTTTCGGACAAAGCAACATGGACCTTTACCTACATAAAAGCACATCAAAGAGTTTGAGTGACTTTTTACATAAGGGAAAACTCCATTAACAAAATAGTTGTCATATACTTCCAGTAAAGAAAGGCGAAGAGGGGGAAAACCATTCATGCTAGTCTTTTAATTATCTGCTTCGAGTGGGTGACAATGTCTTTCTTCTTAGGCTGCCACAGTCTCATACTGAGATCATGGAAATATTCCAACAGAAACCTTGGGCTCGGCAGGAATGTCAGCTGGTCCATAATTCTGTACGAATGGGTTTAGGAAAATCTGAGATTATGCGTTTTAAGAAAATGTATTTTCTCTCTCTCTCTCTCTCTCTCTCTCTCTCTCTCTCTCT
>NW_021604741.1:2042857-2079859 GCF_004785775.1 Grammomys surdaster | reverse complement strand
TTTCTCTGTGTAGCCCTAGCTGTCCTGGAACTCACTCTGTAGACCAGACCAGGCTGGCCTCAAACTCAGAAATTCGCCTGCCTCTACCTCCCAAGTGCTGGGATTAAAGGCGTGCGCCACCACTGCCCGGCACCACTCTCAAATTTTAAACTTAGATTGATAACTGCTTTTGTGTCTTGGGAAATCATGAATTATTCCTACAACAAAAGCCCAACTGGTACATGAATAGCTGGAGCAGAAAAGCCCCCTCTCTAGTGGAATGGGCTGAGCTCCGAAGCCAAAGATCAAAAGCAACGATGGGGGGAAAAGAGTCAAAGACCATAAAAGGAGAGAGAGTGACCCGGGAGCATGAAGAAGCAGAAATTTCAGATGTACAGAAACTCTTATGAGATCAACTAGTTTTATCCAGTAATCATATGAAGCTACACATTCTTTTTTTTTAATTATTTTATGTATTTATTCACTTTACATCCTGGTCATAGCCTGTCACCCTCACAAATCCCTCACCTCATTACCGCCTCCCTTTCCCTCAGAGAAGGGGAAGCCCCCTTGGGTACCACCCCACCCTGAGACATCAAGTCAAGTCAAAGCAGGATTGTATCCTCTCCCACTGAGGCCCAACCAGGCAGGCCAGCGAGGGGAAGGGAAGCCTGTGGATCCAGACTTTCTTCAGTGCTTTTCAGGTTTACCTAAGTGATCGCTTCCAGGTAACAAAGACAATAGGAAGTAGACCCGAGACAGAATGAAGGCTCTCCAGCACTAATGCCCACGATCTAAAATACTACGGGACAAGGTACTACGGAGTCCTGGTCTCCTTTTAGGGTCCTTTCCCTAAAAGATGGGTACCGTGCAAAGACTGCCAGTGAGAAGCTAGGGTCGTGTTTATAAGTTTTCCTCCAGGTAACACATACAGCATAATGCTATCCTTAATAGATCGTGATATTGTAGGCAAATAGTATTGAGTGAGCAAGAGGAAAAGGTAAGTTTGGCTAGAGAAGGCCGAGAGCAGTGGTTCTCACCTGAGCGCCATGACCCTCTAACACAGCTCCTCCTGTGGTGACCCCAGGCCATGAGATATTTTCGCCGCTACTTAATAACTGCACTTTTGCTACTGTTATGAACTGTATCATAGTATCTGTATTTTCTGATCGTCTTAGGTGACCCTCAGGTTCGTTCGCCCCTCAGGTTGAGAACTGCTGACTCAGTATTAAGGAACGGAGATGGCATTCGGAACTGATGACATTGAATTTCAGTTTACATAAAAATGTTAGACAGGATGGCTTCACTATATTTAAATACATAAATAGCAAGAATCTACAGAAATGACCGCATACTTATTTGGAGGAGGACGCTTTCTGTTGTTGTGAAATTGAATTTACCAATCTGCTTAAGCCAGCCTATTGCAAAGCAGAGGCGCATACTTTGAGGCTAGAAAACAGACTTTAATGATTTCCAGTTTCAAGTGAATTCTCTATTGAAAGGAAGAATGAAAATCAGCGAAATAGTTAAATGTCTCTGTTATCCTTTCCATATGGGTCTCTTTGAGGTCAGTAATATAAAGAAAGCAGCTTTGAGATAAAACAAAACACTGAGCACCAATTTAGAAATATTTTGAAGAGGCAGACACCACATCTCAGGGTTAGGGCTCTCAGTGGAAGACAGAAAGCAGAACAGGGAGTCTATATCTTATCAAGAAAACATAAATACTGGCTTCAATTTAAGTCAACCTCTTGCCCCTGTACACTGGCTCTCAACTCTTAATAAAAGACTGTTAAATTCCCAGGGAAATAAAAATCAATTTTCATCCATATAAGCCTATGTATAAACGCATTGTACTTCGTTCCAAATATTTTCTCATCCAGGAGTTTGGAATAAAAATATCTGTAGTTGATCTGTTATAACAGTATGGATATCTTGAATGACTTCCAGTAACTTTGCTTGAGAAATCCAGTGTCTTTATGACATTCCAATGACAGCTTGGTATTGCTGTCAATACGTTTCATTACTTGGCAAGAAAGTCCTTCGTAGCAATAGATTCAGATTGCCATCTTTATGTGTTATATTACACTTCTGTTACAGTACCTTGGATGGCTGCCCTTGCCTTTTCTTTCCCTCTTGGCACGGTACTTATTTCTAAGCTTATATTAAAATTCTGTCTTATCAGATTCCTGTGTCTGTGTGAAGATGGCAGGAGAGTCCTTGTGGTTCATTGAGGTGGTAGCCAGCTGAACTTCAAGGAGAGCTGAGTTCTCTAGGATTCCAAGTATATCTTCTGTGCCTCGGGAGACTTTGTTAAGGTCTATAGCACAGCCACAGAAGAGAGTGTACACATTCTGTGTGGGCACAAACATCTGGTGTCTGGAATCTTCATCAGCCCCAACAACCATACTCTTGTTCCTTTGATGGCCCCATTAAGGTGTGGGACTATCTTGATGGCGTTTTGATAAAGACTTTCATTATTGGACCTAAACTCCATGCCCTCTTTATTCCTCCCCACATCGAAGATTCCATCTTCCTTACAATAAGTAAAAAAGAGCCAGACATGCTTCAGCTGGCATTGGTGAAACTGCTCAAGTCAACAAGCTGGGCTGTGGAAGCTAGGGAGTTTCACCTTTGCTTTGGATTACATAAACAGGTCTCCCAAGTGCATTGCCTTTGAAAATGAGGGAGAATATGTTGTTGCAGTCTGGGATTTTACTTACCTGCTTAGTTTTTCAAACAGAAAAAAAAAAACATGCAATTTTACTTTACCATCAACAAAAACCAAGAAGAATGCAAAGAACAAGTTCACATGTGTAGCCTGCCTCCCATAGGAAGATTGCATCGAATCTGGCCACATGAGTGGCAAAATTCGACTTTGGAAGAATTTCATGATGATAAAAAGTACACGTACATGTGTTTGCATTGGCACTGTGACATGGCTACCGATGTGGCTTTTACGGTAACAGGCACCAGTCTGCTGAGAGTGGGCGGGAGTGTGTGCTTGCGGATTGGTGAGAAGGATCAGAGAAGAACAAAGAGTTTCCTCCTCAGTTAGGATCTTCTCTTGAGCACACCTCTGTCCCACCTGCGGGAGATTTGTTCTGTACTTCTCACTCTGGTAACAAGGTAACAGTTATTCACCGAAATCTTGATTCGCCTGCAGAAATTCAAGGCCTAGTAAAAGATAGGAGAGTATCTACTGGTTTGATGGTTGACCCAAGAACCAAAGCTTTAGTTTTGAACGGAAAGCCTGGTCACCTGCAGTTTTATTCTATCCAGAGTGATAAGCAGTTATATACTCTAGATATCATACAGCGAGAGTACATCAAGGATGAGGGTCTAATCCAAACTGAACTAACGAAGGCTGCCTTTGGCTGCTCTGGTGCTTGGATGGCAACAGTTGAACAACAGCAAGGAAATGGAAGTGAGTGCAGCTGCAAATGAAACTGTGGAGCTATAGCAAGAAAACCCAAGGGTTTGTTCTTAACACAGAGATCCCCATGTAACATGATCACCATATCCCAGCTCTCTGTTTCAATAATGCAGAAAACTATGAAAAACCCATCCCAGTCTCAGCAGAGATGGCCACTTCAAAGTGTGGATATTAACAGATGACTCGCTGGGCAGTGGTGGCTCATGCCTTTATTCCCAGTACTTGGGAGGCAGAGGCAGGTAGATTTCTGAGTTCAAGGACAGCCTGGTCTACAGAGTGAGTTTCAGGACAGCCAGGGCTACACAGAGAAACCCTGTCTCGAAAGAAACAAAACAAAACAAACCCAGACAACTCTGATATATGCAAAAGAGCCGCTGGCTGGACTTGTGACTTTGTGGGTAGTTACCACAAGTATCAAGCAACCAATTGTTGTTTCTCTGAAGATGGCTCCTTACTAGCAGTTAGCTTTGAGGAAATAGTTATGATATGGAATTCAAAAACATGGGAACTAAAATGTACATTCTGCCAACTGGGAAAATAAGGCACCTTTGCTTTGGGAAACTGACATACTCCAAGTATCTTCTCAGCGCCAGTGAGAATGGCATTCTCTGCTGTTGCAATCTGCTCACTTGCTCAATGCAGCGGAGTGAAAAATTAAATGTTAGAGTTATGGAACCTGACCCTTACTCAGACCATGTTGCTGCAGTGGCTCAGTCTTCAGTGGGCTCAGACCTGTTTGCATTTAAACCTATCGAGCCAAGGCCATTGTATACTCAAGAGTGTCTCCAGAGAGGAAGTCCAACGGGGAGTGTTTGTTCCACGAGACGTCCCAGAATCATTCACCTCAGAAGCTCACCAGTGGCTAAATCTGTTTTACTTCCTAACTAAATCACAGTGCTTATTAACATTCAGTACCAAATCCCCCAAAGAGAAACACGCACCCACCAGCAGACAGCTGCTGGCAGAAGAAAGTTTACCAATGACCCCATTTTCTTTTATATTGGGAAAATGGGCAACAGCAGAATGCAAAGTTAACTGAAGTGTCAGAGAGTGAACTGGTACAACTCCCCTTAACGGAGAACATGCCTGCAATTACTGAGTTTCTTCACACCCCAGTTCATGGGCTGCCCTCGGCTTCCTTCCTGTGCTGTCTGTAACTCACTGCTGCCACCTAAGAGACTAAAAGTGCTGAAGAAATTCCTGATCATGTTGATACAGAGAGAAACAAAGAAAGTGATGATTCAGATGAAGAATATGATCTGTCTGAAAATGCCAAAGAAACAAATAACAGGGACTTGGGAGATGTCGTACATCAGCTGTCACTCTGAAAAGAAAGAGCTGAGAAAGTTCAGAAAAGTAGATGATAGCTGGCTAGCCGCTCTGAAGGCCATGACTGTGACAGAGACATGTTGTACTTAATTTTTACTGTCTGTTAATACTCCAAAACATTTTTTCAAACTTATTTTATTCTTAAAACAAAATATTAAAAGTCTTTTGTTTTAAAAAAAAATCTGTCTTATCTATTAAGGTTCAGACTGAAGTGATTACTGTTTTTTGTATTGGATATTTTCTTTATTTACATTTCAGATGTTATCCCCTTTCACAGTTTCCACCCCCAGAAACCCTCTATCCCATATCTCCTCCCCCCCTTTGATGAGGGTGTGCCTCCACCCACCCACTCCCGCCTCCCCACCCTCGCATTCCTCAACACTGGTTCTGTGAAGGCTAGATTCCCCAGTGTTCAACATCCTTAGTCATCAGGGAAATGAAAATCAAAACAATCCTGAGATTCCACTCACACCAGTCAGAATGGCTAAGATCAAAAACTCAGGTGACAGCAGATGCTGGTGATTATTGTTTTAATCTCAAGTCAGTATATGCAGTCAGGTCTTGGCAGGACGACAATCTCTTTAGGTTTTGTTTGTATATTTGATAGATAAGAACACTCTGCTATTTTTTATTACTGCTCAGTTTATATTCTAAATGTAAGAATTATTACCACTGGTGCAAAGACTATTATTTATGCATGTTGTACAAATAAGGAGATGGATAGGACATTAATTTTCTGGACTACAGAAGAACCTATAAGAAATATACATATTTTCTAAAATTAGAGAGAAACAGATGTTCTTTCCCAACTTTTGCACACCTTAGAATCTACCTGAGAGCTGGACAGTGGTGGCACATGCCTTAATCCCAGCACTTGGGAGGCAGAGGCAGGCGGATTTCTGAGTTCAAGGCCAGCCTGGTCTACAGAGTGAGTTCCAGGACAGCCAGGGCTACACAGAGAAACCCTGTCTTGAAAAACAAAAACAAACAAAAACAAAACAAAACAAAAAAAGAATCTACCTGAGAGCTGGTAAGCTAGAGTCCTATATCCACAAAAAGAGATTCTTTCCAAAGATTTAAGTTTATTTTCGATATGTGTATGCATGTGTATGTGTGTGTTTGTGGGGGTGGGGGGAGTACGTACATGTTAATGCAGTTGCCTGCTTGGCCAGAAGTTGTCAGATCTTCTGGATCTGGACAGAGAGTTGTGAAATGCCCCACATGAGTGCTAGGGAACTGAACTAGGATCCTCTGTAAGAACAGTAAGTACTCTTACCTGCCTCTGCAGCTCCTTCCCCCCACCCCCACCCCGTCTCTCTCATGACAGGGTCTTCCTATGTGGCTCTGGCTGTTCTAGTGCTCATTATGTATACCAGACTGGCCTCAAACTCACAGAGATCCATCTGTGATTAAAGATTAAAGACATGATCTGTCAGGACTACAACCAGAGATTCCTTTTCTTTTCCTTTCTTCTCTTTTTGTGAGTTTTAAAATTCACTTTCCATGCTAATCACAGTCCCCCTCCTTCCTCTTCTCCTAGTCCCTCCCTTATAAATCCCTCCGGTTCGTTACCCCTTCCCTTTCTCCTCAGAGAAGGGGAAGCCACCTCTGGATACCACCCATCCTGGGACGTCTAGTTCCAGTAGAACAAAGCACCTTCTCTTCCACTATGTATAAAGCAGTCCAGGTAGGGGAAGGCATCCAACAGAAGGCAACTGAGTCAGAGACAGCCCCCTCTCCAGACCCACGTGAAGACCAAGCTGCACATCTGCTACAAATGTATGGGGGGGGCTAGGTTTATCCCCTGTTGGTGGTTGAGTCTCTGTGAGCCCCCTTTGGCCTAGGTTAGTTCACTCTTGTGGTGTCCTTGACCCCTACGGCTCATTCAGTTCTCCTAACTCTTCCAAAAGACTCCCTGAGTCCTACCTGATGTTTAGCTATGGATCTCTGGGTGGGAGATGAGGTGAGGTGTGGTATGGGGATGGAAATCAGGTGTGGGGAGAGGGGGAGGAGAAGGCTAGGAGTGAGAATGGAAACCAGTGTGTGGGGGCATCTCTGGGACTAGCTGGAGGCCTAGAATGGGGAGGATATAGGGTGTCTATGGGGGTGACCCTAGCTGAGATTCCTACCAGAGGAAGTATAGAGACTGAAGTGGCCACCTCCTATAGCTACTCAGGACTTCCAAAGGAGGGAGGGGGACATCAACCCACCTACAAAACCTTCAACCCAAAATTTTCCTGCTTATAAGATTTGCAGGAATAAAGATGGACCAGCAATTGAGGAAACAGCCAACCAACTACTCCAACTTGAGACCCATCCCATGTGAGAGAGCCGACCCCTGACACTATCAACGATACTCTGCTATTCTTTTTATTTTCCCAAAGTGGAGGGGGTTTATTCAGGGCAGAGGGCAAAGGTGGGGAGAGAAACGGGAGAAGATGGTGGAGAAAGAGGAGAGACAGAGGAGAGAAGTGGAGGCGGGCCATGACCATGTGGAGAGAGGGGGAAGGGAAGGGGGAAGGGTGAGGGGACAGAGAGAAGGTAGAGGCAAGAGAGTAAGAGAGTAAGAGATACTCTGCTATTCTTGCAAACAGGAACCTATCACAACTCTCTCTTGAGACGCTTCATCCAGCAGGGAATAGAAACAGACGCAGAGACAACCAGAGATGCTTAATCAAGGAGGTCTGGGTAGAGTTTGAGACTTTGGTTTCCAACAAGTTTCCAGATGATGCTGGTATTTTCTGCTTAAGGGCCACCCTTTGAGCAACAGCAGTAAAGAATGGAGTGGCCAAAAGCAAAGGCTTGAAAGTGGAATGTCTTGAGTTCAAAATCTTGCTTTGCCAGTCCTAGGATCGTTAGTATAGGATAGTTTTTCTTAACTAACTATACCTAAACTTTAGTTCATCTGTTCAAATGTGTTTTGTAAGGATAGTCTTGGTCAAACACTTGACATAAGAGCCATGATACTCCTGTGCCCTGTATTATAGTACAGCTGACAACAATATGTATTACCTGTAGGCTTAACTCAAGTGTTATCTGGCAGTGAGTGAGTGACTCTCAGGATTTAAATTGCTTAGATAAATATTAAAACACCTGAATATTCAACAGGAATTCCAATTAAACACCACATTAAGATTTTGATTATGATAATGTCTCTTGAATAATTTTCATGCAAATGGCTTTATAGTCCCACACCTATGACTCTGTAAGAATTTTTTTTAAAAGAATATCAATTTTCTTTCAAAATCAAATTCAAGTCTTTGGAGACTAATATCGTTTCTCTCCATATTTTGCTACTACAAGGTCTGGTGTTCTGCCAAGGTAAGAGATTAATAAATTTAAGCTTACAATTTTCCTTGTCATATGAATATTCAAATCAGTTCTCAATTACACAGAGGAGCCAATTCAACAAGATATGTGGATTGCACTTACCATGACTGTGTCCATGAACTAACGACTTTAAAATCCCGGATTTTATGATTTGTTTTTAATTTGTAAAAAAAAAAAAAGAAGCATGATCTAACAGTTACAAAGATCATACTGAATTCAGAACATGTTTACTTTGAGAAATATATAATTTTCCTTTAGTCTAGTGTTAAAATATGAACTTCTTTTGTAGCCAGACCTTTATTAAATTGTTCACTAAATTCCATCTTTTTGGTAAGGCTAGATATTAGGGGCAACAATTACTTAACTTAGAGTTTAGTGAGAAAGGCAACAGAAACAACTATTAGAAGCTCATCTTAACAAGCCAGCAAATCCCTAATCCTTACAGTTAATAAACTGTAGGGTGTATTTTTGTTCCTACTCAATTACCAATGAATCTGTTAGCCACTGCCTGAAAAGTATCTACAGCACTAACTGATGACTTCGAGAATAGGATTCTCCAGCACGCTTAACCAGAGGAAATATTTACATCTTCTATGGGTTTGTCTGTAAAATAAATATAGAGGAGGCAAACCAAGCCAGCCTTACAGCTTATAACTGGCTGTCACGTAAACTCCCCCAGCAAAATAACTGATTGAAGACAGAAACCATTAGAAACTTGACTTTGGGAGTTTTCAAAACAAAAAAGTATGATTTACGTTCATATTATGTTATAGAGAAAACATTGATTTCCCCCAAATCTATGGACTGTAGCTTTAACCCAAATCTGGTGATTTTAGGGGTGGTAAGAGTTGAATGAGGTCCTTGGAGGGATGGCATCATGATGGGTTGCCACTAGCTAGCTTACCATCTCCCCAGCATGTGAGGACATGGTGAGAAGTTGGGTACCTGGGAACCAAGAAGACAGAAGTGGTTAGAAGCAAATAACCCAGCACTTTGGCTTTGAACTTGCAATCTCCAGAATGGACAGAAATGCATATCTTGTGTTGAAGTCACTCGGTGTGTGGTGTGTTTTCTTTATGGCAGCCTAAGCAGACTGAGACATGACCCTTAGACGGTCACAGAGGTCTGCATAAAACTATGAAAATGCTCCAAAGTCATCCATCTCTTATTATTTCCAAGCAAGGCTGCTGGCTCTGCCAGGCTGGCTCCTTAACTTCACTTGAAGAAAACTTGCTCTCTCTTGCATCTAGCTTGTCCTCCCCATGTGCTGTTTGCTTTACCCCAGATGACCTTCTCAAATCTCCTACTTCTAGTTGGGAGGCACAGCGCTAAGAATCCTTCTTAATTACCCATGGTCCTTTTCCACATGATGTCTGTCTTACCATCTACCCATTTGCTTCTCCTCCATCAGGATCACCTAAGGATACAGACATTGCATACCTGCTCAAAGAGACTTTCATTTAACACCTCTAGGACAAACCTAAGATCGATGTTTTTTTTTTTGTGTGTGTCCTCTATTGGCCCACTTGGAGTGTTTTGCAAATAACATGGGAATAAAAGTTACTGAATGAAGATTGAACTAAATTCTTGAAGCCAAGAAATGTTCTGAGGCAAACGAACCCAGCAATACAAGGATGTACAATAAAATCCTGGCTTCGGAGGTTGTGGGTGGGGGTGGGGTGGGAGGAGACTTGTTCTGGATAAGTGAGTTTAGTAGGTGGCTGAGGACTTATCCTATTAAACACCAAAAGTTTTACTTTTAATTGTCTTGGATGGAAACGTTTCCAATATGTTCTTCTGAAATAATGCATTGTAAACACAATTCAGCTGGAACGCTTGAAATTGTCATTAAAAGTAGGAGTGACCTATAACCCCTGAGAAGCCCTCAGGCCCTTCTGAGATATGCAGAACAGCTTGTCCCTGTTTTAAATGGCCGCAGATTACTGTTTTATTTTCAATTATTATTATTGGTGTGTGTGTGTGTGTGTGTGTGTGTGTGATGTGTTAGCTTTATAGACCTTTCCTTGCAGTTGATGTTGGTCTTACTAGCTAACGCCAGTGTAGATGCTTAGCCTTTTCTACTCCCTGCTCCTAATTTGCTGATTTTCAGCTGCAATAGGTTTGGACATCAGATGCTCAAGCTCATTGTGGTTGTTGTCATGATTATTATTGTCAGAACTGTGTGCAAATTGAGAGCAAAGGGCTCTGTGTATGTTGGGGTTTGCCAAGGTCTCTGTGGCTAAGTGGGGTCAGAGTCAAGTGCATCTGAGTTTGAGCTCCTACTCAGACTGATTTGAGACGTTTCTTGCTCTTCTGAAGATAAATCCAATTGGACATACACTTTTTAAACAAGTGAGGAATTTAGTCATGTATCCTACAAATACTCACTGAGTACTTGCAGAGTCAGAAACACATGCTAGATACATCACAGGGATATGTAACATAAATATTCTATGTGTCTTCCTATAGTGCATACCATAGATATGAGTGAACTTTATAGTCTTAACATAGAAAAGATGAGACACAAGACACACAAATAAGCTTACAATGTGAAAGTCAAAAAGGCTCAGTATAGACCATGCAAATAAAGAATCTACTTCAAGGACCAAAAGGTTATTTCCTGCTGGAAAATCCAGAAAGACTTCATAGAAGAGGTATCAGTTTTGATTGGGACTTGATGGTTTGGAGGCACATTTCAACCAGCAAGAATTTAGGAGACTAAGAAAACAATATGAATGCTCCAGATACAAGGGCCAGATGCTGGAATAGATGGATGCATTTGGGATATGATTAGTACATTTTGTCTGGAGTTTATGTAGGGAGTAGGAGGAGATCCCATTACAATGTTACATTAGGGTCACAGCATGGGTGGGCTGTGGACCTCAGGCAGAACAGTTTGGGCCATGTTGCTAGGTGATGGGGGAAAGATGAGCATCTGTGTCAATTGGAAACAGTGTGCCTAGGACTCAGCGTAAGACTACATTAGCTGGTGCTGAAGTTATGTAGAAGGACATGCTATGAGTTGAAGTGAGGTCCACTGCGGAGTTTACAGAGTTTGAAGAGCAAGCTTTAGGGGGATGAAGGTGGGTTTGAAATAGGGGAGGCTGAAGATGAGATTGCCCTGTAGCTAAAAACATGAATGGGATGTGCACAGAGCTAAGAGTGTTCTGGGTACCAGCAAGAAGAGCGTTCATGTGGGCTTGGCTCTCGAAAAGAGGCTCAAGGATTTGTATTGAAGTTTGGATCCCTTTTTGACATAGCTATATTTAACAGTCATTAATTCTTATTTTTCAAGTACCTTTAAAGGGAAACCTTCAAAGGCAAACTCACACTTGGTTTGTCCTGATAGGTTACTCTTTGCATGAGTACAGGACAGACGCTGAAGTCAGAGCTTTTACCCATGGAAGCTCTACCAGCTTTTGATTTTAGATTTCAAGGAAACTTCCTTCAGGATAACAAGCAGATCTGGGCTATATACTGGACTCCACAGAATGGAGGAGTAGGATTTTGACACAATCCAAGACAAACAAGAAGAAAAGGTCTTGTAGTATAAAAAGTGTGTTCAAAAGAACTGTATATAAACCTGACATGGTTAAAAAGTGAAAAGATGGTGGGAAGTAACTCCCATGTGGCCAGGGAGCATACAGGAAGAGTGCTGGAGAGTGGTCATATGATTAGGTAAGTACATACTCCTGGATGCTGTTGGAAGCCAATGGTGATAGAGCGATAAACATGAAAAAGTCAGTGCTCATCTGATGGCTGGGCACTCAGTCCTGTGTGCTGCTCAATAGGCTGGACAGGTTACAGTAGCTTTGAGTCAATCAGACTCTCCAGGGTTTATTCTTGAGTTCAAATCAGCCTCAGTGGTAGGTTGTGAGAACACAGGTCTGCAACTGAGGAAGATTCTAGAGGATTAACGTTGTAGCCAGCAACCAAGATTCACCTTTGGCTTTAGGGCAAAATAACAGTAGATACCAGTGAGCCTACTTCCTGATAACATGAAAAATACGTAAGGCATAATCAATCTGGACAGGAACGTCAGACCTTAGGGGCCAGAGAGCAGAGTCTGTATAACTTCTTAACAAGACCAAAGGGAAAATTGCAAACAAGGGTTCCCCATTGATGAGATTCTACTACTTCTTAAATTACAATAAATATTCCTCTAACCAATACAGTGGTCCTCTAGGCCTTGTGTGGTCACTGAACACTTGAAATGTGGTGAGTTCAGGGGCTCTGATGCACCTCTGTTGGAAGAATGCTTGCCTAATGTGCATGAAGCCCTGAGTTGTAGCTCCAGTACATTATTCAATTGGGATTAGTGCATATGCATGTAATTCCAGGACTAGGACTCTGGAGACAAGAGTCTATGGGCATCTTCAGCTAAAGAGGGAGTTGCAGGCCAGCCTAGGATACAGGAGAACATGGCCAATAGCAAAGACAGGATGAGAAGCCGGGCGGTGGTGGCGCACGGCTTTAATCCCAGCACTTGGGAGGCAGAGGCAGGTGGATTTCTGAGTTCAAGGACAGCCAGGACTACAAAACCCTGTCTCGAAAAACCAAAAAAAAAGAAAAAAAAAAAGAAAGTAAGAAAGAAAGAAAAGAAAAAATAATGCCAGATACTCATTTATATGTTCTTATTGGTAGTATGTTGGAATGCTAGGGTAAAGAAAATGTTGAAGTTTAAATATTTCTTTTTATTTTAGTATTTGGATGCTACTAAATTTCAAATAAAATACATGGCTTATACTTCCATTTGATTGGCAGAACTGCTGAAAGGCAATGCTATTTTTCTGTTGCCATAATAAAACAGCACTACCTTCCTGCTTCTTCTCACTTTTTTTTTCCCTTGTAGGGAACTTGCTCACACAAACACTAGGAAGACATTCAAAGCGTAATAAACAGATTAGTGCATTCTTATCTATTGTCTGGGATTGTTTATCTGCGTCTCAGAATTTCCATGGAGATTAGCATAATTGCAAGCTTGCTTTAATGGTCATGATGTTCTGTACAGTTTGCATATTATAAAAAAATGGTGAAACACAAGTCTTAAAAGGGCTCATTACTTTTGGCCATTAAAAAGCAGACAGACAATGGGATGGGGGAGCGCTTATATTAATAACTTTCACATCAGGCAAGTTGTTGTCTGACAGATTCAGATGGACTCACCCTTTCTAAAGAAGTTATTGCTAAATACTGCTCTCCTGCAAAGAGCTTGGGGCCAGCATCTATTAGAACACCAAATAACAATGGCCAGTTCTCAAGAGGCAGTGCTTGAAGAATTGGTTTGCTTTCAGAATGATGAACAGTAAGGGACTGTCAGAAAGGGACTCCTGGATTCAACTGCGAGTCTCCAGAGCTTTTCTCTTAGGAGCTTTTTTCTAAAATGCAATGTTTGACCATCACATTGACTTTTACCCTAATTTGCTTGGATTTTATGAACTTTCCTGGTTTACACCAACAAACTCCTGTGATTCTACAAAGTTGGTATATTCTAGCATTTCATAGAATGTGACATTGCCTCAAGGATTTGAAACCAAATGGAACTGATTATACATACAATGAAAAAGTAAACTTAGCAAGAGTCTGAGATACCACGTAAAGTATTTTACTTCCTTCTGCAAGGCTCTTTGCCTTTAGGAAGTGAGTTTGTTTTTAAATACAAATGGGCTTTGTTTAAAAAGAAAAAAAAAAGCAAGGGCTTATCCACTGTCTTTGAAGTGTAAGCAAGCAAAAGAAAAAAAAATCCAGAAGTTAAGTTATGACTTTGAAATCCAAAAGGGAGAATTACAACCCAAGGCGTGCCTGTCACACAAGAGGGTCTGCTGTGCTTCAAAACAGTTGGGAGCAGTTTATGTGTACGGATGGGCTGAGAGTACTCAGCAGACAGAGAACCTTTTGGAAGAACATGCAGTTCCTAAATACCTGTCACCAGCGTTATATTGCAGAGCCAGATGACACAGAAGGAGTCTCACGTCGAGTATTTCACACACTGGCTGGTCAGCGATGACTTCACTGTGCAATTAGCGAACAAGCTGTTCTCTCTCACATCGTCCCTTCAGGAGGAGAGACTTATTTTAACCTTGTATCCCTCCACTTTTTTTTTCTTTCTCTCTCTCTTTTTCCTCCTTCCACCCTGAATTTTGTAACCTTGTCATCTGCAACCTCTTTGACCCAGTAATTACAGTCAATATTGAAAGGCTCTGCTCTCAAATTATAATTATTAGGACAGATAAAAGGAGGGAAAAATAAATCAAACTTGGCCCTTCCATGCCAGTGCTACAGATGACATCCACCTGTGCTTTAGAAGTCTTGTGTTCAAGATGTTTCTGTACTTCTTCACCTGTAAAGTCAAGATGAGCTTTTTTTGCGGGGGGAGTGTGTATGTATATGTGTCTGTGTATATATGTGTAGATTTATGTGTACATTTGTGTATATACGTGTGTGTGTGTGTGTGTGTGTGTGTGTGTGTGTCCGCAGAGGCTAGAGGTAGTCTTCAGTGCTATCCATCTTTGTTGTTTTATCTTGTTTTTGTTTTTATTTGAGAACGGGTTTCTCAGTCTCTTATTGATTCGGATCTGGCAAAGTAGCCCAGGTTAGTTGGTCAGGGAGCCCCAGGAATCCCTCCTCAGTACTGGGATTGCAAGGATGCACCGCCATGCTGGGCTCTGTCTTACGTGAGTTCTAGGGACTGAATGAAGGTCCTTTTACTTGCACAGAAATCCCTTCTCTGACTTAGATATATTTCCAAACCTGAATGGCCCTTAAACTTCTCTTTACTAAATTAATTCTACAGAATTTTGTATTGTGCTTGTTAGTGCTTTACTCATTTAACTGAGCTGCATATTCCAACAAACTGAAAAATAATTAAGAATATTAATTAATAATAATTCTTTTATATGAAGCAAAGAAACTCTATGGAGTCTATTTCCTTCCTATTAAGTTCAACTATCTATGGAGAAAGTCGAAGGGAGACACATAATTATAGAAATATTATGGTTCTCCTATATAGGACTTGAACATCCTTCTAGAAGAATATGTTTACATATTAACAAATATCTTGGAAGAATGAGAAAATAGACTGTGTGTTTTAACTTTGTCTCCATGGTGAACTAAAACCAAACAGAAGCATCCTCAAACCTTCAGGCTTAATCCATTTTACTAACAATGAACTCCAGGAGTCTAGGGATGAACAACAAAGTTGCTTAAATGATGCCAACATTTTGTAGGTCTTAAGGATCTGGATTCATTATTGAAAAGTTTAAAGCCGGACGGTGATGGCGCACACCTTTAATCCCAGCACTTGGGAGGCAGAGGCAGGCGGATCTCTGAGTTTGAGAGTTCGAGGCTAGCCTGGTCTACAGAGTGAGCTCCAGGACAGCCAGGGCTACACAGAGAAACCCTGTCTCAAAAAAACCAAAAAAAAAGAAAGAAAGAAAGAAAGAAAGAAAGAAAGAAAGAAAGAAAGAAAGAAAAAGAAAAGTTTAAAAGTCAATGTGGAGCAAAGACAGTACTTCAGGGACTGTTCCCTTTAAAAGCAGCAGTAAACACTCACTCACTTGCTGCTACATGCTGTTAATCCCAGCACTCAGGAACTGAGATAAGAGGACTGTTATGAGTTCAAGACAAACCTGGGCTACAGGGTACCAAATCAGTCAGAGATACACCGAAAGGCCATGTATGAAGACAATCTCCAGTCTCACTCTCAGCTCTGCCGTAGACCACCCACTGTTGTCTGGGGGCTTTACTTCCTCTCTTCCCCCATCTCCAGTGGAATACATAGACCCTCCCCTCCAATCTTCCTCTAGGACTGCTCATCAATTTGTATCCCCACCCTCAACTCCAACAGGCACTCCCTGGGGACCATCAGCCAAGCGAACAAGAGCAGCAAGCAGGAGAGCATTAGATCTTCATGCTCCCTCATCTCTAAATCTAATTCCCAGCTCTGTAGCAGACTTCTGGTTGTGGCCTCTCCTGGATCTCTCTGTTTCCATTCCCAGGGAGGTAAGCAGAGCCTAGTGGAACACCCTGCCCTTCTATTTCCTGTGGACTCCCTCACCACCCCCAGATCCCATGCCCACTTCAAAGTGTCAGTTGTCAGTATCTAGAAACACATTTTACCCAGAAACCACCAGTGGCCACACGTGGCAGGATCCCAGAAGTATTCCTTATCAGACAACACAGCCACATGACCCCCTAAGAACCAGCTACAGCAACAGAAACCAAAGAACAAAACACCCACCCAACAAAGACAAGATCAGAAGGCAGTACCAAGAATTACAATCTTCCCAGCCCAGATGCCTACATGACAATGTAAAAACACACTAACAGCCAGGACAATACTGCAGCAATACAGCCAAGAAACCCTACTGCAGTATGATCTGAGCATTGGAACATAGCCAAAGCACAAGACAAGGACCTTAAAATAGTCGTTATGAATGTGATAGAGATCCTTAAAGAGGAGATGAGTAAATCTGTTTAAAATATCAACGGAAGCACAAAGAGTGGAAGGAGATGAGTAAAATGCTCAAGATCTGGAAGTGGAGGGAGAATCAATGAAGAAAACCTAAGCAGAGGGAAATGTGGAAATGGGGAACTGTGGAATGTCAGAGGCAAGCCTCACCAACAGAGTATAGAGGCTGGAAGAAAGTCTCAGATACTGAAGACATCGTAGGAGAAATGGATGCCCCAGTCAAAGAAAATGTTAAATCTAAACAACTCGGCATAAAACATCCAGGAAATCTGGGACACTATGAAAAGACCAAATCTAAGAACAACAGGAATAGAAGAAGGAGAAGAAACCCAGGTCGAAGGTGCAGGAAATAATTATAACAAAATCATAGAAGAAAATTTCTCTAACCTAAAGAAGGAGATGCCTACTAAGGTACAAGAAGCATAGAGAACAACAAATAGACTGTGCCAGATAGGAAAGTCCCCTCAGTACATAATAATGAAAAGATTAAACATGAAGAACAGAGAAATGATAAAAGTAAATTTAAGCAATATCTGTCTATGAAATCTAGCTCTATAGAAGGCACTAGAAGGAAAACGTCAAACTAAAGAAGTTAACCACACCCACGAAAACACAAAGAACCCAGACCAGAAAATCAAGAGGACACACACACACACACACACACACCACCACCACAACCATCATCACCACCACCTCCATCATCACCACCACCACCATCATCACCACCACCATCATCACCACCACCACCATCATCACCACCACCACCATCATCACCACCATTATCACCACCATCACCATCATCATCACCTCCATCATCACCACCACCATCATCACTACCACCTCCATCATCATCACCACCACCATCATCACCAACATCAAATGACAGGAATCAACAGACACTGGTCATTGATAACTCTCAACATCAATGGTTTCGATCTCCCATTGAAAAAGATGAAGACTAACAGAATGGATGCCAAACCAGGATCTATCCTTCTGCTGCATCCAAGAAACAGACCTTAACACCAAGTATAGATATTACCTCAGGATTGGAAATGATATTCCAAGTAAATGGAGATAAGAATCCTGGTGGTGTAGCTGTTTTAACATCTGACAAAATAGACTTTGATCCAAAACTAATCAGAAGAGATAAGGGAAGGACACTGCATACACATCACAGGAAAGAAACCACCAAGAGGACATTGTGATTCTCAACATCGATGCACCAAACACAAGGGCAGCCAGCTCATAACAGAAACACCACTACGGCTTAAATCACACAGTGACTCTTACACACTGACAGTGGGAGACTTAATACTCTACTCTTGACAATAGACAGGCTGCCTAGACAAAAACAAAACAGAATTGTTGAAGTTAATTAATATTATAAACCAAATGGACCTAACAGATATTGACAGAACATTTCACCTGAACACAAAAAAATAGACCTTCTTCTCAGCACCTCATGGAACTTTCTCCAAAATTGACCATATAATTGGACACAAAACAAATCTCAACAGACACAGAGAACTGAAATAACATCATCCATCCTATATGAGCACCACAGATTAAAGATGGATGTCAACCACAACAGAAAGCACAATAAAACAAAACAGAGAGCTTACAAACTTATGGAAACCGAACAACTCTCTACTGAACTAGAAATGGATCAAGAAGGAAATGAAAGACTTTCTAGAATTCAACAAAAATGAATATATAACATACTCAAACTTACGGGACATAATGAAGGCGATTCTAAGAGGCGAGCTGATAGCACTAAGTGTCTCTATAAAAGACTGGAGATGTCTCATTCTGGTGACTTGACAGCATGCTGGAAAACTCTAGAACAAAAAGAAGAAATCACACCCAAAAGGGGTAGATGGTAAGAAGTAATCAAATGTAGCATGAAATCAATAAAAACAAACAAAACAGCATAAAGAATCAATGAAACAAAAAGTCAGTTCTTTGAGAAAATCAATAAGATTGATAAACACTTATGCAAATTAACTAAAAGGAAGAGAAAGAATACCACAATTAACAAAATTAGAGATGCAAGGGGGGATATAACAATAGAAATCAAGGAAATCCAGAGATTCATTAGCATATACTTTAAAAACTATACTCCACCAAATTGGAAAATCCAAAAGAAATGGATAATTTTCTCGATACTACCATTAACCAAAATTAGACCAAGATCAGATAAGCAATATAAACAGACCTATAACCCCTAGTAAAGTAGAAGCAGTCATTAAAAGTCTCCTAACTGAAACAAATCTCCGGGCCAGATGGTTTCAGCACAGAGTCCCACCAGACTTTCAAAGAAGAGTTAATGCCAACTCTCCTCAAATTATTCCACAAAATAGAAACAGAAGAAACATTGCCCAATTTGTTTTATGAGGCCACAGTTACTCTGATACCCAAACCACATAAAGATTCAACAAAGGAAATGAATTACACACCAATTTCCCTTATGAACATAGCGACAAAGAGAATTACAAACCAATTCCCCTTATGAACACAGAGGCAAAAATTCTTAATAAAATACTCGAGAACTAATTCCAAGAACACATCAAAAAGATTATCCACCATGATCAAGTAGACTTCACCCCTGAGATGCAGGGATGGGTTAACATATGTAAATCAATAAATTTAATCTACCATATAAACAAATTGAAAGATAAAAACCTCATGACCGTCTCATTTGATGTCAAATAGGCCTTTGACAAAATTAAATTTCCCTTCATGATAAAAGTTCTGGAGAGATTAAGAATATAAAGGACAAGCTTCAATATAATAAAGGCAGTTTACAGCAAACTCTTGGCTAGCATCAACTTAAATGGAGAGAAACTCAAATCAATTCACCTAAGATCAGGCACAAGATAAGGTTATCCATTTTTCCCATACCTATATTTAATATAGTACTGGAAGTATTAGACTATTAGCTAATAAGCCAAGGATTAGCCACTGAGACAATGGAAGGAGATTAAGGGAATATAAAACTGGAAGGGGAGAAATCAAAGTACCTTTATGTGAAGATATGATAGTATATACATAAGTGTCCTAAAAATTCCACTGGGAAACTCGTACAGCTGACAAACACTTTTAGCAAAGTAGCTGAATACAAAAATAGCACAAGAAACAGTGCCCTTCCTATATACAAATGACAAATGGACTGAGAAAGAAAGCTCAGGTTTTGCAATAACCTCAAATAATAAAAAAACATCTTGGGGTAACTCTAACCAAGCAAATGAAAGACCAATATGATAAAAAATATTTAAGACATTGAAGAAAGAATTGAAGAAGATATCAGAAGATGGAAAGATTTCTCATGCTCATGAATTGATAAGATTGAAATAGTAAAAATCACCCTTTTACCAAAGTCAGTCTACAGATTCAATGCAATTGCTATCAAAATTCCAACACAATTCCTCACAGATCTTGAAAGGACTATTTTCAGCTTTGTTTGGAAATACACACACACACACACACACACACACACACACACACACACACCAGCTAAAATAATCCTGAGCAATAAGAGAACTGCTGGAATTATCACCATTCCTTATCTCAAATTGTAGTACAGAGCTATAGAGATAAAAACAGCTTTGTTATGGCATAAAAGCAGACACGTTGATGTCAGATGTGTCTAATTGAGGATCTAGCTATAAATCCACACAGCCATAGACATAGAATATTGAGAAAGAATCCAGAAACACACACTGGAAAAAAGAAAGCATCTTCAATAAATGATGCTGGTCAAACTGGATGGCTGCCTGTGGAAGAATCAGAACAGACCCAGATTTATCACCTTGTACAAAACTAAAGCCCAAGTGGATCATAGATCTCAGCATAAAACTAGAAACATTGAACTTGATAGAAGAGAAAGTCCAGAATAGCCTTGAACTCACTAGCACGGGCAAAGGCTTCCTAAAGAGAACATTGTTAAGATAAGTGTTAAGATCAACAAGTAATACATGGAACTTGACAAAAATAAAAACTGTAAAGCAAAGGCCACCATTATTTGCACAAAGTGACAGCTTACAGAATAGGAAAAGACTTCACCAACTTCACATCCAAAATGTATAAAGAACTAAAAGAATTTGACACCAAGACAGTAAATAACCTAATCAAAAATGAGGTATAGATCTAAACAGAGCATTATCCGCAGAGGAAGCTCAGATAGTTGTGAAACAGAAAAATGCTCAACATCTTTAGTCACCAGGGAAAAGTAAGTCAAACCTATTTTGAGATTTCATCTTACACTTGTTGGAATGGTTAAGATCAAGAAAACCAGTGAGAGCTCATGCTGGAGAGGGTGTGGAGGAAGGGGAACACCATTCTGGGGAGTGTAAACTTGTATAGCTACTAAGGAAATTAGTGTGGCAGTTCCTCAGGAAGGTGGGAATCTATCTACCTCAAGATTCAGCTATACCACTTGTCACAGCTTGGGTTTCTATTACTGTGAAGAGACATGATGACAACAGCAACACTTGTAAAGGAAAAGATTTAATTGGGGATGGCTTTACAGTTTCAGAGGTTTGATCCATCACTGCCATGGTGGGAAGCTTGGTGGGATGCAGATAAATGGTGCTGGAGAAGGAGCTGAGAGTTCTACATCTTCATCTGCAGGCAGCAGAACGAGATTGACTTGATCTTCTGCCTCTACAGTGACTTACGTCCTCCAGCAAGTCCACGCCCACTCTAAGGCCACACCTACTCCAAGGCCACACCTCCTAATAGTGCCGCCCCCTATGGCCCAAGCATTCAAATACATGAATCTATGGGGCCCGTTCCTATTCAAGCCACCACACCACTCTTGGGCATATACGGAAAGGATGCTTCATCCTACTTGGATGAACACTTGCTCAAACACATTCACTGATGCTCTATGTTTCAATAGAAGCAATCTACATATCCCTCATCAGAAGAATGGATAAAGAAAATGTGGTGCTTTATACAACGGAATATTACTCACCATTAAGAAAAATGAAATCATGAAATTCACAGGCAAATGGTCAGAACTAGAAAAAAAATCATCTCAAGTAAGGTGTCCTAGACTCAGAAAGACAAACATAGTATGTGTTTGCTTATGTGAGGATACTAGCTGTTAAGTCAATGGTAGCCAACTCTAATCCATAGAACCACAGAAGTTAGGTATAGAGTAAGGGAGGAGGGGAGACAGAGGGCTCTCCCTAGGAAAGGGAAACAGAACAGATATCATGGATAGATGAATGATGGGGGCAAGAGACTGGCAAGATTAAGGTGATGTGGAAGGAGATGAGAAAGAGAGAGAGAGAGGGAGAGGGAGAGGGAGAGAGAGCTAAAATCAAGGGCCACTTGAGGAGCAGCATGGAAACCTTACACAGGAGAAGCTTCTTAAAAGATATACATATATGAATGTGATTTAAATAAAATCACCAAATAATGGGGAGACAGAGTCCAAACTGGACATCACGTCACCAAATGAAGCTTCCAGTACTAGGAATGGTTACATCTAATTGAGATGTTAGTTAAAGGGGTACCATGAGGATCTCCAAAAAATCCATCCTGTTGCAAGACTATTTTTCTCCCAAAAAACGAATGGCATGACTGTATTGTTGAAGAAAACACCTACACTAATCATTGAACTTGAGGAAGTCAAGCCAACGCCCACATAGGGCCCTTTATCCCTGTGTTCTAGCATGTTTGGTATAGGAAGGTACTGTACATACTACCAAAGGGAAAAACATAAACACCAACAAAGCTACAGAGGGTTTTGATGCACAGTGCCCATCTGCCTGAATGATATGCTAATGTAATGGTGGCACAATCTTGTGGGATTAGCCAATCTATATCTGATTTGACCTAAGGCCCATTCCAAATGATTGATCCAACACTGCTTGGTGACCAAGAACCTGAGACTAGATGGCCCATGGGCCTAGGCGAAAAGCGAATGGACACATGGTCCCATTCCCAACCCAGAATCTTTCTCCAATTGATAATCACTTGCAAATGAAAATTTAGTTTTCCCCAAGGGAGTCTTACTGGGGAAACAAACTACTCTTAAGGGTAGGCTGTGTGCCCAGCAGTAGATGGCCAACAAAAAATGAACTCAATAGCATCTTCAGAGATTTCTTGTCTCCTAATATCTTGATATGTCTTTTAAAAAAATTTTATTATACATGTTTATATTCTATTTATTTCTATTATATAGAATAAAATATATTCTCCATCTCCCCTCCTCCCTCTCTGCCCCCCTCTCTCTCTCTCTGTCTCTCGTTTAACCTAAAGGTCCTTTGTGTATATAGTTTGGCTACCAGTTTTGTGTTTTTATAGGATCCCAAGTTTTCGAACAAGTAGTTCTGTGGTCTATATCTGTTTCCTGTGCCTTTGGTGGTGGTGGAGGGTCTTTTCCTTTTGTTTGCTTACATTGGCCTATTACGGATATGTTCATTTTTGTTTTATCTAATTTTATTATCCCTTAGAAGTCTAATTTCTAATGAAGAAAGGGGGTGGATCTCAACTGGAAAGGAGGTGGAGAGGCGCTGGGAGCAGCAGCTGGAGGGAAAATCATGACCAGGATGTATTCTATGAGAAAAAAAATCTATTCTCAATAAAAGGAAACGAGAGAGGTGCAGAGATTGTAAAATGCCTACAACTGTTGACTGACTGCAGACAGAGGTGTTTTAGTTCACTGTGCTATTCTGCCTCTCCTCTGCAGCTGAGATTATTTCCAATTAAGAAGACAAGGCTTCATAAGGAAACTCTTTTCTCTCAAACTTCCCTTGCCATTGTAAGCGATGGAAGCTTCAGTCAGGAGCTGACAGCAGGCAAATTAAATGTTCCTGGGCCTTTCTTGAGCTCCCTGAATTATAGGACCTGTGCATCTGACATACAAAGCTCACCCCACGAAAAAGAGAAATCTCACATTTATTACAAAAAAAATGTTCTAAAGGAAAAAATATAAAAATGAAGGAACAAAAATAAAGATAAAAGCAAACATTATTTATGCTGTGGCTTGTTATGTGGCTTCTTATATTGCATTTTAATTTGGGAATGATATTAACAGAATATAGTTAAGTATAACTACTTCTACTTTAAAAAGTTCTTACATTAATACTACAGCAGATTTGTCTGTGTTTTGTTTTTGTTTTTTTTTTTTGAGAAAGTGTTTCTCTGTGTAATTCTGGCTGTCCTGAAACTAGCTCTGTAAACCAGGCTGACCTTGAACTCAGAGATCCAACTGCCTCTGCATCCTGAGTGCTGGGACGAAAGGTGAGCACCACCTCCATGTGGCTGGCAGATTTTTTTTTTTAAAAAAATGAACTCTTATTTTGGTTTTTTCTTTTCTTAGTGCTAGGATGACAAGTGTCATTTCACTCTGGTCATGTTATTCTGGCTTTCAAAGGGACCAAATGCGGTAACAGGGATAAAGAAGATAATCTGAGGCACGACAAAGAAGCCCTGTGCTGTGTGTCCTGGCACAGGCATTACTTTAGACTGAATTCAGTTGTCCTTCAACAGATCAGAATAAAGAAACTATTTCTTAAGGCAATTTTAGAAGACGGACTGGAAAACAAAGCCAATGTGCCCATACTAGGCAATTCTAGAACTTTCTCATCTTTGGGATATAAATTATAGAATTAGATCAGGGCCAGGTAGTGATATTTTGGCAGATGCAACATATGAAGCAATTCCTCTGAAGACAATTCAGATGTCTATATTAGACATGGACACATAGGCCTGGAGGGTCTACTCAAGAAGGGGCCAGTATGCTCATGTGAGTTTCTTGGTGATTTCCCTGAATGTTCCAGAGATGATATGGAAGTATATAGACCATGGCATGATAGGTAAAGAAGAGTTCATGTCTTGGAAGAGAGAACAAGAATAAAGAATATTCATGGTACATGCAAAGTTCATTAACAATAATGGGAGGAAATGGGGCCTCATTCATTTAATAACTGTTGTGTATCTTCAATGTACAAAGCCCTATTCTGTTAGCTTAACTGAAAAGGCCAAGGTTGCAATTAAATTAACAGTCTATTTACAGTCTAACTAAAGCATTGGGAGCTGCTGGGATAGCTCAGTGGTTAAGCGGTGCTTGCTGTTCTTCCAGAGCAAGATACCGACAGAGAGTCTCCCTAGGGCTTTAGCTAAATTGTGGCTGTGAGCAAACTATCAAGTCTGGAAAAGAAACATAAAGGGAGAAAGTTGGAGCATCCCCAGGGCACACACAGAACAGGATGCTGCATGTTCCCACAGGCCAGAGTAGAAAGCCTTCCTTATATATGAACTGAGCAAGAGCCCTTGGGAGAAGGAACTAGTCCTGTCAAATAGTCCCTAGCCTAAGAGATAGTTTGCAACCAAAGATTTAGGAGGAGGCTTTAAAACCAAATATCAGGCCCAAGTAAATCACTAGTCATTCCAGTACAAAGAGCAAACAAATTAAAATCCTAGGAACATATAGAACATTCCTAAACCTGATGGTGTGTCTGTGGAGAATTTTCTTAACTGCTAATCAATGTGAGAGGGCCCAGGCTACTGTGGGGAGATGCTAGCCCTGGGTGGGAGGGCCTGGGGTATGTAAGAAAGGTAGCTGAGCACACAAGGGGACAGAAGCCAGAAGCTGTGTTCTGTGATTCCACATCAGTTCCTGTCTCCAGGTTCCTGCTTGAGTTACTGTCCTGACTCCCTCACTGACAGCCCGTTACTTGGAAGTGCAAGCTAAATTAAACCTTCTCCGTTCCCAAGTTGGTTTGGTCAGTGTTGTGTCACAGCAAGAAAGGTGCAAACTAGGAAATTCAGGTGTACACTCAGGAATGGTACAGCTGAATCATATTACTCTTGATTTCCACGATGGCTGCACCTGCTTTGTTTGCAGTGAGTAGGGTTCATCTTTCATGGCATTGGTCCTACATGCTTTCAGTAGAAAATCTGTCCCCCAGGGGCGCATGTATTTGAACACGTGATGCTTGGTTGGTGGCGTTGTTTTGGTGGGGGGTTATGCTGGAGGAAATCCATCACGGGGGATGGTTTTGAGTGTTTCCAACCTCATCACACTCCTAGTTCACTTCCTCAGCACGGGTTTGCAGGTGAGATCTCAGCTTCCCGAGTCAGCTTCCTTGCCTGCCTGTCACTAGGAACTGTCCACTGTGATCAGTGCATTCATTTATAAGCTACTTTTATCACAGCAACAGAAAATTAGCTGATATACTTGTTAGAAGGTGTTGAAGTAATTATTTAAAATGGTGGCACCCAATCTTGCTTGTTCTTAATCAGCCGCCACCTTCCCGACTAGACATGACCTATGGCCATGAGCTGCGGCATATTCTTACCACGACTCAGGCATGGCCAGATACACTGGCCCTGCCACCCATGAGATGCCAGCGAGGGAGATGGCTCTGCCGATCTTCCATGCTGTCTCCACAAGGCTGAGCTGAGCCCAGACCATCCTGCCATCCACGTGGTACCCGATAGAAATGAGACTCTAACGCTTAGATTATCCAAAGGCTTTATATGTTTGGTAATGCTCAATAACAAGAGGCCCATACAATTAGAGGTGTAACTCAATACCCAACCTAGATATATCAACTACCTTTGACTGCTAGAGACAGGTGCACATCAGCTACCGTGTTCCCCTCTCTCCGACCCTCTCTTCCCAATAGCTCCTCCTCTTCCTTCTCCTCTTCCTCTCCTTACTCCTCCCATTATTAGTTCCTCCCAAAATACTAAGTTCAGTGTAGTGGGAAAAATATCGCTACAAGCAGTGATTTGAGTATGTGTCTGTGTGTGGAGGGGTATGGTATAGAGGCATAACGAATTCAAGGCCGCACTGATTAGGCACAGATTACTGAATTCAACAGCACAAATGAGAACAGGTTTAGGAGAAACAGTAGATGCAACTGAGAATTTTACTTTGGAGCACTTTGGACATCCAGGTGACAGTTCCCCAGGATCAAAGGAGATGCAGCAAGTCTGGAGCATGTGTGTGTGCATGCGTACGTGTGTGCGTGTGGGCGTGTGTGTGTGTGTGTGTGTGTGTGTGTGTCCTCGACTGGAGATGGAGATTTGGATGAATCAGCTTGGTTGGTGAAACCATAGACCTGGATAATGAAAGATATGTATTGACAGTGTTTCAACTTCTAGTAGTTATTATTTTTGATTGATCTTCCAGTGTTCCAATATCCAGTCAGTGGAAGCCTATTCACATTGGTTATTTTGTCTTTCTGAGCCTCACCTGGATTGTTTCTAATATTAATAGATCCCTTGCCTTCCCATATGATATTGTATTCCTGGCATGTGTTCTTCTCTTCCTCTCCCCCTCTACATATACTCCCTCCCTCCCTCCATCCCTCCGTCCATCCCTGCCTCCCTCCCTGTCTCCTCCTCCTCCTCCTCCTCCTCCTCCTCCTCCTCCTCCTCCTCCCCCTCCCTCTCTCTCTCTCTCTCTCTCTCTCTCTCTCTCTCTCTCTCTCTCTCTCTCTCTCTTTCGGCTTAAAGCTACCCATTTTCCCTTAGAGGTCTCACAGGAAAGGTGCTGGGGAGGGACACTCCCAGTTGATTTTATCCTACAGTCTTGTTAAACCTGCCTGAGTTCTATGTTGGCTACTCTCATCTCCAAGACTGCAGAGAGGATATCAAGCCATACTCTTAAGACTATACAAGATCAGTGAGAAAAGCCAAACTTCCAGTTCTCGCAGCTGAACCTAAGGCCCGAACTGACGGTCACCGTCTGCTTTCTCTACCATCTGTTTTAGAAGGGAGTATACGGACTAGAGGATTCGGAAGAAACTAACGTTTTGTATGAACCCATAATGTTGAAGCTATTATACGTTTGTCAAAACCCATAGAACTGCCCAGAATAGTGGGTCTCAACAGAATCTGGAGACTAGTTAAAAATAATATATTAATATTTATTAATTTAACAAATGTATCACTAAAGCAAGATCTTAAAAATAGGGAAAGTGGGGTGAGGTGAATTTATAGGTCTATGTATACTGTCTACTTAAAAGTCTATAAATTTAAAATTATTTGAAAATAAAATCTAGATAAATAAAGAAATGAGAGACTGGGAGCTTCATCCTATGTCAGGGTGCTTGCCTAGCATCTTAGTACCAAGCCAAACAATGAACATAGTGTCAAACATTCTTTTCTTTCCTATATACTGTATCCCTCATTTCTTCTTCTGGCACAAGTCACACCTGTAGGACATAGTTCTGAACTCATATTTACCCGCAGCACCAATTACCCAGGCATTTTGGTCTGGTAACAATTTCAGGATTGTCTTCAATACTCTGTAAGCCTATCTTTCCATGGAAGCACATCCTGGAAGTAGGGGTAGCTACTGTCCTTGGAGACCCTTCTCTTGGTGGGTTATGGAAGCTGCCTAACCAAGGATCTCAGCTCCATCAGCATCCCTGCAGATCTCAGGGCACCCAAGCCTAAACTGGCAGCCTGGATGATACATCTTCACACTGGTTTTCTCCCCTGGTTCTTCCTGTTCTCTAAATTATGTTTCCTGGGATAATCCCACAAATGACCCACATAGACCCAAGACCTTTTCTTGGGCTCCACTTTCGTGGGCCTAAACTAAGAACCCAATGAATCAAGTGCTTTTATATATCGTAACACTGTAGAAAACTTTCTAGGCTGTGTTCAAGTAATTTGTTATGAAGATTTACTTGCAAGGTGATGCGAGAACATTTTAACTTTAGAAATGTAATGTTCTGACAAGGAGACCAAGGAGTTGATACCAGTGATGACTGCACTCTGAACCACGCTATAATCACCCCCACTATTTCTATTTAGTAATAGATACAATAAGATATCTGACTTTGGTTATATATAAACTATTGGCTAAGGCATACACACACACACACCACACACACACACAGACACACACACACACATACACACACATACACACACATAATCAAATACTGTCAATGAATTCCATAACAGCTGTATATAAGTTTCCAACACTGACTGGAAATCTCACTGCTGTACTAATTTCCATCAGAAGTTTCTTCAATAAGCTTACAAAATACACAATAATTTTCAAACTAACATTCACTAAATTGAAAACGTAGTCACATTCTCTTATTTCTACATGAAGTCTGTTTTTGATCAGTAAACCCAAACTAACTCCATTTTAGAATGTTCACTGAGCCCATCTTACTATTCACAGTGCTTGTAGCAATTTATGTTGTTCTACTGTTAACTTCAGAGCATTTTATTTGGTCAACAAACCATATTGAAAGATTATAAATGCTTTATTATTATTATTATTATTATTATTATTATTATTATTATTATTTTTACACAGAGAAAGGCTGGGGTAGGTGCGTAGCTTCTGGTGATTTTCATCCCCGAGAGCCAGAGCTTAGGGTCCATCCTGGATGCAGACACATCCTTCCACATTCTGTGTGGCTCTCATCATCCAGCTTAGTCACTGAAGGAAGACTCACTATCTGAACTTTCTTCTATGGCTTTTTCACTTTCGCCATTAGGCACTGGGGCATTTGGCTTCCTGAAAAAGAAGGGAAAAATTTAAAGGTTTTTTTCCAACTGAAGAAAGCACTTACAAACTGTAAATTAGCTTCATCTTGGAATACTGTTGCTAATAAATCTGCCACATCTGTGTCCTTTACCAGGAACCTCCAGCACTTCACCCCAGAGTGCTGCTCTCCACTTCTGCACTCTGCTTGGGGATTAAGCGCTATTCCTGCAGAGGCCACAGCACTCCTGCCAGCCTTACCCAGTGTGCTCCCTCGGCACCCACCCCCCAGCATCTTATTACCATGGAGACGCAACTATAGACAGGGAAGTGATCTGTATAGGCTGGCACACCCGCCCAGGGTTTGGTTCTGCCAGCTTTGAGAGCCAGCGCACTGAGGTACAGGGGAGAAGTCAGGAATGGAGAGAGGGAAAGCTGTGGGAACTCAGAAGCAGAAAGGAGTTCAAGAATGGCCTAGAAGCATGGGCAATATGGAAGTTCTGTAGGGGAGGAGCGCATGGTCAAAGAAGGTTCTTAATGTCATGGGATGTTTTCACTTATGGGCTTTTTGTTTTTGTGTTTTTATTCTAGAGAATGAATATAAAAAGTATGAGTTGTTTAAAAAAAAATGACTGTCTCAAAGACAGCACAACAGGAAACATTGCTTACACACAAATTTTGTATGAGTGTGCTATACTAAACAAAATGGAAACTTAACAGGGCTTTTGAAAGTCACTTTGAGAGGCTGGGCAGATGGCTCAGGCCTTGGAAGTGTGAGGAAGAAGAGGGGAGGAGAGGGGAGGAAGGGAGGGGAAGGGAGGAGAGGAGAAGGGAGGGGAGAGAGAGAGAGAGACAGAGAGAGAGAGAGACAGAGAGAGACAGAGAGAGAGAGAGATCTCCTTTCATCCCTCCATATGTGGGTATGTACTTTTCCATCACGATTTATTTAAGATTTATTACTGCCTTCCTTTTCTCTAATGTATGTTTTTGTTATCTTTGTTAAAATGCCTGTTGCTATGTGGGCTTATATCTGAGTCCGCTAGTCTGTTCCATTGATCTGTGTCATTATTGCGGCTCTGTAGTATAAACTGAAACCAGGTGTGGTGACAGCTCAGCTTTACAGTCTCTACTATGGGTTGCTTTTCCTACCCAGGATCTTTTGTCCTTCCACATGAGTTTTCTGACTGGTCTTCTCTGCAGAACAACTGGGACTTAGATGAAGAACCACACTGAATGTGCAGACTGCTGTGCAGGAAACCATTCTCATAACAGCACTTTTTCTAACTCTACTCACATCATTTCAGTCACGTGGTACAAGCCTGGCCAATCATAGCAAGATGCTTCCTGGGGACTCAAGCACAGACAATCAGAATGTGTCTTTAGAGCCCAGCTTTGGATTATGAAGCAGAAGAGGCTTTCTTTTTATTCAGCAGGCAAAACTGAAGACTTCCTGCTGGGCCCACCCATTGCTAGGATTCAGAGAGGAGAGTCCTCAGTAGCAGGAGACACACGGTGTGATGAGGCAGGCGGACAGAAGGATGTCAGCCTTCAGCTATCCTGAGACTTTGAGTCTCCAGTGCCTGCATTTCACACCAGGAGCCAGTAGCTTCCCCTAAGGCTCAAGTTAATCTACATGGGTTTTGTAATTCTGAACATGGGGAGTTTAAAACACATGGATTGTTGATTTAATATTCTTTATTAAATAAAGATTTAACTTTGTGCTTAAAACCATAGCCACTTGAAGGATATACAAATCAAATAAACATTCTTTGGAAAAATATGTATACAGATACTTTGAAATCACTTTTTTATTTTCTTTACATCTAAAGCAGTTGAATTTAACAAAGACTATATAACAAAATATTGTTAGAATAACTATGGCTGAGCAGAAGGTGGCAGAGAGAAATCACAGTATTTCCTCAAATGGCTTTCCTATGGATTTTTAATGTCACACGATACTGTTGTCAATTAGTGGTCTGTGAGAGCTCTGTTTATAGCAACAGGCACTCTTGAGGGAAGAGTGGACACTAAGGTTCTGAACAGACACAGCACCGACTAAATACAAACCTCAAGAACCCACCCCTAGATGGACAGCTACAGGAAATCAACTGCAGCTGTGAGAGGCAAGATTGGGTCATCCAGCCCCAAGTGGTCAGTCTAAAACCATACACACGAGCAAGTCCTACTAAGTGGTCTAAGCGGGATGGATGTAAGTGTGTTTGTGTGTGTGTGTGCATGTGTGCACATTTGTAAACATGCATTGTATATAGGACTGTATATATGTACATCAATTATAGAAGTGGTCATACATTTCAGAGGGAGCTGGTGGCACGGAAGGAGCTGAAGAGGGAACTTTGGAGATGGTGAAGAACAGCATCTGTGTATTTAATTCTCAAAATAACAAAAGCCTAAAAATCACAGTTGGGATGACAGTGTAGCTCAGTGGTGGAGTGTGTACTTATTATTTGTGAGTCCCTGGGTACATTTCCTAGCACAAATGTCCGATATGGTCTTGCCAGTAGCTGCTACTTAGGAGTCGAGAGCTGGCAACTAAAAAATACTGAATGAGTGAAAACTCAGACCAAGTAAAATCCACTTCTCTTTTGGAATCATCCAGTTGTGGAATTGAGATCTATTTTAACCTGTTCAACCCCAATCTTTGTTCCATCACATGGTTGGATAGCTAGTCGGGGAACTGACAAGAACACTGATAAATGTGGAATTTCTTTGGAAATTCTGCCATGTTTATCAAAGTTTCCCATTTTCTCATGTCCCCCGCTGTAGCTTCGTGAAGAGTTGGATAAAGTGGCCACTTGTATTTACTCTGTTTGTCAGGAGAGCATGAATGTTTGTAGACCTGGCTCCATCTCATCCGCACTGGCTAGTTTTATGTCAGTTGGACACATGTACAGTCATCTCAGAAGAGGGGGCCTCAATTGAGAAAATACCTCCATAGGATCTGATTGTAGGCAAGCCTGGAGAGCACTGTCTTAACTAGTGAGCAATGTGTGTGTGTGTGTGGGGGGGGGGGGGAAGCCCATCGTGGGTGGGTTCTATAAGAAAGCAAGTTGAGCAATCCAGAAGAAGCAAGCCACTAAACAGCACTGCCCACGGCCTCTGCATCAGCTCCTGCCTCCAGGTTCCAGTCCTGCTTGAGTTCCTGTCCTGACCTGCACCAATGATGAACTATGATCTGGAAGTGTAGGCTGACTAAACCCTTCCCTCCCCTCCTTGCTTTTTGGTCATGGTGTTTCATCACAGCAACAGAACCCAAACTAAGATCCCATCCCAGGTGAGCAACTCCTCAGTAGCTTTCCCAGCTCCAGATCTGATCCCCAACATAAGGTGAAAAATAAAAAGTCTGTTCTTTGCTACAAAGCTGGAAGTAGAGGTTTTCAGTTTGACAAAATAGAGTATAATTTTAAAAGATGGTGTTCTGTGTATGAAATACGCCTCTTGAAAGCATGAGGGTATATGTAAGTTATGACCTCAAGGCTTGGTAAATCCATTGTTTAGAATTTGCCACATATTCCTCATTAAAACACCCACAAATCACAGCTAACATTCACTAAACACTCACTGCCTGGCCAGAACTCTGCTGAGCACCTACATCATTACTGAGATGCTGAACCTTTTTATTTCCCACCTCACTGATGACTCCCTGGCTACAGAGATGGAGAGTGGCAGGCAGACTCTAATCCCTATTGCCTCATGCTGACTGCCTCTTATCTAACTGAGTCTGCACCTCCCTTAATCACCAGGAACTTGCTCCTAAGATGCACAGGGTCAAAGGCCAATCTGTCATCCTAGAGGCACAAACGTACTCATTGTTAAGCAATACCAATACCCTGAACTAATGCTTAGGGACACAAAGGGGTGAAGCTTGTTTCCTGGTAAGAAAATCTAGGCATTGATTGAAAGAATTTTAAAAGCATAATTTACTCATTCTGTATTTCTGGATACAACATAAAGCAGATTAATCTCTGAATAAAGATTAATTAAAGGTATCAATTTTCCCCTTAAACTCTTAAGTATGACAGTGACATTCCCATGTCTTCTTATGACAGTAGCACCAAAACTAATTTTGAGAAGCTTGGGATTAAAAAAAAATTAAAACAATTAGAAGTATCAAACAAATATTTGTTCAGTAATTATCAACCATTTTTGTCAGTTTTACAGACATTTCAAATTCGAGGATACACTTCCTAAATTTTCCAGTAAACCCACCAATCTTCGTCATATAAGTTCTACTTTAAAGTCATGTGCTTTTAGCTTCCAACTCTGGCTGTACAAGAGCCAGCCAGCCAGCAGGCTCACTGAGCACTGCTTACTCCTCTCAGCTTCAGTGTCTCTCTGTTCAGGACAGACAGACCCTAGCCTAGCTCTCCTGACAGTTATTTGTCTTATTCCCTGAAGCTAATAAAAACAGGGTGTATTAAAAGTTATACTTTTAAAGGAAAGAGAATCAGGACACTTTTTACTGCAAGTGCTTGGAAGAGGATTATTTTGTACCTAAGATTCTAATTAACACTGTGCTCTCCTTGGATGGCACATCTCTTCTTGTATTTGCCGTCAGACTTCTGTGCAGCACCAGAACGCCTCAGAACAAGATGGCTGTTCCACAGACACTAAGCTGAAGGGAGATGTGAATGGTTGTAGTGGCAACTGGTTAGTGAGTCAGTCCACTCCAAGCAGTGCCCTGGTGGCCACCGCATGTACCATGAGGTAATGGGTCAGAAGTCAGCTGTGGTTACGGAAGCTTTCGGTAAGGCCATGCTAACTGTTACTGGAATCTACCCTACAAGTTGGCACCCATCTCATCACAGCTGAATGTTCTCAACATTTGTAGACAATGACATAGACTCACATTTGCTAATGGTAAGATAAGAGCATACTGTACCCCTGGATCTCTTAAGTGACAATACTTAATCCTCTTCAAGAACAAGGAGTTACCTAGGCAACAAGATAGGGGAAAGAAAGCAGTCCCAAGGAGAGTGAAGACAACATATAAAAATGCCAGAAGGGAATAGGAAGATGACATGTTCAGATAAATACAGGTCATCTGCAATGGCTGTACAAAAGCAATGGACAGAAGTAGCAAGAACTGGAGAAGTAATCCAGGACACGATGCGAAAAGCATTTACATGCGACAGTTAGACACTATACGTGGAAGGCAAGAATGAAGTGATGAGCACATCCATGCAGATTGACTGGGATGGCTTCAAAGAGAACACAAAAGCACATCAGGTGCCACTGTCACAATTCAGTGAGAGATGATGAGAGGCAGAACGAGCAGCAGTGGGCTGTAGGCATGCGAGCACGTGTAAGAGATACTGAAGACAGCAAGAGTCATAGTGACTGACGTGACAGGGAAGAGGAAAGGAGCAAAAGTGACTTCAGGTTGTAGTGTCAATAGCTGTTGAATGAAAGGACCATGTGTAGAGACTTTGTTTGGGAAGGAGATGAAATGAAACAAGCAGACCATAGACTGGACATGTAGATCATGCAGATGCTTACAGGACACTGTCTTTCCTGTCCTCCAGAGTGAAATGCCACCATTTTAGAGGTCATTTTTGATCTTCCTTATTATTTATGGCCTATGGTGTATTTCCAGAAGTATAAAAGGAGTCTCATTCGATGGTAAATGTACTTGTAACTATACAAAGTGAGCACCAAAAATAGATTAAATCCAAATGTCCAACTCTTATTAAACTACATGCCACAACTCATCTACTTTTAAAGTGTCAGAAACAATTTCCAGAACACATATTAAACAACGCAGATTATCTTTTGTCCAAGTCACCAAGCCACATAAGTGCAGTTGATTTTTTTGCCATTTGGAAATATACCAAATGAACATACATTTTGGAAAATCCATTGTTGGCAGGTTTAAAGACATTCTTGAATTTTACATTTTTGAAGATAAAATATGAGATGACTTTTATGGTGTTTCATTTCCAAAATGTACACCTTTTCCTCAAGTGCTGGAGCCAAGAAAAATTCCAAAGCACACTGCTAGCACAGTCTGAATGCCTGGGGAGCACAGGGGCAAGCAAAAGCTCCAACTAGAAAGAATCTTTACTCAAGTATCTGGATGCGTGTAAAGCAGAAGAGTTGTAAAGAACTCATTAAGATATATAATTTATTGAGATGACCCACATAGCAAAGTCGGTGTGGATGGAATGAATTATTATCAATGTTCTGAGCTATCATTTCTCAGTATTTCTAAAAGACAATTTATAATACACATATAAACTGGCATCTGTCTCATAATAACCATGAATGTGTACCCTGGGTTACTGTTTATCCTAGTTACTTCTCAGACTGGCTTAACCTAGGTCATGGTAGAATACACTTCTTATGTGTTATAGCCTTGAGTAGAATCGGAGGTAGATAATATCTTGTCACATCATTGCCAAAGAAAAAGTCATTTTGAGGAAAACAACAGCAACAACAATAGCAACAGCAGCAACAACAGCAGCAACAACAACAGCAACAACAACAGCAACAGCAACAACAGCAGCAGCAACAACAGCAACAGCAACAACAGCAGCAACAGCAACAACAGCAGCAACAGCAGCAACAGCAACAGCAGCAACAGCAACAGCAACAACAGCATCAACAACAGCAACAGCAGCAACAGCAACAACAGCAGCAACAACAGCAGCAAAAACAGAAGCAACAGCAACAACAACAACAGCAACAACAATAACAACAGCAGCAACAGCAACAGAACAGCAACAGCTGCAACAACAAAGGCAACAACAACAACAGTAACAGCAGCAACAGCAACAACAATCCCTACATGCCCAGCCACCAAATTCTGAGCAGACTCCTTACTGAATTCACCTCCTGAAGTGTGCCAGGGCTGGTTTTAGTGGCCTACAATATTTCCTTTTCTTTTTAGCATAGCATGGGCATGATTTAGGATGATCATATCCTCAACTATGAAATGTTGTATAGGAAGCATGAGAGAGAGAGAGCTTGGAATATTTTTTTTTTGTAACTGACACGTTTTCTACCATGTAGATGTGATTTTATAGAAATATTACTTACTCCAGTAGTTCTGGGTCCAGTCCTTCTGAGATCATCTTGTCTCTGATTGCCATCACTGGAACACCCTATCAAAGAGAAAGGGTAAGAATGCAGTTATCAGAAAGCCTTCCTCATTATTCCCATGAACAATCTAAGGGGTACATGGAGGCACCTCAGATTTAAAGCAGCTCTCCCTTTTCCGCTAATGGAGGTGTGTGCAGAGCTCTTGAAGGATCTCAGGATATGCATGTCTTACACTGACCCGATGGAATCAGCACTATCTAATCCACATAAACCCAAACTGAGTCACCGGGACTATCACTGCTGCTGCAATGCAGGGCGAGACAACGACATACTCACCAAAAGACGGAGAGCACTGAGAGCTCAGATGCCAGGAAGTCTGGCTAAACTGATAGAATGAATATTTAACTATGCTATCAAATAATAATAATAAATTTCAGAGCTTTTAAAAACATAGCGTATGTAAGTGAAATGTTCATGTAATAACCAAACACTTTGATTTCATTTAGACACTGTAGGACTATAGAATCTAAGCAGCATATTATATATCTCAACACCACTACACACATGACACAGAACAAGGAATATAGTGGTAAATTGAGAAACATTGATACCACATGAACATCTGCGTTCAGGTTAAGACTATTGAAGTTGTAAGAAAGGGATACATTAGAAACAAATCCAAATGCATTTGAAAACAAGGGCTCAGTTGCTGAGTAAACAAACCCACACCTTCACACCACTGGGTGTGGCTATGTCACAAAACCTTTGGGGGCACTAAATGGTTTCTCAAAGTAGTTCACTCCAAAATTAATTCAAAATTAAATGCACGATGAATCTGAGGTGTTTCTGTCAGCACTTACTTGTGCTGTGGCCTTGGCTCTCGACACCCAGCATGCGCACACTGCTCTGTACACAGTAGCATGC
>NW_021604741.1:2041337-2042457 GCF_004785775.1 Grammomys surdaster | reverse complement strand
AATGAGCACGCCTATCTCACTGGTGTGCACGCTTGTTTTCACTTTAAGACAATGAGCACGCCTATCTCACTGGTGTGCACGTTTGTTTTCACTTTAAGATGTAGAAAATTATATGCCAATGAATTGTTCTTAAACAATTTTCCTAACTATCAGTATATGTTTAGTTTATATACCTGATATTTGTATCTAAAGCTACTCAAGGTAGATTATTGTCTCTTACAATTTATCCTGATTTTTTTTAAGATTTGTTTATTTTATTTATATGAACACATTGTACCTCTCTTCAGACACACAAGAAGAAGGCAGCAGATCCTATTACAGATGGTTGTGAGCCACCATGTGTTCTCTGGGAATTGAACTCAGGATGTCTGGAAGAGCAGTCAGTGCTCTTAACCACTGAGCCATCTCTCCAGCCCCTCTAAGTCTATATCTAGATATGCCTGAGGTTATGTAAAAAAAGTTGCCAGGAAAAAGGAGTTCACAAATGGAAAAGGTTTAAGCGACCGTGTTTAACTGTACCCTAGATATCAAATGGACAAGTACCAATAATTCCAACCCAGAACTCTTCCCACAGCAGTTTGCCCTGAAGCAACCATGTCCCCTGAGGCACAGTCACTGTGTTCTGAGAAGTAAATTATGACAGGTCTGTGAAACAAAGAAAATGGAAGATAAAAGTCTGCGCCTTTGATAACTTACAGAGTTAGACAAGACAACTGCAATATTGAAAGCAAAACAAAAGCCCATCCAATATAAACAACAGTCTGCCATCTGCAGTAGAGTAATGGAGAGGTTAGGACAAGCCCTACTTTTGAAGTCCAGTTCCTAAAGCTAAGACTTGAGTAAAAGAGATTGAAACCCCAAATCTACTACTTGCATCTATACCAAGAGATTAGTATGTCTCCATCCTTCCCAGAGAAGCTCTTTTTGCAGTGAATGGTGGCTAATAGAGCCACATCTGGCCAAACTACAGAGCATAAGTGTCTGTAGAGAGCTCAGTTCTGATGGGAAGTTTATTGCACACCCACGAAGACTTAGGGGATGGTCATGGAGGACAGGGCAGGCTAAGGACTGAGTATGGGGATGGTCATGGAGTACAGGGCAGGCTAGGGGACTGACCACG
>NW_021604741.1:1978529-2041327 GCF_004785775.1 Grammomys surdaster | reverse complement strand
CTGACCACGGGGATGGTCATGGAGGACAGGGCAGGCTAAGGACTGACCATGGGGATGGTCATGGAGGACAGGGCAGGCTAGGGACTGACCACGGCTGCACAGATGAGCTCTCGGTTCCCCTGATTGCAGGCATAGAACCTGCACAAGATCAGACCAGTCAGAAGTCCAGCCTGACTCAGGGAGGGGCTCACCAAGCGCCTCTGCTAACAGAAAGGCTCTAGGTAGTTGCTGGCTGTGGGGGAGGGAGGGTCAGTGATGGGCAGCCATGCTCCAGAGGCTGGCCCCACACCCATGCACAGACTGGCTGCACTAACTGGTGTCAGTGGGTTAAAAATAAATAAATAAATAAATAAATAAATAAATAAATAAATAAGCTGGGGGATGTGGGGTGGGTGGCGATGGGATCTATTTAACTATTTAAGGAGAACAATGAGAGAAGTTTAGAACATTTCATTTTCCCAAGCACCGATGTCCTACAGCTAAAAGGGGAAGAGAACAGAGTTCATGCCATATTTCCTAAAAACAAGAACCAAACAACCTCTCAGCTCCTATTAAGTATGATTTGATGTCATAAGGTCTTTCTACAAACACAACTATGTGATTTATTTATCATATGTTAGCATAAGCCACAGGACATCACTGGAAAGGTTACAAAAATAAATTACAAAATCCAGAAAACAGAAGGGGAGAAAAATGAGGTTTAAAAAAAAAAAACCCCAAAAAAAAAAAAGGGGAAAAAAAAAAAAAAATCTCCGACAGCAGACTCTCCTAAAACATAGCACAAAAGAGCAAAAGAGAGGGAAGGGGTGTGTGTCATGGCAGGAGTGGGGGTGGAGGGGGATGCAGGGGTGAAAACCAGGGACACTGGCAAAATCAGATAAATTCCCATTTTCATAGATCCGTGGAATGATCAGAGTGAATGGATACTGGACATCTGAACTTGAAGCTCCACATTTTAACCTTACTTTTCTGGAACTGGTTACAGAAAGAGAACGAAGAAATGCCCAAAGTCTAGGGACTCCACCCACCTCGACCCCCCGTCACGTTTGTATATGGACACAGGTAAAGGAAAATACACCCAGTTTCCAATCTCTGCCCTGCAGAGGCTCCTAATCATACCTTAATGTAAATCTCATGAAGTATGATAGAAAACAAAACCACTAATTGGGCCTGGTTCCAAGGATGCTTTCCAACAGGCCCTGCTGTTGTATCTGCAGGGTCCCTCGGGGATCTGCTGTTTGCTACATTCTTGCTAGGAAGGACTTCAAGTAACAGAGTCTGGTTTGTTAACCATCAAAGAGAAGTGTCCAATTTCTAATCACGAAGAGACAAAGTGGTGGTCTAAGGAGGACACAAGAGACCTCAAAAACTGAAGTCTACGGAACTGTGGGATTTTTTTTGGCAAGTGATGGGGGCAGATTGTCCAACATAAGTAACGAAGGAAAGAGAAGGCAGCCATGGGGCTGGTGTTCCAAAAACTCATGTCTGCATTTGCGTCACTGGAGAAAGTGTGTAAAGAAGCCACGCTAATGAAATTAGGATGGCAGTGCTAATGGTTAAATACTAGTTTCTTATATCACAGAAACTGTTCGGAGGATTCCAGGCCTGCCAATATTTACACATATCTGCTATTGCGTTAATGAAAACCAAGCTACTAAAATCTCTCTATAAACCATGTTGAAATTTTCCTAAAGTTTTAGATCCAAAGGGGTGGGGGAAGGGCATGCTTGAAAAAAAAACCAAATTCTTATATTTTAGGGTTTTTTTTCTCATTTTATGAATTTGAATCCAATAATTTAGTTGTAAGAAATAGAAAAGATGAAGTTCTGTCCTTACATAGAACAAGCGTAATCAAAGTCTTCTGAGTAGACAGGAAGACAGAACTTGTTTTGCGGAGGGAACGGAGGGGCGATGACACCTGTAACCCAATCACCAGACTATGGCAGGAGATCCCAGGCCGGGGCCAGGCTGGGTTACACAGCAAGAGTGTCTCAACCCGTTTTCATTTGCAGAGACAGGTAGAGAGATGTGTATTAAGTGTAAGAAAAGGAGCCTCACATTCTGATCAGCTTCTGTAACATGGTGAAACCATATCTATGCCTTCTGCTGTTTCAAAAGTGCTGTTTTTAATCATTTATTTATGTTTATTTTGAGATAGGATTTCATGTAGCCCAGGCTTGCTCAAATAAACCATGTCACTTGGGGTTGGCCTTGAATTCCTGATCTTTCTGCCTCCACTTCCCAAATTGTGGTATTACAGGCATGCATCTCTATGGTTAAGGATGCCATTTTATAAACACATCACATTTTATAGAACAGTATGATCTTACGTTAAGGATAAATTTTTCTTATAAAGTATATATAATTTGTTTGCTGACCAAATCATAAAACAAAACACATATTCAATAATATTTTTTTCTCCTTGGAGCTTCCAGTGAAGCAATATAAAATTAACTTAAATAAATGTCTTTAAAACTTTAACATAAATATAGCTATCTAAAGAAGACAGCACTGTTATGAAGACTTGTTCAGACTGAGAAGATGCTATGTTCTGATAATAACGTGGAGACTGTTGCTACTCTTTCTAATTTGAACCTAAATATGTATGTGGGTCACAAATCTTGCCTAGTAGCAAACACAGTCATTTCTAGGAAAAGGAACAATGACTTACTTCTTTTGCAAGGATTATTTCAAGTGATGAGTGCCCCAGAGAGAAGAGCTTCCTCACTGCTATCAGCTGTCTTTAAAGATGCAGGGACAGCTCACAGGAGGAAAATGGGCAAAAGCCACACTGGCCATTCTCAGGGCTCAGAAAGTTGGTAAGGAAACTACTGTGTCTTTATTAATAAAATAAATATATTTTAGCAGTCCTAGCTCTATCTTTTGGGGACAAGAAAGTTCATCTGGATGCATAAAAAGTTTTAAAAGCTTTGAAAAACAGTCATTTCCAAAAGTTAGGAATCTATTATTAAGAGATAATTTAAAACATAGCTACATCGATTTTCCCATGCTATTAACACCCTCCCATGCCCCATAAAATATACTTGCAACATCATAAATTTCATGTGCTAATGACCAGCAGAGTGCATAAATGTTTTCTTTGCATTTGTAACTACTCAAGTATTTGTTGATTTAAAAGTAATTTGGTGCTTTGGGAGCCCAATTTCTTCCCCTTACTATCATGTAAAAGAGGTATATAGAATTTATTGATTTATTAGTTTGTTTGTTTATTTATTTTGAGACAAGCTCTCATTATCCAGCTCTTGGCTGGTCTGGAGCTCACTATGTAGAGCAGGCTGGTCTCAAACTCGCTGAGGTCTGAGGTCTTCCTGCCTTTGCCTCCTGAGTGCTGGAGTTAAAGGCTAATCAATAGTGCCATTACCTCATTCCTCTCAGAGGATAGCTTCTTTCTACACATGTATTCATTTACATTATACACGTCATTGTACTTTAAATTTCTAAGAATAAACTTGCAAATAGTTTAAAAATATTTATTTAAATTATTCATATGAGTCCGCATGATCTATATAAGGGCGGGTGCACATGAGTGCAGGTACCCTCAGAATCCAGAAGAGGGCGCCAGAACCTGGAGGTAGCATTACAGGTGGCTGTGAGCAGTTCTATGTGAGTGCTGGAATAGATCACAGGTTCTCTGAAAGTGTAAAATGTTCTTGCTGGGCAGTGGTGGTGCACACCTTTAATCCCAGCACTTGGGAGGCAGAGGCAAGCAGATTTCTGAGTTCGAGACCAGCCTGGTTTACAGAGTGAGTTCCAGGACAGCCAGGGTGACACAGAGAAACCCTGTCTCGAAAAACCAAAAAAAAAAAAAAAAAATGAAAAAAAAAAGTTCTTTATACTATTGAGCCTTCTTTTCAGCACCCACCCCCATAATTGTAAAATCATTTTAGAATTTGCTAGTCAAATTATAAGGCTATGAATTCCAATGTCAAAAGTATGCACATATTATTTAAGTAAATTTAAACCTATTTCTCCAAATATAGTAATAAAAGCCACAGAGAAGAATCTAGTGACTGAGTACACAGAACGTTTACTTCAGGGTTAATTTTCCAGTTGTGGTAGGGAGTCTAGACAGCTGCATTATGGGTCTCTCACCCTTTGACCTTAGGAATCCATACATATGCAAAGAAAGATGGTCACCCAGAGGTTACAGAAACACAGTAAAGAGCCTTAAGTCCGCTAATGATATGTCCTCAGCCTTAGTATAAGCAGTGAATTAAGGGTTGGTCCTCTGTGAACCTGGGCCAGAGAGGTGTTGCTGTGTGCTGAGAGATAGTACTTAGGTGTGCCCTGCTGACAGGCAAGCCTCTCCCTCCGGAGGCAGCTTGTTCCCTACGGCACCTTGCTTAGTCTTTATTTTTTCTCTCATAAGTGAACCAAACTGATAGATAAACATGTAAGAGGAAAGGTGAGAACTATGTATTTTTAAGAGGAATAAACAGAAAGAAGTAACTACTCAGATTCCAGTGGCTATTTTCTCCCCTTATGCATCTGGAAAACTTTCCAGTGTATCTCCTTACTTCTGGCAGAGGTGGAAATGGGAAGAAAGAAAGGCTCTGATGAATCAAATGCACATACAGATGGGTCGGGGTGAGGGAGGACCCCACTTTCAGCAATCATGACTGTCCCTCCAGTATGTGCCTACACTTGAGAGCCTCCTTAGGAAGCACCAGAGAAGATTCTGTCTGTACCTTTCCTATAACTTCTAGAGGGCCAAGAAGGTTGTGTAAGGAAGGATATGAAGTCAAGAGCGTTTGCTTACTTGTGCTTCCTGTCTTTCCATGATGGATGAGGACAGGCGTTGTGCTATAGTGATTTAACACAACTGAAGCTGACTGGACTGGCACTTAGCAAAATTAAATGGAATGAATATTTGACTTAAAGTTATTTCCAATAATGCATTTTGTGTATTCTCTGGAGTATTTCAATTATAATGCCATTAATAAAAAATCTGATGAGTTCATGAATAAATACATTTTACACTGACTTTTATGCAGGTCCGGAGGCTGAACTCAGGTCAGGCTTGCTGGCAAGTTGCTCAGAGCAGCTGAGCCACTCTGCTGGCTCTTAATTACATTTTGAGTATATTTTGCATTTTCTATTTTCTTATTGATCACTTATCCCTTTTAAGTTACTTAAAATTTTATTTTATTTCTATTTGTATGTGTACAGCACACATGTGTGCACTCGTGTGTGTGTGTGTGTGTGTGTGTGTGTGTGTATGTGTGTGTGTGTGTGTGTGTGTGTATGTGTGTGTGTGTGTGGTGTACTTGCTGGTGCCTGAAGTGGTCAAAAGATGGTATCAGACACTCTGGAGCTAGAGTTACAGGCAGCTGGGAGCCCTTAATATGGGTGCTGGGAACCCAACTGCAAGAGGAGCAAGACCCGTTAACTGTTGAGCCATCTCTCCACCCTTAAATCTTGCCTTTAATTAAAATTAATTTTTAAAGTATCTGATAGAGCATGAAAAACAAAGAACTCAAGTGTACGGTACCAAGTGTCTCTCGGCAACTGTAGGGAGACTGGCCTCCATGTGAGTACATCAATTTGTTGACATGTGGCTGTTCTTCATATGTGACCGAAGCGTTGACCTTCTAAAGATTCACATCTCAAATGACCTTTCCCAAGCACACCGAGCACCAGGTGGAAGAGCAGTAAGGTAAACAACTAGCTCCTGGATAGAAATGAACAGCGGCACATGCGGCATTAGCCTGGAAATCCCCATGGGAGCATGGCAACAGTGACACCGTGAAGGACAGCAGCCTAGAGACAAGGGAGGTGTGGAGAATGGCACTGAGCACACAGTGCAGTAGCCCGGTCTGCACGGCACTGACCTCCTGCCGTCCTTGTCACACCTCAGGGAACACGTGAGGCTTAAAATCTGAGTTCAATTTATTGTTTATTGCTAACACCATATTTATAAAGTGGGGAGAGCTGGGCCAGGTGTCACAGGCCTGTAATCCCAGCTACCTGGGAGGCTGAGGCAGTAGGACAACGTGCTCAAGAACTGCCTGGACTACAGAGTAAATTTAAGGCCAGACTGGAAACTCACTGAGACCTCGTCTTAAAAAACAAAACAAGATCTAGGTGCTCAGCACTAGGGAGGCAGAGGCAGGTGGATTTCTGAGTTGGAGGCCAGCCTGGTCTACAGAATGAGTTCCAGGACAGCTAGGGCTACACCGAGAAACACTGTATTGAAAAACAAGCAAACAAATAATAATAATAATAATAATAATAATAAACCCAAAACCCACAAAACCCCAAACAAACAAATAATCTCCAAAACCCAAACCCAAATTAAAAAAAAGGTACCCCCCCAAACAAACCCAAAGTTAAAAGGTTAAAAAGCAGGTTATAGCTATAACTTAGTGGTAGCGTATAGCTTAGTGTGCAGGAGCACAGCATTTGGGAGACCCTGAGTTCAATTCCCAGCACCAAAGAGGAAAAAATAGCCAATAAGAAACCCAACATGTACATAATTTAAAGTCATATTTCTTTTTGTTTCATTTTTGTTTCATAGATAGGAATTCAGTATATAACTCAGGCTGATCTGGGTCTTCTATGTATCCCAGGTTGTCCTTGGATTAGTGATCTCCCTGCCCCAGCCTCTCAAGTCCTGGCATTACAGCACACACCGCTATGTCAGGCAGGAGTGCGTCTCAATATTAAATCCATGTCCACAGTGACTTGTTCTGAGCGCCACAACTTTCACGGCAACATGTAGATGTTTAAAAGGAACGCAAGATGATTTATAACTAACAATGTTTATAGAGTTTATAATTAGCATCAAATATTTCACAAATAGTATTATTCCTAGAGTCCAGTTCACTGGGAGAAAACTAGTAATTTTTATGTTTATCAAAAATATGGCACAAAGGTTTTTTTTTTTTTATAGGTTTTCTGATATCAAGTCACGGCAAAAGCAATATTGTGTCTGAAGTTTTCTGTATAAGGGAAAGGTCTAGCTAGCTTCTTGTACTTTTATTAAAGTAGGCTGTAATACCTTAGTCCCACTTATTCCAGCTCCCAGTTCCTCCTCCTGAGTCTACTGCTCTACAGGGACTTGTGTCTTACTTCTAATCAAATTGACAGAGCGGTCACTTAGATGGCAGAAAATAGGCAGCTTGTCCAATCACTGGGTGTATGGTTTTTACCTTCAATAAGCAGTATGAGATTGTTCCTTCATTCTACAGATCTTCCCTACGTTCAGAAAAAATAGCCTTGATATTGATTGTAATATTATATATATTATTATAAAACCTCAGATATTATTTAAAAACCCACATATTCATACTTAGAAGTAACTTGTTAAACTAAATCTGAAACCAGTGTTTGACAGCTGGCATTACCATAAACCGTAACTCTGTCTTTTGGTCACACGGTTGGTTAGTGATAAGCAGCCTGTCCTGGAGCTTTCTAGACAATGGGAAGCCATATTGTCCTCATATAAAAAGGGTCTGGGGGTCAACTACTCTAACATTAACTCTACTTTGCTTCTATCTAAAGTGAAGACTGTGTCCCAGGCCCGTGGCGTATCACCTCTTGACCATCTTTAATAATCATTTGGAGACTCTCTACCTTTAGGTAATGGAAGTCCCATTTCCCTGGGCCAACGTTCACTGCTGGCGATGGATGCATCAGAGCCACCAGAACCAGAGATTATTCAATTCACCTCTTAAGCAAGCCAAAGAAAATAGAGCTTTGAAAACTCTGAGTGTCTGAAGAGACTGTTTTGGCAAATATGGTCTCAAAAAGTACAAGTCATTAGCTTCCTTAATGTGGAAGTAGGACTTTCCCAATGTACAATTTATTACTGGCACAAGATTCATCAAACTCTGCCAGTAAGAGGGGGAGAGTATTGTTGGAAAAGCGCTCTATGTACGCCATCCCAGTTAAGTTATAAAAGCCGTGTGCAACTTAGCCAAGGCCGGTGCCACACTATTATGGTAACAAGCACTAAATCAGAATCAATTATCTGCCACATTTGGAACAAAATTGTATTACTCACTGAAAAATCTCACATAAAACTTACTTTAAAAGGAAAAGAAAGGAATCAGAAAATGCTTGCAGGTGTTCCCGGGACCTTTATTAACGTCAAGGTCCAGATCTGAGGATTAATGAACAGATCATAAATCTAGAAGGACGTTCAGGTCTCAGTTTACACATGAAGAAACAGGTCTTGGGGTGACAAAGCTTGAACATGGTCACACATAGTGTAAGGCAAAGCTAAGAAGCTACACCAAGTTCCATTTCAGGGGGACACATGCTTCTAGGCCCCTCAAGACTGTCTCTCAAAACAACTGCTCCCTGCAGTGGAGACCATCCCGAGATGTGTAACTGAAAAGGGCATACAAGCCAAAATGTATTACTTCCATTCTGTAGACAGGGTCTTGGGAAACAGATGGAAGCTGTGTTAGTTTGCATTGGAAGAAATTTATATTAGTTAATCTAAATTATTAGGCTATGGAAATGTGACAAATGAGGCAGGGCTCTCTGGGGACAGACAGGACACGGGAGCAGAGGGTTTCCATGGCTTCTTAGGGAGGAACACTCCACCCCCACCCCCTTACAGTGCATCTTAATACTGAGAGAGCTTGAAAACAAAAACAATGTGTTTGCAATCTATAGAACTTTCATACAGTGAAGTAGTGGTCACTACATGGATAGTCTGCAGATGCTAGTCTTTATACTACAGAAAACACTGAGAAGGCTTGAGAAGGATGTTTCTACCCTTCTAGTTAGAGGATGAAATGATTCTAAACAATCTGGGGAGGAAGCAGGAGAAAAGAGGACAGGGTCACAGTAACAAGAGGCTGCTGAGGGAGAACACCACACTGCACAACAGTAAGCTCCTCACAGGGGTAGTTCACATTTATGAGCAAGAGCACATAATGTGGACTGACAGACAGACAGCACAGGGCTGTCCCCAGGCAAGGCTTGGTGGAACTGACAGACAGACAGCACAGGGCTGTCCCCAGGTGAGGCTTTGTGGCACTGACAGACACACAGTGCAGTCCCCAGGCGAGGCTTTGTGGCATCGCTGATCCTTTTTGAAGATATGAATAATACTGTTGATGTCAGTGCTGTGGGTTCTTTTGTTAGAGACAGATTAGACAGATTTGCTTTCTTTTAGACCAGGCTATCTTTGCTTGTGTCAATACAAACAATGCCCGCCCCTCCACCCCTCGAAAGGTAGACCGTGGGCTTCTGGGATCCAGGTTTGCAGCCATACATCCAGTGGACGGCAAAGTGCTCCAGACCATCTCTCTCTATAAGCAAATTCCACGAATTTCTCTGACACCAGATGTCTACATTCATAGGCTTAGGAACACATGGGAAACAGTGACCCTCAGAAGCCGAGAAAAGTGGGGCATCTCAGTAACATCTCTGACCTTCCAGGCAGAGTAAAGCCCTTTTTACTAGCTTAAGGCAATCTACAATGAAGGAATGCTCTAGAGTTAGCTAGAGTTAGGCTGCTTGTGGGAATGGCAGCGTCTTAGTTAGGGTTTCTATTGCTGTGAAGAGACACCATGATATGGCAACTCTTATAAAGGAAAACATTTAGTTGGGGATGGCTTACAGTTCAGCGGCTTAGCTCATTATTGTCGAGACTATGTACCATACTTGGTATAGCTTGAGCATCTGAGACCCCAAAGCCTGTCCCCACAGTGACACACTTCCTCCCTCTAGGCCAAATCTACTCCAACAAGGCCATGTATCCTAATAGTGCCACTCCCTATGGCCAAGCTTTTCAAACATATCTATCTGTGGGGCCATTGCTATTCAAACCACCACAGCAGTAAAGTACGTTTACCATCCTATCCATATCGCACTGAACTCCGCTCAATTCCGCACTGAAGGGACTGAGCAAACTGAGGAGAGCATACCACTGATCAGAGTAAGAGAAAACTGGACATCTCATCACCCTGGATTACACGACCTGTTTAGATTCTCCTGTCACTGACAAACTGAGTGAGTAGATGATATAGTCTCTAACGACCACTGCCAGGCACTTACTAAAGCAGGCGGCAATGTCATCATGTTCCTCCAGTTCCAATTTTGAAAGCTACTCACAATGTATGCAAGAAACACAAAAAGTGCTTATTTATCGGTTAATAATTGGATTCAAGAAACTCATGTGAACACTGAGAGACTCTTCCTGCCTTGGTCCTATGAAGCATTTAAAAGCAACGGCTTGAAGAAACAGGAGCTAATTATGCATTTCGACATGACTGTAGCTGAAGCAGAGAATGGACAGGCAGCTGATGACTCCCAGCTCACAGTCCATCACTTATGGAAGTCAGAGCAGGAACTGAAACAGAATCCATGGGGAGACACGGGTGTGTTTGTGCGTGATGGCCGCTTATCAACTTGCTTCCCACAGGTTGCTCAGCCTGTTCTCTTATAGAACCTAGGACTACTGGCCCAGGGGTGATACCACCACAGTGGACTGGGTCCTTCCTCTACCATTAATGAGGACATGTCTGACAGACTTGCTATAAGACAATCTGATGATTGCATTTTCTCAGTTGAGAGTCCTTTTCCCAGATGACCCAGCTTGTATCACTTTGACAAAGGAATTAGTCAGCACTGGTGCTAAAGTGAATATAAAGATTACCTATGGCTGTTTTTCCTCAGACAGTTCCTCATTTGACTAGTGATATAATGATTAATAATATATCTATAAATAATATGTTATACACATGTATATATGTATATGTGTACACACACACACACACACACACAAAACAGAATGTTAATAAGGCAGGTAACTTATAGAGGTATAGAGAATCTATCTTTTAGGCATCTTAAGAACTTTGGTTGGTTTTGTTATCTGGTGAGATGGCAGGCTGTATGATTAGAAAAAAATGACAAAGGACCATTTTACACACACACACACACACACACACACACAGAGAGAGAGAGAGAGAGAGAGAGAGAGAGAGAGAGAGAGGGAGAGAGAGACAAAGAGAGACAGAGAGAGAGACACACACAAAGAGAGACACACACACAGAGAGAGAAATAAAATATTTGTAAGTAACTAATTACAGTATTATATACAGTCATAGAAAAGAGTATGAGATAACCATTTCCACAGTGACTATAGAAAACATGGCTGACTAGCTCAGTGAAGGAGACACTGTTCTGGCCATATGAACTGCTAGGTACAGAAGCTGGGGTGTGAGATGAGTAGAATCTGAACGAGAAGTGACGGAGAGAAGCAGAATCTAGGTTTAGAGCTGGAAAAGCATTGCGCTGATGCGAGGAAGGATTTGTGGTTTGGTTTGAATGAAGAATGGAATTCAGGACAAGGAGCAGTAGGAAATAAAAGTTGGGTAATAAGAGTCTGGGATACAGGTTGGCACAATGAACTAAAAACAATAAAATTAAATTTAACTTGGATGAACTTCCAGTTTTGGGATGGCAGGGCAAAGATATTGTTTCTCCCTTTCTTCTTAAAAACCACCCCCAAACAGTTAGAAAACAACCTCCAACTTCAGTGACTAAGAGGCATGTAAGAACCACAATGCTTGAAAATTAAAAGCAGAGAGAAGACAGAATGATTGATGAGCCAGGGGAACCGATAAAAGCCAAGCGCATGTGTCCCAGGGGGGACACCATGAGGGAGCTGCACCCCCATAAGGCTGGAGTCCTTATAGCACAGAAACACCTGGATGGAAGACTAGGGGGAGGCAGGAGTTTAAAACAGGGAAACCTGGTTTCAACAGAGAAAGTCTGAGACACAGCAAACTGCTGATGCTCAGGTCCAGAAAAAAAAAACAAAAAAAAAACTATGGTCTCAAGTTAAGTCAAGCCATTCTAACAAGCTATGTTTTCTACTTAACAAAACATTTATTTTTAAAAAATATTTTCAGTAAAAAAAATATAAAGTATTTTTAAATTAGAGATCACTTTGAAAACACACATGGTCTACTCTGACTTTGACATGGAGAGATTCCGATTCTGTGGGCTGGGGTCATGAACCTGTACTTCATAGACTCCTCATTCAGGACAAGGCCAGAGGACACTGTCCCTTTACGTGGGGTTGACTAAGGAAGGCTTCACTTAGAAGGACTGTTTTGTATGAAGAGCTGAAGGAAACAGGAACAAGCCACTTGGGGAAAGTACTTCAGATGGAAAGTAGTTGATGTGAAGAACCCCAAGTAGCTGACTGACTGCCCACTTGTCCACGGACCATCACAGAGCCTGCAAACAGGAGGCTGACCACACACCTACACAAGAACATCACAGGGCCAGGTGAGCTAGAGTAGTGAGTGGGGACTGGTATCAGAATGTAACAGGGCAGGAGACTTAGAGAGGATCTGCCTGACAGGCCTCTTAAGAACTTTGGTTTGTTATCTGGTGAGATGGCAGGCTGCAAGATTAGAAAAAATGACAAAGGACCATCACACACACATACACACGCACACGCACACGTGCATACACACATATGGAAAGCAACAGAACTTATTTTACTTGATTAATGACAAAAATCAAAACTGAAATAAGCTTTTGGGAATGTCAGTTGGCTAGCTAATGTGATCTTGTAAGTGTTTAGTAAACATCTGTGACATAAGTGGGCAGAAGTAGCGCCACACCTCGTCTGCAGGAGCTGAGACCTGCCAGGTGGACACCAGAGGTGACTGATGCTACTTCTGGGCACTACAGAGCCGCAGTAGTCCATCGGGTAACTGTGATGGCTAACACAGTGTGGAGATAACGGGCCGGCGAAGACACTCTCCAGACAGAAAGCTTCAGAACAGCAAGCAACTTAAAATGTGTCAACTGTTTCTTTATGCCATATTCCCTTTCATATTTCTAGATCGCAGTTGACTGGTTAAGTGCAATTGTAGAAGGCAGTGTCACAGACACAGAGCACTGCTATCCAGCACTAAATACAGCTTCTTCATGAGAGGTTTCAGAAAATTCAAGTCCACTTTCTCATTTCTTATGTTGATTAGTCCAGAACACACTAACATAAGAAGTCTTTAGGTGCCATTTTTTAAAGGCTTTTCTTTCTTATTTTGAGAGTCCTACAGTTTTAAGAATTTCTCTCTCAAGTGTAGTCTTTCCCGGTTTCTGCCTTGAACATGGTCCATCATCACTCAATAAGAGCTTGTTCTTGCTCTTATTAAATATTTATACATTCTTACCCCAAAGTCCACCTTCCCCCCAAACCCAGAGGCCAAGGCACTGACTGTCAATGCACCGTTCCAAAGCAACACCAAGAAGAAAGCATGGCTTCCCTTCACCCCTGCCTCTGCAGACCTCAAGCCCCGGTCAGATCTCTCTGCTGTCAGGCATTAGTACTGGCCTTCAAGTCATAATGTCACTAACTGTGAAATAAATTTACACTTTAGACTTCAGCACTTTTTTTTGCCTGATAAAATATTACAAAAGCATTAATTTTCCTCTCCTCATTAATAATTCTGATTAGCAGAGAAATAATAATTTGGTTAGCACTTTCCAATTATGTGCAGTAGGGCTTTCTATAGGTAAAGGAGTAAATTTACTTCTGCTACAGACAACCACAAACATTTTCTATATCATACTATATATAATTTCTTGGAAAAACCAACCCTAAAGGTATATTTTAGAACTACTATCTTATGCAGCCACGTGAGCTGTGTTCTTTTTTATAAACTGAATTACTGATAGATGACCAGCTAAAAAAAATACATTTTAAAACCATATTTACACTGGTATATGGGAATCAAACTCAGTTTACCAAACGAACAGCTTTCTTTCATTTCTTTTTTTTTTTTGATACAGCCAAAATTTCAAATACAATAATAACAATAATGGCACAGATGCACACTGAACTATGTTAGCCCACGTCAACTACAAGTGTAATTGATTTTACTGGGAAAGGCTGGACTTCTGGTTTCTTTTAAGGAATGCATTATGAAGTAGGAAAGACGCAAGAGACTTGAAAACTTGGTCATTCCGGTTAGTTGTTTTCTCAGACTGGAAAAGATACAGTGAAATCCCTGGGGCTAGACAGAGAAGACAGACAGAATTTGCTTACCACTTGAACCATCTTGAGGTATCTGGCATATCGTGGATCCTTGGCTACAGTTAGGACATTTTCTGGTGGTGCTTCAGTTTCCTGTACTCCAGAGTCTTGTGTGCTATTCTGCTGTAGAGGGTTTTTATGTAAATCTTTAGACAGTTCATAGAAAGGATCCATCATGCTACTTAAAAGTAATGTTTGTTTTTAAAATAATGAGGCAATAAATACTCAAAAATTGAACTTTCATATTTAAATATCAATCATTTAATTATAGGATATACATTCCCAGATATCTATGCTTATAAACTAAACCTAACACTATCAATGACAGATTGTTCCTTGAGATGCAAATGTATTTCTATGAAACATGGTAAGTGGATACACCAGGAAATTAGCAAAATAATTTGTCAACTGCTCAACAAATGGACAGTGAATTGCTTTTCTAGGTACCTGCCAACCACCCTCCTGTCTCTCACTTATTTAACCGGTATCTTCTAAGTGGATATGGTGACTTTAAGTGTTTAGAAAGTAGTGCTCAGAGACTTCTTGCAGAGAACCAGATTGTCTGCTCACGTACATTCTGTGTTGATGAGTGCTTACTAGTGGTAATAAAGTCAGCAGAGTGGCCAAAGTACTCAGTGCTAGTGTCCGTGGCAAATACTGAGGGATGACAATTTTAAACAAAGGTTCTCCTGACACTGCGCAGCACCGTGTGCAGTTACTCTGTGTACACTCTGTGTACAGCACAGACTTCCTGCCCTGGCTTCAGTGTGAAGCGAAGGTTCACACAGCACACAACACCGCAGCTCTTCTACCAATATGAACATTAGAATAAGCTTGCTTCCGTGACCCTCACTCCCATCAGTACAACTGTTACAAGGAATTTCTTCCACAGATGCTGTTAGTTTTATGTCAATGTATCTATGCTAAAATGTAGACAGATTAATATTTTAAGAATTTTCAGTCTTGCTGGGCAGTGGTGGTGCACGCCTTTAATCCCAGCACTTGGGAGGCAGAGGCAGGCAGATTTCTGAGTTTGAGAGCAGCCTGGTCTACAGAGTGAGTTCCAGGACAGCCAGGGCTACACAGAGAAACCCTGTTTTGAAAAACAAAAACAAAACAAAAAAACTTCAGTCTTTAGAATATGACCTAAGTTATATTTGTATATTGAATTTTTTAAACATAATTTATATGTAAGCCAAATCTTAAAAAAAAAAAGGAATTCTGAAGCAATAAAACAAACACAAATTCTTTAGGTTCTTACACTGGGATATTGATAAATGTTACCAAAGCAAGTAAATATATATGTGAGTATAAACATTCATCTGCAAACAGTTAATACAGAGGTCTAAAACGTAATTGCCCATATAAAGGAAAAAGATCCAAGCGCATTTCTAAGTCTTTATGCATGGCTCCCCCAAGCTCAGCAGAGCAAAAGAGAGCTCTACCCAGTCTAACAGTCTTCAGCTTCCAGCTGCTACTCTGTGCCCAACAACCACGCCCTCGCAGGGTTCAATTACACACTGGCGTGCCTTTACTATGTGAACGGTCCATTAAGCATCATAATCCTTTCTCTCAACTGTCCTTCATTTCATTCTCCAATTGATTTCAATCTGTACAACTGGATATTCTATCGTGAACAAAGATCTGAGCCATGAGATTAAAGCTGTATAAAATCAGTACGCAGACCTCGGGATTCTGACTCAAGAGTTTAGAAAGGGTGACAAACGGGTGGTTTTGTTATTGTGTTGTGTGGAGGCAGGGGTTTCGTGTAGATAGGCCTCCAATGCTCTGTGTAGCCAGGGATGACCTTGAACTCCTGCCTTCACCTTCCACATGCCAGGGCTGTACATGTATGCATGTATATCAAAAGTGCATAGCTGATTTGACTGTCATAACCATGGAAATTTTCATAAAGCAATATTTAGTTCCATATATATATATATATATATATACATATATACATATATACACACACACACAAGCTTTTTGATAGTGGGGTTCTTTGTATAGCTCTGGCTGTCCTAGAAGTCACTCTGCAGCCCAGGCTGGTCTTGAACTCAAAGAGATCTCCCTGCCTCTGCCTCCCCAGTGCCAGGATTAATGGTGTACACCACCATCTGGCTTCATAATATTTTATATAAAGTACACTAGTTAATGTCAGGAAATAAAAAAAGAGAAGCCAATCTGATCATTAACATGCCTTAAGAGTCCTTTTATTAGGCTGATCAACACAACACCTATCACAATTGTATAAATCCAGGAAGGCTACAAGAACTTCCAGATACTCTAAACAAACTAATTTACAACTCAAAAATTGTCAGACATACAAAAGGTGATTCTGAATCTGCAAAGAAAATTAAGAAATTCAGGTGTGATTAACAGTGATAGTTATCTTGAGAGCTGCAGGGGACTGGCTCGAGACCCCACAGCTACTGAACTCTGCTAGAGTCTCCTACATAAAGCAGCCTTGGTCTAAATTTAACTTTCTCACAATTACTTATGGCATCTATCACAGTGTAAACAGTTGCACTGTTTAAGGAATACTGACAAGGAAAAGAGTCCATGCATGTTTACTAGAGATGAAAATTCTTTTTTCTGAATACTCAACACGTTTGCCTAGGTGAATCCTGAGATGTAGAATCAGGCACAGAGGAACACAGGGCTGCAGGGCTCTCCTAAGGATTAGCACATATGACCTCAAGTACTGTCTCACAGCACATCTAGGTGCAAAGGTAAAATGGACCTACACAGGGTGACTACTTTGCTGATATTATTTTAATGGCTTATCATTTTGGTGGTTAATTTGTTTCATATTTTGGTACCCTACTGAGATGTATACATACATTTTAAAATAAATAGAACAAACTTAAATGTATAGAAGCATAAAAGAATATTATGGAATAAAAGCTGATTATAGTGACTCTTATCATGATGTAGAATGAGGATTCAAACAAGTCAACCTCAAAACTACACCTTTTTCAGTTCATTGAAATATACAGCCTTTGGATCTTGTTAATTTTGGTTTGATATTTATGTATGTGTGTATGGTAGCTAGCTTCTTTTCCAGTGTGCTTTGTGGTTTTATGATTTGACACATATTTAACACCGGCTGTCCTGTTCCACCCAGATGTCCTGCATCTCTTGTGACTCAGATGCTTACCTGTGGTTGCTCAGAAGTGGTTTCAGAATGTGATCCGTTTGTGACAGTAGTGACACTTAAAGGAGACACTTCAACTGTGACATCCTCTAGGCCTGGGATAGATGACAGCTGAGAAGCGTGAATTAGTGTGAGCATATGAAGAGCAGTCTCGGCACACAAATAAATCTTTTGAAATGTGTACTCTTAATTAGCTCCCTTAAACCTATAAAGCTGTATAGGTTCAGAACTTTCATCTTTTATGTCCATTTCATAAATTAAAAGTGAAAAACATTCATTGTTCTCTGGAAGAGTTTTTCTCCAGAGTTTAATTTAGTTGATAACCCATCTTTCCCTACAAAGTATTGTTCAGCCCACAGACTACAGAGAATTGAACATGGGCTTTGGATTCTGACTGCAGAAGTGTACTTATGTTCTAATATGCTGGTGGGCTCCCTGGCCCACCTTCCTTATGTCCTACTTTTGTTCCCTGTATTGGGGATGAGAACATTTTCCTTATTAAACTATTTTAAATAATTTTATTAAAAATGCCTTGCTAATGAAAAGTACTCCGTAGCACACTGTTGTCATGCATGTGTGTGCATGTACCTGTGTGGGGGCGAGCAGGCATGTGTGTGCACTTGTGAACGTGCTATGTGTTTGTGCACTGGGTCTCTCCGAGACCTTGCAGCTCCTCGCTCGCTCGCTTGCTCGCTCGGCTGGATTCGCTGGATTCCCCCTTTCTCCCAACTGAACCGGGTCCTGGAGCTTGTGTAGCAGGGACTTCACCAACTGAGTCTTCTTCCTTGCCCTCTACCGATTTTAAGTTTTAGTTATACGAGCTATGTCTTTACATTTTAACATATGACACAGCTTGTTTTTCTTTCTTTAAACATTTATCACTGAATAATACTAAAATATGCTTTCTTCATACACAACAAATAGACATACTGTCAGCATTTCAGACTCAAATAGTGAACATTTCAAAACAAAAAAGCTAAGCATTTAGGTTAGACTTATAAAAACCTTTCCTGCTTTTGTCCTGGTGCCATGTGACACACACTTGTTAGCTGTGTGGCTGACTGTGGACATTGTACTATGGCCAGGGAAATACTAAGGTTAACTTGCCCACACAGAAACGTAACTTGTGTCCTTGGATGACATCACCTTAAAATCCCAACTGTTAAATAAGATTCAGTCATAAGAAAGGGCATAAGAACTCCCTGATGATAGGATCTTGGGCAGCAAAAGCCATTTCAAAGTGCTAACTGATGACAGTGCTTAGCAAAGTGGCAGTGGCCCCAAAGTCACAAGTGGGAATAGTTGTGACTGACACAATATCTCCAGCATGTTCAAGGCCAGGTGTTCTAACTTTCCATGCCAGAGAACTGTTCTAAGGCAACAGACACACTTGCTGAAGTCCAGAGAGGGCAGAGAAAGTATACATTCCTACCTTCACTTCCTTATTCTAACGTGAACATAACATTTCCCACTACAATAGTCAGTAAATGTTTTGATCAATTAAAAAAGTTAAACTCCCTTTTGAAAACATGGCCACAGTACACTTTTATGGGGTATCAGTGAGGGGAGGAAAAAAGTCACAAAAATATCATAGAGTTAAATCCTCTACCTCATAAACAGGAAGAACATGGATAGCATTATAAATTAAACCAAGTTAAAATTGAATGTGTCAGTTAGTTATCAAAATCTTTAGGCTTTAAATAAAAATTCTTTTTCCCAGGTAACATGAGACCTTATGTTTCCTGCTTTGTTTTCCTGTTTTCATTTTTTTTTCTCCCTGTCTGTATGGATCAGGATAGTGTCAAACTCATTATCCCCCTGCCTCAGCCTCCTGAGTACTGGGATTATCACCACAGATCACTATATCCAGCTTCTCTGTAATTTGTGATTTCAAACTGGTATTCTTTCAATATTTTTATAACTTTCAAAATATATACAAGTGAAAATATCAGATAGTATCAATAAATCTTGTTCTGGAAATGTTTAAGTTTTATTCCACTTATTACATTATTGTGGTACTATTACTGCATTATAACCATTAACAATAATTTTGAGTTTCCATTAAATAATGTGACCCACATAACAGTGTAATTTGTAACCATGTTGTTTATATTGTACTTTTAACTGGCATAATCAAAGAAATCTGAAACTACAAGTTCATTTGAAATGACTAAGTTAATGCAATTATGTTTTTTTTTAAATGTACAACAATGTATCACTTCACAGATACAGGGTTAATTTCACCCCCAAATACATTTTAAGTATGACTGAGAAAGATGGTGTACATACAGAAAAGCTTATCTTGTATTTAGAAATACAAACCTTTGCATCTAAAATGTTGAGAGTTGTTTCAATTTGTTGAATCCGAAGAGAAAGGTCTGCCAGTTTCTAGAAAGATTAGAGACAAGAATAAAGTGTTTGATTAAAATGGTGGAAAAGAACAATGAAGGGCAGACTTGAAAATTACATGATTTAAATATTTCTCATTTATCACATTCACCAACACACATACATACTTTGACAAAGAAAAGTTAGCCTAATAATGTACAATCCATAAACACACTTATTGAATACCTTGATTGTACACAGTATCATATTTAGTCACACAATCCAAGAAGGTTGGCCAGTTTACTTTATGGCTCAGTGGCAGCACTGTTTGCTGCCTGGGATAATTTACTAAAAGTAGAACTTCAATGCCCTAAGGTCACTTTGACCACAGTTAGGAGTAAAATGTTGACCGCTCGTCACTGCTTAGGGCTTCTCCACAGGATACTTCGTTGTCTTGAGACAGGATCTGTGAATGCTGCCTGTGCAGGTCTCAAACTTGGGCTCAGGGAAGCTTCCTACACCAGCCACACAAACAGCAGGAGGGCAGGCTATACCTGAACCTGTCATCTGAAACTAAATCAAAGCTGCTTTCTTTTTATTTTACCTATTATTGCATTTTGTCTCTTTAGTCTTTGTAAGCTGGGATGAAGATGCATAATATCCCATCTTTACACTTGGGATGACAAGGAAAGCCCTAATGGATGGTGAAGGAACACGAGAGGACATAGTATCAGAAGAAACTGCTCTTGGGTATAGAGAGCAGTTGCTCTGATAACGTAGATCAGCAAGACTAGTAAATGGTGAGACAGAACTTCAAGATTTAACTTACATGCTCCATTTTAACACCCTAGCTCATACCTTTCTCATGCCTGATACATGGTACACACCTACTGAACACTTTTTTTTGTTGTTAAAGTTTATTGTAAATTATGCGTGTATGTGCACATGAGTGCAGGTACCAATGGAAGCCAGAAGAGAGCATCAGATATCCTAGAGCTGGAGTTATGGGCAATTGTGAATCACCCTGTATGGGTGCCGGAAACCAAACCTGGGACCACTGAGCTATCTCTCCAGCCTCAGAGCACTGATTTTTAACATGGTTATCTAGACATCTCCAAAAGATGCAATCTGGAAATTAAATGCTCACAAGCTAAGTTGTGGTTTTGGTCTCAGTTTTTGAGAAAGGGTCACACTGTGGAAGTTCAGGTTGCCTTCAAACTTTCAGTACAATCCAGGCTAAACTCAAATTCTTAGCACTTTCAGTACAGCCCAGGCCAGCCTCAAATTCTCAGCACTTTCAGTATAGCCCAGGCTAGCCTCAAATTCTTTGCACTCCTCGCTCAGTCATCCTGGTGCTCAGATTACAGCCTCGATCCCTTGGGTAGTTTTAATGGCATCAATGCTAAGTTTAACCTTGAAATTTGTTCACAATAAGTGGTTATATAAACATGAATACAAGTTATAAAACATGTCTTGCTATCCAAATTACAGGCACATTCCTGAAAATCATGGAAATTCAATTTTGGCAAATTTAATAAGTCTTATAATTTGCTAGAGAAGAAATCTTACAACAAATTAATTCATAAAATGATAACTTCCATTTGTGAAAAATGAACATTTTGGGTAAAATGAATATAAAAAGAAAAATGTGTTCAAAATTTAAAATTGTATCCATATGTGCATATACACATTCATGTATGTGTGTGAGAATACACACAGATGTGTGCCTATGTGAAGGCCAGAGGTCAGCACTGGCGTCCTCCTTAACTGATCTCTACTTTAGGTTTTGGGGCAGGGTATCTCCCTGTACCTGAAGCTCACCAATTCAATTAGACTGGCTGGAGAACAAACCTGGGGAATCTTCCGGTCTCTGTCCTCCGACACAGATTATAAGTGCACCTCCCTGCTTGACTTTCATTTGGGCTCTGAGAAATCAAGTTCAGGACCTCTTGCTTTCAGGGCAAGCATTTTATTGACGAGCTCTCACTCCAGGACCCCAAATTGAAGTTTTAGGTTTTAATATATGCCCATATAAATATACACTTTTGAGCATTTAATATCATAAACGTCTGAACACTTACGTATGAGATACTGTATCTATAACATATCATTCAAACCCTCACACCAACTCTATGAAGTAGGGATTATTTTGCTAATTTTAAGGAGAAAAAGAAAAAAGTGAAACTTCATATAAGGAAAATAACCCGAACCCAAACACTTCAAACCCAGAGCTGACAGAAGCTTGCTATGACAGGATGGTAAATGCGGGGGCTGTAGACTATTTTCATTACCCAGAGTTAGTAAACAGTTGACTAGCCTCTCAGCAAGCTCTGGACCATACAGATTGGAAATTAGGAGTTTTCAGTCTTGGAACACTTACTAAGGATGCCCTTCACTTGGAATTATTTTTCTAATCAGTTTTAATTATTCTCATGATTAGAATATAAAACTAACTTGTCACTGAGTACTGAGTTGGGATTCACATAGGCTGAAAATAGAAACACAGAGCTTAGCAATTAAGTGGGGGAAAGATGTTCTCTTGTTTGGAAATCTACCTCCTGACTAGACTGTCAATCACTTCAAATCGGTAACTTCTCTTTCTGCATCCTGTCGGATTGCTCTGGTACCACCATTCCTTCATTCAGAGCTTACTTTATTAGTCTCATCTGCTACTCTCAAGGCCTCATAAGGCAAGAGTGATTGATCCTTGCAAGACATGAAAGATTAGTTTATAATCTTTTATCTAAATACCCTTATAAATACAATTATCATTGTGGGGATGAGGATTTTGAGTAGGCGTCTTTTACTTACTATGGCTACTACCACCTATGTTAAAGCTAGGAAAACCAATGTAAAAATAATTTCAAGAAAGAAAGAAAAAAATCCTAGCAGTTTTATACTACATTCAAGTTCTAGAAACCCCTCCAAAAAGTCTAGCTTTTATTTTTGAAACTCATGTGAGGAGTGCTGTGTTAAGAAATGATCCTCACAAGTAATACAGAACAATACAAAATCCTGAAACACTGAACATCTGAGAGTCTCAAACCAGCCCCAGAGAAGGCTAATTAATACCACTGTGAATATGACATAAATTTGTTATTATAAAATCCTGAACATGTATAGCCACGTCTCTAAAAGAGTGTCCTAAAGTAGATCTCAGTGTACTCGGCTGTGTTCAGTGTCCTAGAAGCCAGCAAGGGAACCCATCAATGTCTTAATTAATCCACATATAACTCATGCCTCCCCACTATAAAGATGTGGCAAAGAACAAAAAAAGGGTTTAAGAAAGACATCATTGTTTGGAAGTTAAGTTCAACGTGGGCCTAAAACTTGGCAATAAGAGGTAAACACTATAAATTTGTTAGATGAGTATTCTCAACACCTTAGCCTGTATTTAAAGATTTTTAGAAGAAAAAGATTAGAAATGATTTGAAATCTAGTACTGTGTGTAACAAATCTGAGTCAAGATAAAAACATCCACATGTCTTGCTTACATGGAGCTGCTGACTCTATAATTCATGGTTAAACTGTCTGCACAGATTTTACTGCAGTAGGAACTCAAGATGGCCCTGCCCACCGAGTGGTGAACTGTGGTGACAATTCTGGAACTTTGGTTTCTTTAGAAACACAGAAATATTCTAAAAATATGTTTTCATTTTAATCCCAGGTGTGGGATATGGGGCTGGTTCAGACTGTCTGCAGCAGCTGACTATGATTTGCCTCGTGCTCCAGCAGAGGCATGGCTTTGCCAGCTGCAGATAGTTTCTGCGACTGTCTGATGTTTGGAATTTGGAGGGTATATAAATGCTAGAGTCCAGCGAGGCAGGGGTAGGTGGTTGGTGCTCCTTCAGGAGGATTGGCTATAGTTTGTTAGTAACTGTGCTCAAAGAAGAAACAAGAAAGCAGTTAGATTCACGAGTCTCTACTTCTCTCCCCTCTATCCTTCTTTCTCTCCTATCTAGTGGTAGGGGGTGAACTGGGGTGGGAGTGGGATGGGAAAAAAGGGTGGCGTAAAGAAAAACCTACAAGTAGCAAAGACCAGCTACAGTGGACCTTCATTCAACTGTGTTGACTGGGACAGAACAAAAATGTTTACTGAGGATTTGTGAAGGAAGAGAAGATGACCCTGAAAACTTTGTAACTTGGGTCTGACTCAACTTCTTTCCTTTCTCTGGCCTCTGATCTCAGCAGGCAAAGGAGAATTACTTACAAAGTAGCCTAGTATGCATGGAGTTTTAAGAAAGTTTAGTTCTTTACAAAAAAAAAAAAATAGAAAAAAGAGTCCTATATTCTTTTCTCTATCAGATAATTCTAAGGAACAGAATAACAGGTGATGACAGAGCTCAGTTTGAAATTTAATCCTAGTTGAGTATGAAAGTGTTACATTTATGCCAGATTTAGATGAGATCAGGGTGGCGGTGGTTGGGTGAGTGGCTCTTTCTCCCTGGAACTCACTCCTAATTTAAAAAAGCAATAGCGGATGCTCATTTTGTTTTCTTTTCTTTTAGGAAAGCGGTCATTTTGGTTTCTGTTAAGGGTTGCCAAACAAGGCCACCAGGCTTCCTGGGGGCTACTAACAGACTAAAGATGACTCCAGAAAGCAATGTTGAGATACGTGTATAACATCTTCAGACATTGTCATATCCACAAAGATGTTACATTTAGTAGATATGGAACAACAGAACTAAAATATAAAGGGAAAGTTTTTACTTTCTTCACTTCAATAAGAGCTGGAATCTCAGTCTGGTTCAGTGGGCTCTATGCTTCTCTCAGCCAGTTAGAGTACATCGCACAGCTAGATACAAAGCCCAGGCACTCAAAAACACGTGGAATGAACAGACAGAGAACAAACCAGGTCAATCCCCCATATCTTAGTTTGTGGACATACCAAAGAGGGATAGATAGATGCCTGGACCTGTCCTCAAGGAAGGGCTGTGATGACTAAACACATCTAATTCAGTTAGTGAGTGTCACTTACTGTCCTCTCCTAGCCAATAGCCTAAAACTGACAAAAGGATAAAATGCCAAAATATCAACTGTAAATAATGAATCATATAGTCAATTATCAAACATAAAACAGAAAGGCTGGATACCAGGAAGATGATGACCTAGGACTTTCCAGTATCCATGTACAAGCAAAGGCACTGATTTAATCAAAGAGCCACACACAAAGACACTTTCACAAGAGCCGTGTGTGTGATGTAATGCGTGTATGGTCTGGACAGCTTCACACTACTGGGCTCACCTCTCACCAAACCCCAAGTGGCACATCATGGGGAGGAAACAACTCTACCTGGGAAAAAAGGCAGTGGAGTGAGAACCACCCTCTCTGCCTTAGAACTCATCACAGGACCACCCCAGGCAAATCTAGCACTGGACAAGCCCTGGTTGCCCCAGATACCTGGTACCACTCAGTATCTAGTCAGATTTCAAAATCTCGGACTTCATGCCTGGCTCACTGCCAGGTCAATCCTAGTGCTCTCAGCCTCCAGATCAACCTAAGATTCAAGACAGCCCAAAGGTCAGGCTAGTCCTCATAAAGTGTCTCCATACCCACAATAGGGCCATGATGCCCCAGACTCAGCCTTCACGTTAGCCTCTGGGAATGCAGGTTTCAGGTCTACCCTACATTCTAACCCAGCCCAAAGCCAGGCAGACCACACAACATAAGCTTGAGGCCTGTCCCAACTCCAGGTTCATGCCTATGACTCTAAGTCACCAAACTGATATCCATGAACACAGTGGGGTCATTTCCTACAGTCTTACTATCTAGTCTGGCTACAGAGCTTCAGGCTCTGATGGACTCAGCCCGGGACAACCTTTCCAGACCTATGATTCAGGCCAATATATGCAGTCCCTGGATAGCTTCCAGAACTCCAAGTTCCAGCCCTATAAACATGTGGCCTATGGTATCACCCCATCACCCATTACTCTAGACCAACCTTGTGGATATAGGTGCTGTAGCTGCCATAGTACCAAACTATCCATATAGACTCAGAATCCAGGCAAAACCTAAGCAGACCCTAATGCCCTCACAAACTAAGGCCTTCAGAAGACCCCTGTAAATGCAACCATTAGGTTATAGAGTGGACCTGACCTACCCTCTCAGATTCAGGCTTCCAACACATTCCAGAGAGTTCAGGACTGGCCAGGTGCATAGCTGGACTTTGCAAACTCATGCTCAAGGCCAACTACAATTCCAAGTCAGTCTCTATAGACCAGGTGTTTAGGATGGCGTCTTAGAGACCAGACTCTAGGCCTTCTCTAGAAGATCCACATCCAAGGCCCACTTCATAAGCTTATCAATAAGTCCATCTCACTGGATCCAAGCTCAATGCAGAACAAAGAATGTGAGATCTGTATACCAAATGCTATAAAACATTGATGAGAGAAATCAGACACAAATAAATGCAAAGACATCCTGTGTTCATGGGTTTGTAGAATACTGCTAAAATGTACAAATGACCTAAAATTGTTTGTAGACATAACATAATCTCTATCAAAATTTCAGAATTTCTCACAAAAGTAGAAATTGTAAAATGTCATATGGGAATGCATGCGCCTGTGCATGCAAGCACACACACACACACACACACACACACACACACACACACACACGCATGCACGCACGTGCACACACACGCACATGCGCACACATACCATACAGACTCAAATATCAACAGCAAATCTAAATAAAAGAAGCAGAGCTGGAAGTATCACATGACCAAGCAGAGATGGAGTTTATACAGGGCTCACCAACAGGGACTGTTGTTCACCTAGGCTGACCTGGCTATAGCGGCTGCTGAGTGCTAGAGACCAACAGTGAGCCCCTGACATGGCACCATTCCCTTGGGTAACCAGCCAGCCACCTGGTAGAAGGTTTACTACACTGGCCTTCTTTCTTCCTGGAAAGTTCAATGCTTTGTCCTTACTGTAACAGATAACTTCTGGACATGGATTTGCCTTTCCTGCAAAATCTCTGCCAAACTATCACTTTGGGCTCAGAAATGCCTTCTCCACACAGCATCCTTCTGACCAAGGAGCTCACTTCAGAGCCAGAAATGTGCAACTGTGGGGCCATGCTCATGGAACTAGTCTTACCACGGTCTCTGCCATCCTGAAGCAGCTGGCCTGGGGGAAGGGTTTGAAGATAGAAACAGCACCAGTTAGGTGGTAGCCAACTGGAGGGTGGGGACAGGCTTCTCTAGAAGGTAGTATACACTTTGAATCAGCATCTAGTACTTAGCACAGTTTCTTCTATAGCTAGAATTTATGGGTCCAGGAACCAAGGGGTAGACATGGGAATGGTTCCAGTTACTATGGCTCCTAGTGACCCACAAGAAAAGCTATACAGACCATACAGTACAGTACTGATAAAAACAGGCTGTGGAACAGGAAAGGGTACCCAAAATAAAGCCAAACATTTATAATCAGTTGATTTTCACAGACATGCCAAGAACACAATTGGAAAAAAAAGTGTGTGTGTGGGGGGGAGGAACAGTTTCTCCGACAAGTGGTGTGGGATATACATAAGCCAAAGAGTAAACACTAGAGGCTATCACACACCATGCACAAAAAACGGGTCAACACGGACAGAACGCTCACATGAAAGGTCTGAAACCACAAAACTGCCAGAAAAGAAAAACACAGAAGGACAGCTTTGGGCAGCGGAATGGACAATGATTTTTCTGAAAATGACCCCGAAAGTCCAGGTAGCAAAAGCAGAACTAGCAAATGTACTTGAAACAAAAAGCTTCTGTGCAGAATAGAACTGTCAGCAGGGGTGAAGACCCCCTATAGTAGGGTGAAAGACCCCTCTATGGCAGGGTGAGAGACCCCCTATGGCAGGGTGAAGACCCCCTACGGCAGGATGAGAGACCCCCTATGGCAGGGTGAGAGATCCCCTATGGCAGGGGTGAAGACCCTCTATGGCAGGGTGAGAGACCCCTATGGCAGGGTGAGAGACCCCTATGGCAGGGGTGAAGACCCCCTTTGGAATGGAGGATGTTTAAAAGCTGTCTATCTAATAGCATGGTGATAGCCAAATCTATAAAGAACCACAATTCAATAGTAAAAACCAGATAATTCCATTTTAAGAAATGCACAAAGGACCTGAACAGATAATTACCAATGGAAGATTAAGAAATTAAATGGATACGTGGGGGAAAATGTGTAGCATCACTTATCATAAAGAAGATGCAGATTAATACGTAATGAGAGCTCACATCACATCCATTACAGATTAATGTTACTAGATTAAAGACATACAGGAATTAGCGCGGAGGCAGAGGTCCATTTACGCTGTTGGTAGGAATGTAAGTTAATGTAGCTGCTTTGGAAAGCTAGTATAGAAAGTCTTATAAAGTAAAAAGGGAAGTGCAACGACTTAAAGATCGAAGGAAGTGGTGTCGGGATGTGAATGCGGCAGCTGTTTGTCCATGGTAGCATTTACCAACAGCCAGGCTACGGAATCAATGTACGCGTCCATAGACAACGAGTGGACAGACGGAATGCCATCCATACATACAGGAATCAAAATGGCGTGTTTTACATCATGAAGACTTTGCAATACTAACTTATCAAAATAAATATGTGACAGAGAGCAAAAGGCAGGAGGCTAGCTTTGAATGAACTGAGCTTTTGATCCAATATACTTCTCTGGTGGTCAGGGCATCACTAGAGGAGACGGGCCAACTCTGGGGAATGCTGGGAGTGTGGGAGCTGGAGAGGGGAGTGTGGGTCAGAAGGCTCTGCTTCAGTATAAGCTCTCAGTGAGGTGACACTCGCCATCTTTGATACGGGTTGTCAATAAGCAGTACCGATTCCCCAGACAGCGGAAACTGAGGGAGGGGGTCACTATAAAGACAAGGGGTTATCCTCGCCCCAGAGCAGCTTATAGCAAATTGCTTTCCTTCCTACCTGCTTGCTAGTTTGATTTACCTCAATAAGAACAACTGTACAACTATAGGAAATGAATACCTGCTTTCTTCGGCTGAAACTCAGTCTTTAGATACTCTAACCTAGAGTAAAATGGGTCACGTAAGAACAGAAAGGTGAAAAACTCCTTTACTCAGTGGGCTCCTTATCCTATTTAGAGAAACAATGGTATGAGAGAGAAACAGACTGGACAGACTGCTCAGCAGTTCAAAGTATTTGGGCAAAGGGCCCAGGATGGATTGCCTACACCCACTGGGTGGCTCATAACTGTCCATATTCTAGGAAGTCTTAAGCCTTCTTCTGACCTCCATAGGCACCAGACATACACATGATCAACACTCACACATATAAAATAAATACATCTTAAATTTTCTAATAGACCAAAAAGAAAGGAGAAAAAGTGAGGCCTGGCAAGGGCCTAGTCTCTGGGACTGTTCAAACGCAAGACACACAGACCTGAGTTCCTCATTGCATCAGTAACTACATTTTACTTTCATTTGTCTCAGTGGAAAAGCTGAAGGAATTCTGATAAAGAAATAAAAACAACGGCTGGGGCTAGGGGTGTCGCTCAGTGGCAGAGTGCATCCGTAGCATGTTCAAAGCCTTAATCACAACCCATAATATAAACAGCTCAAATTTTATTCAAATAAGAAGCTTCCTATCTCCAGGCAATTCTGATTAACAGCCCCACATCTAACATAAACTCTGTTTTGTCAAAGATATATCTCACATAAGACAATATAAGAAAATAGAATATTAAATCAATCCAGCTGTAAACTGTCTATGTTTCTACTCTCTTATTTCCTTCCTTAAAGTCAGCTTCAATATATATATTCCCTATTTTCCTCCTCCTTAAAACAAACAAATTAGGAAAACTTTTTCCAAGATCAGGAGAGGTTTCTGGATCTGGCGCTGAATTCTTGTTTACATATAATTCGCACTTCATGAGTCATCTGTCATTTGCAGAAAAGTATTTTTTGAAACATGTATTTCTAGGCTACTTCTGTGAATCCATTTTGGCTCAAAGGATGCAAAGCAATTCAAGATAAATTCAAACATATATTTAAAATGTAATCTCTTAGTAGAAAGATGAACAAAACACCACTTTCAAATAAAAAAAAAAATTCAACGGTGAAATCCTGGATTTCCTTTTGTTCTCATGATTATAACACACTTGGCTTCTTAGAAGCCTAATTCAGCTAAGACAGGGCACAGGACTGACGGCGACAGAATCAGACATGCTACGGTCTTAAGACATTTGAAATTCATGGCAAAGTGAACACATGACGGCTGTAATTCTTGTTCCACTTCATTTGTCAACATGAAAAGCTGAGGGTGACTTCTTGGCCACTCCATGAACTAGTAGCCCAGGACCTACCTCCTCACAAACTGTGGAAAACCGGTTGAGAAACTGCACAGTGTGCACCACAAACTGGTTTAGAAATGCCACGGTTCTTTTCTGTTGAATAGCTGGCACCTGTATTATGTAAAAACAAACACGATTCTTAAAGGAGAAATATACCCTGGGCAATCCTTTGGATATATTTATTTCATAGAGGGGATGGTCTGCCCTGGGACATCAATTTCATGAAGGGCTGAGAAGAGTCACTGATTTGTTTTCCTGAATCTGTGTGAGTCAAAGTGACAGGGGTTGCATAAAGTTTGAGAATGTCTGTCTCTGTCTCTGTCTCTCTGTCTCTCTGTCTCTCTCTCTCTCACACACACACACACACACACACACACACACACACACACAGAGACCAGCTTGGTCGAATAAGAGGTGAAGTGTTAGAGGTGGTACTATCTCCAGACTGTCAATCTTGGGCGTAGAAACACGTGATGTTTGGAGCAAAGGCTGCGTGGCACACCAACTCTTTTCTTAGCCCAGGAAGGACCCCTTTCAAAGTGGACTGCAGGGCTCCCCTTTCCCCAGGCTAGGTAAACAGAGGCCCAGATTGGGCCTGGAGAGGTGGCGTCTCCCCTGGGAACTGGGGTCCCATGGCCAAGCCTCCTTCCCTGCTCGTCGGAAGCTCAAGTCCATCCTTTACAAACCTTGGTCAGGTCTATGCCTGACCCCATGAGAGGAAGCCCATCCTCATCCATCTCCTCAGCGGATGGGGACCCCGGGTCTCAGGCACAAGCTCCTCCCAGCCCGGTAGAGAGCCCAGACTCCTTTCCCAAGTTCCTGCCTTCGGGGCCTTCCCGGAAGAAAGCGCGTGCGTTCACCAATCAATCGGTGGCTTCGAAGAGGCCGCTCCGCCCCCTCGCCCTCGCTTAGAATTCTGGGATTGGTAGTTCACAAGTCAGATTGTAAAGTTGGGCTGGGAAAATCTGCTGATGAGCAGGGTTCACAGTTACTGTTTTAGCAAAAAAATCAAAAATTTAAAAAAAAAAAACCTGGGGGGGGGGGGGGGGTGGGAGGGAGGGAGAGAGAGGGCGAAATAGAGACAAAGTGACAGAGAGACACAGACACACACAGAATGAGTTCAGATTGAGAAAATTAGAAGCTGAGCTATATCCTTTTGAGACTTTACCTGCTTAGTCCTGTTTCAAAAAGATCCATAATTCACTGAAGAGCACTTCTCTTTTTTTGTAATCCTACTAAGTGCCAGATCTTCTGCTAGCCCTTATGAAGAATAGAGGAATCAATCAGAGTGAGTCCAGCCCTGGAGAGCCTTATACCCTGGAGATCTGTTTCTAAAGCTATATTATATAAAGCTGTTATTATATATAATATATATATAAATATATATAATATATAAATATATATAATATAAATAATATATAATATAAATATATAATATAAAGCTATATTATATAAAGCTGTTTCTATATATATCATAATTTCAAGCAACAGCTGAGACACACAGATGTGAAAGTGATTGCAATTTACATCATGTAAAAGATCTTTACACCTGCAGTATAAGAGTTTGGAACACATTTTACCAGCTATGTGAGTTAGTACAGGTCATCTAAGCAAAAGTAAACCTTTTTATTATACCAAACAAGTACTGAAGAGGTGACGGGATCGCCTCTGCTATACTATTCAAAGGGAGGACATGCAGAACTGTGATAGGCAAAATTTAGATGGACATGCAAACAAAATCCCATGTAAGTTGTGGCATTGCAAATTAGCATGTACAAACACTTGTGGACCCATGAGTACATGCACACCACATGCAAAGTGCTGTGGTTCTGTGGATAACAGGAGCTCCTAAGTTGCCCAGGAAGAGGAAGCCGACCTTAGCATCTACTTAACATTAAGAGGAGTTAAGATGATGATCTGGAATGAACCTTTGTACAAACAAAGGCATAGAGGCAAGAGGGTATATGGTGTTTAAGGCAAAGGTAAAGCGGTTTGGTGGTGTAAACAGAAATGCCTAGAAGTGGAGAATAATGAGAAATAAGGCAGCAGTAGACACAAAAAGCTGACGAAGGGTCTTTTATGTCAGAATAAGAGTTGTGTTTTTCTAAATGTGAGTCGAGAGCTTCTGTTTGGGAGTGCTTCTTAAAATACCCATTCCAGAGATTAACCTCAGACAAGCCAAATCAGGATCTCTTTTGGATAAACGTTGATGCTTGCGTTTTAAATACCACTCCCAGGAATGAGTCTGCATTGTGTTGCTTGCAGCAGTGAGCTTTTACTGTCAGGTTCTATAGGACCTCACTGACCAGTAGCTCTAAAAGAGGTAATCCATTCCTAGTTCGAGGCCTTTGGTTAGCCTGAAGTACCTAGTAGGGGCATTGCTGCCTTATTATAGAGCAGTTCCACTGAAATTATATATATACATTGTATTAGTCAGGGCTCTCTTGAGTCACAGAACTTCTGGGTAGTCTCTATACAGTAAGGGAATTTGTTATGACGGCTTGAAGTCTGCAGTCTAATACAAGGATCAGTCCCACAAGGCAAGCAGGAGAAGAGCGAATCTTCCTCCTTCCAAAGTCCTCATCTAGGTCTCCAGCAGAAGGTGTGGCCTAGATTAAAGATATGTACCACCACGCCTGGTCTGGGACTTGCTTTGTCCCAGATGACCTTGAACTCCTTGCCTTAATCTCCTGGGATTCATAGCCACTATGCCTCAAAATCTCCATGCTAAAATCCAGGTCAGAAGCTTGTATCTTCCAGCCTCAAGATCAGGATCACAGGTGAGCCTTCCAATTCTGGATTGTAGTTCATTCCAGACATAGTCAAGTTGCCAACCAGGAATAGCCATTACAGTCCACCCCTTGTTGACTTGACACAAATAATATCTCATGTCCACATGAAACAATAGCAAGGTCACGAATATACCTAATACCTAACATGTTATAACTATTCCTTGTACAATCACAAACACATTTGTAAATTTACAATGCGGCAATGTCTCTTGGGAACATTTCTTTAGTATCTCAACTTAAATACCAATTGATGTTAAAGAAATTGGAAGAAAGCACAAATAGCTTATACTATGCAAATGTGTTTTTAACAAAATAAAACAGAAGCATCCAAGTTACTTTATAATCCTTGTTTCTGTTACGTGACCTTAGATGGTATTTATAACTTCCTTCCTATACTATCCATTCTGTATTTCCTCCACCCTCTGCAAGCATCTCAGCAGGTCTTAGCTCTTTTCCTGGAGGAGTGACACATACCTTCATTCCTGATGAGTCTTTGTCCTTTGTCATCCTGCTTGGATTAGGCTGTCATAGTTTCCCATTGACTTTAATCACAGGACATGGTAGTACTAAGTAAGAGACGCCCTAAGGGAATCTCCTGCACTCCAGACACAATCCTTCTTACCTCCACTGTGGAGAGGTGATGCAATTTCACCATGGTAATCTGGATCTATCACCCCTCCTAACACTGTTATTTCTTTCTTAGTCTGTTGGTTAAAGGGCATTAGAAACCTGAAATAACCAGAGGGAAGTCTGAGCTTCCAGTTCAATGGAATGTTTGTTGTGGCTCCTAGTAGGAGCACTCCCTCCTCTGGAACCAAAACTTCTAGGCCAGCAGAACCTAGAGTTATGGGGACAGGAAGCAAAAATTTTTCTAGAGGGTCACTAGGAGTGATAGTGAGTGGAACTATTCCCTTTTCCACCCCTTGATTCCTGGACCCATGGATCCTGGCTATAGGAGAAACTGTACCATATATTAGATGCTGATTCAAAGCATATCCTGCCTTCTGAAGAACTCTGTCCCAGCCCTCCATGCTGCTGTCACATAATTGGTGCTGTAACTGTATCTTCAAACGGCCATTCTATCTTTCTATTAGACCAGTTGCTTCAGGATGATGGGGAACATGGTAAGACCAGTGGAGTCCATGATCGTGGGCCCACTGTCACACTTCTCTGGCTATGAAATGAGTTCCTTGGTCAGAAGCAATACTTTGTAGAATACCATGATGGTAGATAAGGCATTCTGTAAGTCCATGGATGGTGGCTTTGGCAGTAGCATTTCACGCAGGAAATGCAAATCCATGACCAGAATAAGTATCTACTCCTGTAAGAACAAAACGTTGGCCTTTCCGTGGAGGAAGTGATCCAATGTAGTCAACCTGCCACCAGGTTGCTGGCTGGTCACCTCGAGGAATGGTGCCATGTCTGGGGCTCAGTGTTGGTTTCTGCTGTTGGCAGATCTAGCATTCAGCAGCAGCTGTAGCCAGGTCAGCCTTGGTGAGTGGAAGTCCACGTTGTTGAGCCCAAGCATGACCTCGATCTCGGGCACCATGGCCACTTTGTTCATGTGCCATTGAGCAGGCTGGGGACAGAGGCTGGCTGTCCACAGAACGGGTCATCTTATCCGTGTGATTACTGAACTCCTCCTCAGCTGAAGTCACCTTTTGGTGAGCATTTACATAGGACATAAATATCTTCACGTCTTTTGCCCATTTGGAGAGATCCGTCCACACACTCCTTTCCCAGATGTCTTTCTCACCAATTTTCCAAATGTGATCTTTCCAAGTCTCTGACCATACAGCCAATCTACTGAGCTACTTGAGATATATAGAACTTTGAAAATAATACCATATCATCTAGACTTTGTTCCATTCACAGAGCAAAGAACCCTAAGTTTTTCAGAATGGTAAATTAGCATTGGCTTCAATGAAAAACCCCCAGCTTCTTTAAGCCCTAACTAGAGAATTAGTTTGACCCTTGAGGCTTTGACAAGGGCATTGACATCTTTCTGGCTATAAAAGTCTGACATGGCATCTTCCAATAGAAAGCTGTCCCATCCGTGTTGAAAGCTGGTTGGCTAGCATAGCCACCTTCATCACTGACCGTTTCTAGACCTAAGGGATAATTTGCTGAATCTCTGCTTCAGACAGAGACAGACTTGCTGACAACTTCATTGAACAACTTCTGCTAGCATCCTGTCCCACTGAACCCAGTTAGGGAAATGGGATCTTCAGGGAGGCAAGGGTCAAGGATCCATGTCCTTGACAGCCCCCACTCCAGTTTTTGGGGGACCTGCATGAAGGCCAGGCTGCACATCTGCTACATATGTGTTGTGTACTAGGTCCAGTCCATGCTTGGTCTTTGTTTGGTAGTTCAGTCTCTGGGAGTACCCAAAGGTCCAGGTTAGTTGACTCTGTTGGTCTTCCCATGGAGTTCCTGTCCTCTTCAGTTCCCTCAATCCTTCCCCCAGTTCTTCCACAAGACTCCCTGAGTTCCATCTAACATTTGGCAGTGAGTCTCTGCATCTGTTTCCATCGGCTGCTGGGTGGAGCCTCTCAGAGGACAGTTATGCTAGGATCCTATCTGCAAGCATAGCAGAGTATTACTAACAGTGTCAGGGATCAGTTCTTGCCCATTGGTTCTTGCTATGGGCCCAACTTGTCTGAAGTTGATCCAGTCATTGGTTGGTCATTCCCTCTGTCTCTGTTCTTTGTCCTTGTAGGCAGGACACATTTTGGGTCAAAGGTTTTATGGGTGGGTTGGTGTCCTTATTCTTCCACTGGGAGTCCTGCCTGGCTATAGGAGGTGGCCACTTCAGGTTCCATATCCCCCAATGCTAGGAGTCTCAGCTAGAGTCACCCCCATAGACTCTCTGGAACCTTCTCCATCTCAGGTCTGTGGCACGTCCTAGAGACATCCCCCCCTGCTACCTATCTACAGTCTCTCCTCCAGGCTCTCCCTACACCTGGTCCCCCATGCTCTCATGCCTATCTCCTTTCCCTCTCAGTTCCCTCCCTCCATTCACTTCCGATGTCTACCTTATTTCTCCTTCTGAGAAAGATTCAAGCATCCTCCCTTGAGTCCTCCTTGTTATTTGGCTTCTCTGGGTCTGTGGATTCTAGCATGGCCCATGCTTGTGTTTGAGGGGTTAGAGGGAAACAGGTAGATGGACTAGTCAGGACACAGATGATGCTTATGGGTTAAGTCTGCCATCTTATATGGGTGTGATTTGCAACACTCCAAAACAACCATGTAGTAACATCAATGGTTACGGATCCCAAATTACTGTAAACAGACATAATGAGAAGGTCGGAAATGCTGAGAATTACTAAGACGTGACACAGATGCCAGGCGTGATCACACACTGTGGAAAAGGGGCTAAGAAATAGACATGCTCCATGAAGTTGCCACAGAGCTTCAGTTTGTAGAAAGAGAGGGGAAAAAAAGCAATTATCTGGAAAGCCCAGTAAAACCAACCACAATAAAACGAGGTTTGCCTAAACTGTACTTGTGTCACTCGTATAACTAACATACGCACTGTGACAGTTCTAGGCAACTGTACTCATGTTTTGTTTTCTTCCCTTGATAAAGTCCATACAACCTGGAATTGTTCCATTAGGCTGTAAATTCCTTGGAGCAAAGGCTATTCTTTTCTTTCGAGTCTTCAGTTGGTGCCTGTCATGCTGCTTTCCAGTGAAAACTCATTAATAAATTAAACATGCTGTTTTAAGGGCTTATTGTGATGCAGACATGGTCCTTGGCATTGAACAGTTTTCCCTCTATCCATCCCTTTAGCCATCTCTTCAAACGTATCCCATGGTGTGTACTCAACATATCATAAACAGGCATATGGAAGGGAACAGAAGAAGAGATAACGCTTATGTCCTCCTGCATATAAAAATGATAACGGGCACGGAGCTGCTCACAGTCTAGACTGGGAGACAAATAAATGAGAGATTAATAGTGTCATAATGGCCAGGCTAAAGTGTACCCTGAAGAGCAACACCTAATACATCGATGAGTATTTCTTTTAAGAGGACCTGCTGCTTAGTTTTTAAGATATGATAGATGAATAGAACAGAGATATGAACCCCACCCACCTCAGGTACAGAAAATGGGGTGCTACACTGATGATCTTATCCTTCCCAGTTCCCAATCCCTTGACATGTAGAAACCAGCAATGAGCAAAGTTCCCATTAGCCTCTCCTGAGGATACTGCAACCTGTGTAGCCTCTCTCTGGTTCTTTCCTCATCTTTAGCCCCCTTCCTGTATTCTCGGGGAAGGAGATGATCATTTCCCTTGCACCTCATTGGGCCACTGCCTTTCCCTTCTCTGTAAGTGCTGTTCTTGTAGTTGGCTTTTTCTCGCTTGTCCTCTTTTGAATGTCTAGAGATAATATGGATGCCCTCTTTTCTCATTCTTTCAACTGTCCTCCAAAAATCTCTTCCTCTTCAAACACAGAACTTTCTAATGCTTAATCTTCAATCCCTGTAGCTTCCTATTGTATCCTCACCCTCTCCATTTTTTTACTGACACATTTCTATCTGTCCATGCGTTACCTTTCTAGCTTACTGTCTTGTCACAATTTTATAACTTTTTCAACTACAAGAAGCCCATTTTTTGTTGTCCTTAGGCTTTTTGTTTTCATTTTTGAAATTAAAAAACAATCACATTGTTTCTCTCCTTCCCTTACCTGGTTCCATCTCCTCTCATTCTCCCTCTGAAATTCATGGTATACATACATATATACATATGTGTATATACATATATATATACATATATGTATATATGTATGTATATATAGTATATAGTATAATTATATATATAATTATACTGCATACAACACATATATGCAATATACTCATATATATACACATACATATATGTATATATACACAATATCCATATTTGTAAATGTATATACATGTGTGCATATATGCACAACTATATAAATACAAAAATACAATTTGGTCAGTCTATTAAATTTTACTTGTATGTGTATGATTTCCAGGCTAGTCAATTGGTACTACATAAGGGCTTATTCCTAGAGAAGACTGTTTCTCCCACTCGTATCCTACCTTAATTGCCTATAGTTCTTTGTTTATGGGCAGGGTCCTGTGAGGTTTCCCTTGTCTGTGTTAAGATGCTTATTGGTGTTGTACTTGTTTGGGTCTTGTTAAGGCAGTATATTCTTGGGGGCCATGAGTGAAGCTTCTCTGTCATCTCTAGGAGATACAGTGTTGTAGATTTCCTAGAAGTCTCCATTTTTATCACCCCTCCCTTCCCGGATGTCCTTAGTTTGTACTCTGGGTTTTATTATAACAGCTGTAAGTTTGCTTGTCCCCTTTTGCCATACTTATCTGAGAACATTTAAGTGCTTTTTTCTATGACTGTCATCTGTAGTATATGACTGTCACTGGCTGACCTCCAGCAGAATCCCTTCATGTGTCTTGAGGCTAGACTTGCAACGGTACCCTACTACATCCATTCCCGATCCATACCAAAGCCTTCAAACCTTGCCTTCCCTTAATTACTTTGGATACACTCCTTATTCCAAGGAAAAGAGAGTTCCTCTGCCTGTGCCCTAGATACTCACCCCAGTACGTAGTTCCAATGGCTGCTCCATTTTCCCTGGCACCTACAGCATGGTCTTTCCTTGGCTCATTTCCAGTAAAATACAAATGTGCTATGACTTCACCTTTCCCTGAAAAATGAACTTTGCTCTCCCTTTCAGGCAAGTTCTTCGAAAGATTGCCCAGCCTCTCATTCATAAATCTTAATTTCATCTTCTCTCATTCATTGCTGGACATTTTCATAAGCTTCAGTACTGATCTCAGAGCCACCTGTGACTTTTCATGATCTCACCCAAAGAGTCTTACTATCCAACTTGACCTGTAAAGAACATTTGAGAACATTGATCACCTTTTCCTGGTTGGAACCTTCTGTATGCTTCAGGAAAGCAGATCCCTCTTCCTCTACCTTCTCCATCACGCTGGCCACTTCTGAGTTTCTCTTGTTAGTCTGACCTTACTACCTTTATATGGCTACTCTGGGTATCACAATGGAAGCCAATGAAACTGAATCGGAGTTAAAATTGGACAATTAAAGGTGTGTAAAAATATGAGCCCCCCCAAAAAAATGAGGCCCTTTGAGGGATACAGTGTGGCAAGGACTTCGGGGCTTTTCTCCGAGATGAGAAACTATGTAAGGATAGAGAACAAAAACATGATTAGAGGTACTGAGGAACTTAAGTAGGGGAGTCGTGTGGTTAGAATCTTATTTTAGGGCAGTCATTCCATTTGGCACAACACACAACTGAGTGCATCTTTTTAGGTAGGCAAGCTTGGAAAAGTTACATGGCTATGGCAGGCTATACTCCAGCCCCTGGTACACCTGAGCATCCTGGTCCTGTATCCTCCCACACCTCAGCAGCCCTTGAGTATACTCACAACTGTACTCTTCCAGACACATCTCACGTTCTGCCCAACATCCAGCTGCCCGCTCACCTCTTTCATCTCCCTCTTCCTTGTTCTAAGTCCAGTTTCTTTCCATTTCTGCAATCACTTACTCGAAACTAAACTTTAAACAGGTGGCTCTTTAAACACGATGTCTCCTCTGTCTGGAACAGTCATCTTTGCTCCTAAGCACTGTCTGGCTAACTTCTGCTCATTCTCACACCACATCCTTGATCTTCAAGTTTGTATACCACATGCTTGGGGATGATGGTCTTTGTGCAGGACAGAGTGAACATTTGCCAAGAACTACACACTGTTCCTGTTAGGAACTTTGCAGGGGATCTAGTTTTGTGACTGGGGGCCCTCCAGACCCAAGTCTGTCTCCACAGCTTATATACTCTTAGCAAGAATCCACCTGATTTCTTCTCTTAAGTCTTCTTGCAGGAGGATGCTTTTATTTTTCCATCTGTCATGTTCCTTCCACAGCTCTGTGTTCACCTGTGTTTCTTAAGAGTAGCCTCTTCAGAATGTGTTTCATTAAGGTCATGCTGTCGTTGTATCCCATGGAGATATTTGGGTTTTGCTTTATTTTGTTGTTTCTTGTGATCATGGTGTTGGAAGGCTTTCTTACAACTTTCCATGTCCCAATCATTAGCAGAAGTTGTACCACTCCATCCTTAGTCTCTCTGATCTGCCCAAGGATGTTGTTCTTCTGAATAAGCTACTGGCCAGCTCTGCTTAATCTTGTATTAGCAAATATACCTCTTGATCAATGGACCAAGTTACTTACCTGTTTGCTTAGAGCCAGCCCTGTTGGGAGTCAATTTAGGGCACAGACTGCCTTGACTTCTAATTCAACTTAAGCCCAACGTTTGCTACATAGCAAACCCTTAGTAAGCGTCTATTGAATGACATTCAGATCTTTGCACTTTCAAATCTTTATTGTTTGTGAACTCCTGACTTAGGTATAACTCACAACTCACAGCCTTTCTGGGGCACAGCTTAAATTGTCAGCCTATCCTGCCACTCTAGAGTGAAGACAAGTTCCTGGTCAGAAGAGGGAAAACCCAAGAGTGAGTGAGGGGTGAGACAAAACAAATCACCACTACCCACTGCCTACTTGTCAGTAGTGTTTTTGAGTTTGTAAAACAGGACTTTCGATGTATAAACTTCCCCGTTGGTAAAAGGACAACAGAAATTGTCACTGCTGTCACCACTGCGGTGATCTGCTGCTGTCCTTCCTTCATTCTGCTAAGGGTAAGAAATCAAATGCAGACAAGAACTCTCTAGAGAAACCATCTAAGAATAAAAAAACAAAAAGCCATCTAAGGGTCTCAGGTTACACATCGAGGGGCAGTACAAGAGGCAGTCTTCTGGCCAACTCAGAAAGTGAGTCTAACAGTGTGCTTCTACCATTAGAAAGGGGGTGCATGCATTCACCACAGAAATGACTGAGCAACTGGGCTCGCACCAGTCAGAGGCTTTCTGCTGAGCCATTAGGGGCAGTACGCCTCCTCTGCTCTGGGCAGAAAAAGCAAACCTCCAGTTGACCAAGGGTTTTTTTGATGGCACAAAGCTCTGTATGACATGTTTAAAACAACTGCAACTGGGACAGGGTCTTTAGGAGTATAGTTATGATTTTCATATAATAGCAAGCAGCTGTGGTTACTGGCTAGCGTCCTCAGAGTGACCATTGCTGGAGGGAGGGAGATCCAGCTAGCTGCTTAGCTGATAGTTGTCTCTGCTCTCTGCAGCCAAAGCACTAGGGAAATGTCTAATGGTTGTCAGTTACGGAGGCGGCGGTCCGCCGCCTCTGCTCTGGGCAGAAAAAGCAGAAATAAATATCAGAGGATGATTACAATAGACACATCATTAACAATGCTGTAGCTGCCCACACCATTGCTGTGGCAAGGATAACTGCTCTAGGGAGAGGTAGGTCTTTAGCATTCATCCTAACCAAGAAAATGAGGCAAGACTCCATGTCATGCAAATAAGGGAAACGCCAGGCCTTGTTCAGCAGACAAGGCAGCACCATAGCCTTTACTGCTGTCACCGCTGCAGCGATCTGCTGCTGCCCTTTCTTCATTCTGCTAAGGGTAAGAAATCAAACGCAGACAAGAACTCTCTAGAGAAGCTTTTCTCATGGAGGCAAGGCAAGGCCAACAGCTCAGGATCAACTAGCTTAAATGATTCTGGAGATCCTGAATTCAAACATGGCAGGCCTCCGTCACCAGGCTTTGCTTAGTTTTGCCCACCTTTAAAGAAAAGGTCTATTTTAAAAACTGCATCGAATGGATGCCACTCTGAGCTGCTTTTCATTAACCTCGCCTGGCCTTTTCTGTAAGTGACTCAGCACCTGGCCTTCTGAGAGCAGTCAGGTTACTTTGAATCACAGCTTCATACAGCCATTGAGAGGGACCCAGCAGCTCAGCATCAACATCTCTTCAAGCTTTTGTTTCTGCACTTCAAAACAATGTTAGAGTTGTGTAAGAGCTGATCCAAAAAAAAAGGCCAGGCCAAAAGTTATGAGTACAACGGCTCAGAAAAGTGGTAATAACGTTGACCAGCATGAGAATCAGTCTTCTATCCTGTTTTGATTTCTACTTTTTTTTTTCATTATTGGGGACCATACCTTAGGGCCTTCCATGTGCTAGGCAAATACTCTACAACTGAGCTATTTCCTGAAGTAGAGAAGGACATAGAGGGGGAGGAGGAGGGGGGAGGCAGAAGGGGAAGGTGAGAGAGAAAGGAAATAATGGCAAGACATCTAATAGTCACTGGATAGCAGTAGAGATATTGCTGAGGAAATATGCGTATTAAATGAAAACGTGAAACTATTTCTGGAAATCAGTTACAATATCCCGTCTTTCCAGTCAAGCATACTATTTTCCTCTTTTGTTTTCTAGGCTAGATTCCACTAGTTTTCCTTTCATACTTTGTTTTAGAAAGCCTTTCTCCTATGTAACTGTGACAGGAGGGATTGAAGTATTCTGGTTTTCATCTCAACAACAGAGGCAAACCCAGAACCACATAAAAGGGACCAAGAAGAAAGACCAACCTGGATGTACTAACATTAAGAACTTAACTTTCTCCAGATTCTGAATAAGGACTCTACATGCCAACATTGAAGACAAAAAGGCTTTCCTGGCAGGTTTATTTCCCCTTTATTTCCTAGTTTGAAATTTTGAGGGTAGGAGGTGGCAGATGTCAGGACACATTAAATCAATGTGCGCTAGAGATATGTAAACAGTTTGGATTTTGGGGTATCTATTACTCCAGGATCCTAAGAAATTGTTGTTTCTAAGGTTTTAATAGTGATGATGCTATGGAATTATTCCTTTTCCAGGCATTTTCCTTCAGTAGGTTTGAGGAACAATAATGCAAGGTCTTGTTAAGATTCTCTTTCCATAGAACACTTCTCAGAGACTGTAGCATCTAGGTGGTATGGTGCAGGAAGGACTCAGACAATAATACTTCACCCTTTCAGAACTGCTCGTCAGACAGGAGTGTAATGTATCAGTCAGGTAAGCCCAGGAATCGGTAAGACCATGGAAGCAGATGTACATATGTTGAAAATCAAGTACCAGGGCACTGGTTAGAGATAAGTAGAGCCGAGCTCCACACACTCCAGGTGAGGCATACGTGCACACATGTTCTCCAGGAGCAGGCAATTGGGAGAGGATGCACGATGGAGCATTTATCACACGGCTTGAGGCACTAGTGTTCAAGTCTAAAGAGAATAACCCACAAGAAATTTGGCCAAGTACATAAAACTCCTGAGTCTAAATATTATTGAAAACTATGATTTTCTTTGTTAAAATACATCTGCTTTGTTTTAATGAACAAACACTTCATTTTCACTAGGATTAGTAGGAGAAAGACCAAAGACATATTGCCATGAAGTTTATTAAAAAGTTACTTATTTTGGTCTGATTTAAACTTGATGTGAACTAAGAAGAGTACTTTCTCCAGATTACAGTCTAAGCAGAAATGAACCCAAACAAACTACTTCCTACTTCCTTATCACGGTGGTAAAATTCATCATTAGTTAACTCTGGCTTACTTTAGAGGTTGTCTGGGACTTCATTTCCTTTGTATACTGCCTCAAAAACAGAGATGTCCTAAAACAGTATTAGAAAGCTCTTACTTGAGATGGCTGCAAAGATTAACCTTCACTTTGGCCAGAGTCTAATCCTGTCTGGAGTTTGCTCAATGATAGGATGATGGCTGTGTTTATAAGAAAGATCAAAGTTTTGTAGCTAAGCACTATCATAAGCAAAGCAGCCAGCAGCTTTTGTCTTTTATTACAGAAATGGAGACTCAATAAAGCATTCTAAACGCAGATGGGAGACATGCTTGTTTCATAAACAATAAATCTATTGCATTCTGCAATTGTTTGTAAAGGTCAAGAGATCTGGTGGCCTTATTTTGCTTACTATTCATTGTTCATATGGAGTTTATAAGCTTACTTAAGTGTCATGAGTTTCAAGATCTGTCAAGAATTATCCCAGAATGCAAAGAATAATATGAGAGGCATACATGGAAGTAAGTTGACCCAAAGAAATTTCCAGACAAAAATGTCACCAGTTCCTCCTCAGAGGGGCAATTGTTTTCCCAGGGTATTTACAGAACAGCTGAAAAGGTCAGAAAGTAGTTTAATGCTCCGGTTTCCCATAAAGGCTGTGTCCATGTGTGCAACAGAAACCACTCATGCAAATACATCATAAAACATGATTTTTCTTTTATAAAAATGAGATCATAAAAATGATAGCCTAATGATTTTACTGTATTACTGTGCTTAGGTAATAAATGTTCTTTATAAAGTCATGTTAATTAAAAAAGTCTGGGTCTTTATCTAACAAATACTAAGCATGAGAACCTCTCCTTTGAGTTGTTGGTCAGGATTGTCTAGAGATTAGAAAAACAGTATAGGCTTTTGCCCTTATACAGTATTGCCTACCAGATGTGGAAGGTAAGTCCCTATTGTTGAAAACAACATGGACTTTGGACACAGGCCCAGAGGACCTGAGAGGGAGGGAAGCCACCAATTGTCTTACCCAGCTAATAATGAACCACCGTGACTAGAATGGTATGGTAACTTTAAGGGTACAGTAGTGGCACACATATCTTGGTGGTAGCCAACAGTTCTCTTATGGACTTAAGATCTGCTTAACAAGAGGGAAATAGTGACTAGTACTGGAAACCTAGTCAATTACCAGAGCTAGTGAAATCATGGACTTTGGAGGAAAACTAACCAATGTTTCCTAAAGCAGTGTAATCCCTAACTGCGTTCTAAGTATTTGTTCTTCCCACAGATAAGTGCAGTTCTCACCTCTCACCAAGGAAACTTAGTACAAAAACCCACAACGAATCAAAATACATAGCTGTGGAGTCTAGTTGCAACTGATAAATTAACAATATAACTCCCACACCTACAGTTCAGGGGAACACTACAGAAGAGCAGGTAGAAAGACTTATAAGAACCAGAGGATCCCCAAGGAGTTTGCTGTGAGACTTGTGTCTAGTAATTTCAGAAGTTTTACCAGTAATGTCTTAGTCAACATGACTGCCTAAACATGAGGTTGCCAAAACAGGACAGGAACCATGTCAAAGTGGATAGAGAAAGCCCAGGAGGCCTCAATTCTACATAAAGAACTAAAGGCAACCACTGAATGCTTGCTTAGAGTAGAAGAAATAGTCTTCTTCAGAGAAGAGCACACCAATTGGTTATCTAATACTAAATAGTCAGCTCTGACAATATACGTACAAGTAACATTACACAGACTGAGCAGGTTGTATCTAGGTGTTTAGGAATTAAAAAAAAAAGAGTCCATAAATATGAAAGAGAGCTGGGGTGGGGAGTGGGCACATGAGAGGATTTGGAGGGAGAAAAGAAAAGGGAAGGTATAGATGATGTAAATGAAAAAAAAATATCAGGCCTGTGTCTTAAGGTTAAAGTTCTTTAAATGTGTAGTTATATTTAAAGATGTAGATGTTTTTCAATCAGCAAGGTGTACTATTAAAGAAACTGCTCACCACTGTCCTGTTACTGAGCACACAGGCAGTGTTGAAGACATACTGGAGCAGAACACTAGTTCTAAGGACTCAACTGACCTGCTCTAAGGGAGACTGAGCAATTGAGACGCCATTCCACCTTGCAAACATACTTCTGCTAAGAGTAAAGACGCTACTACCTGGGTCAAACTAAGTTAACTTCTAAACTATAGAAAACTATGGAAATAGTCTGGAATGGATATTTCTTTTCTTAGAACTATTAAAAGTAGTTTGGGGCCCAATAATGTCTTTTAACTCTCCTGCATTTCTGGGATTGTCTGATTCCTGACAAATTAGAAGTAACAGCAACAACCAAGTCACATATGTGCAAAAGATTTCATTTTTTCTACTGACATGAGATTTAAAACAGCTACAGGAATATATCTAGGTTAGTGTCAGTATATAGTCACAAATTATCAAAGTAAGGAACAAACACTAGTGTATGGTTCTGTGTTTTGGCATGAGAGGCATTGAAATTTCCCAACAGCCAGATCATAAAAAAGAGACTAATGACTCCATCATCTGGAAAGACCAGGATTAGTTCTGATATCCTGTGGATTTGTGAGATCCTGACTTTGTTCAACAGTGTCAAACAATATGAGGTTTGACATACAAGCATAGCTTTTTTTCTTTCCATGATGTCTGTATGTGAGGCCATCCTGAGGGACATTCCAACAGAAGGAAAACCCTCTGAGACATGTTTATAAACACAGGGAAGCTAAACCCAGGAAACACTTAATATCAGAACCCAAGTTATTTACCAAGAACCAGAGTGGTTACTAATAGCTCCCCATGGGTATTTTCTCCAGTTTTTGTCTGCGTGTCTGTCTGTATCTCTCTCATTTACTCACTAACTCACCAACAGATAAGGTCTGATTCTGTAGCACAGGCTAGCCTTGAGCTAATGGCACCCCTCTTAGATTATGGCTTGTGCTTTAGTCTAATTGAAATACACTTCAAAGAATAGGCTTACTAAGGAAAGAGTGCCAGGATACAACTGCAAAGAATACTATTGTATTGTTACACTCTATGGAGGGTAACAGGTGAGAAGCTGGACAGTATGCTGTGACATGTTTGTAAGGTCACTAAGGGCAACAGTGAACTCTATTCTTTCAACCAAGGGTAAAGAAATCTCTCTCAATTCTTGAAAATGCTTTATTATATAGTAATATTATAATTTATCATTGGAAATAGCATTTTCTTCCCTTTTAGGTTAATACTTCCGGTCTCTTTTTTTTTGGCAAAACTGCATTTAAACATCTATAAGTTATCTTTTTCTAAGATAGTTACCTTTAATAAACAGATGGCAGTTACAGTAAATCATTTCAACAGACAAGTTGAACATTCTGGACTTGTTCTAGGCAATCCATCCTAGATCGAACTTCAGCATACTCATGTTCCCAAACTCAATCGCTAAATACAACTTTGTTTTTACATCACTTCATAAATTTAAGATGACAATTTTCATATATTTGATTACTTTTTAGGTTCTCAAGTGTTCTTATCTCTGAAGATTAGGAAAAGTATATATACACTCAAAGTGTAGAGGCTGGGATATAGAGCTGTCAAGTTCATATAAGAGATTAAAAATCTCTGGTCATTTGTACACACATTTGGTACACAGCAAAGAATAACAGTATAGTGGGAATTTTGGTTTCACTAAAAACCCAGTTATGTTATGTGAATACGTTTTTGTTTGAATCCCAGGTGTGGGATAAGTGGCTGTTTCACAGCAGGTGACTATGATTTCCCTGGTGCACTACAAGGGGCGTGATTTTTTTTTCCAGCTGCAAATAGTTTACATTTGGAATTCTGGGAACTTTGGGGAGGGTCTGTGGCAGCTGCTGCTTTCCCCTGCTGAGGAGAGGTTTGTTGAGTGGTGTGAGCAAAGGGAGAAGAAACTAGATAGCCTGACAGGAGAGGATCGGACTTGCCCCAAGGAACCTGATGCCCTTAACTAGCAGAAAGTAGCCTACAGAGATCTAACCCCTTTCCCTCTAACCTTTCTCTCCTACCTAGTGCTGGGGGTTGGAAGGGATTAGAGTAGAGTAAGGGTTAGAAGGGAGGTAAATTTAAAAAAAGCAAAATGTAGCTCAAAAAGTACACTGACACAACAGGAACACATTTTTTCCAAGAAGTGTTTATCATTTTAGTTATCAGAAAAGTCAACTGAGGCATTTCTAGATTTACAGTATGTTTGATATAAAAATAAGAATTTTTCCAAAATATATACTAAAAATACAAAGCATAGGATCAAAAATACAGAGAAAAATCATATTTCTGTCACCCAAAACAAGAGCTTGTGGTCTCCTCCAACTGCACATAGTGGGAGTGTTCTATGCCAGGAAAGACCAGATCCGACAGCTACAGAGCCAATGAGGATGGGCTGAAAAACATGGGAATAGAAGAAGCACGGTGAAGTATTAACTCAAAAACAACCAAAGAAAACTATTGTATTTTTAAAAAAAGAAAATATATTTCTATTTAATAAGTAATAAGTGCTGGTAAGTGTTGATGAAGTAACTATTATCACTTATTAGTAAAGGAGATTACTTATTAGATTATTATCTCGAGAGACAGAGGCAGCATCACAGAGATATCATAACAGTGCAACAAATGTGGACAGGCGTTCAAACAGAAGAGGGGTTCCTCTGTGAGATATATGTGCAGAAAAATAATTGCAAAGCAGTGGACTCCTTGCCAGCCCCTAAACTATGATTACAAACAAGAACTGGGTCTAGAAAAAGCCTAGGCCCACACAGTTGTTCACAACCATCCCTAACTCCATTCTAGGGGATCTATAACCTCTTCTGACCTCTGCAAGCAGCAGGCATGCATGTGGTGCACATACACACACCCAGGTAAAACACTCATACATGTAAAATACAAATCTAAAATAAAAAGTAAGGAATGTATTGAAAACTATGTTTGTAGCAGAAGCATAGTAATAATGAAATATACATTATCTATTCGTACCTGACTTGAATGAAAATCTAAGCTACCTATAAATAATGGGTATGGTCCAGAATCAAAATTTTGCAGTCTACATAAACTAAGCAAGCAAAATTAATATACTTAAATGAAAGATAAAATGCAGATAGAACAGATAAAATATGATTTTTACGCTAATTTTGAAGAAAAATGAATCTATTGCTATTGGTGATCAAAACATTAAAAGAAAAAAACCTTCCAGTTTAAGCAGATAGCAGACATAAGTATTTTTAGTTAGTAACTGCAAGTTTGGGAGGTATGGATAAGAAAGTAAACAAACCCTGTGTGAAAACCAGGTACCCAGAAATGCCACGAAACACTCCTGTGTTACCTGAGAGTGTCCTAAATGATGAATCTGAAACTGACTGGCCATTTTCCCAGGATATCCAGTGGTTGCAAACAAGTTCTCACTAATGGCAGACCACCTAAGAGAGAGGAAAGCATAACAGTAAGCACTGTCTTACAGACAATAATGTTCTAAAACAGCTACATCTGTGTAAAAGTACTAATTCATAATCCTGAATTTGTTAGTATGGCTTTCCATGCATCCCTCCAGTTTATGTAGCCATGAATACTTTCTTGTATTGTTTATTTGTTGAATGCTGAACTATGTGCTAAAATCACGCAAGGTTAATGTGGTCTTTACAGGGAGACACAAGGCATCTGCCATGTATGGAGGTTGTGAAGATCAGAACAGTTGTGAGCTGCCACGTGGGTGCTGAGATCAAACCTAGATCCTCTGGGAGAACAGCCAGTGTTCTTCATGAGTCTGTGTGAACTTGTACAGCACAGGGCGAGGAGGCAGCACAACCCATTCTGACCTTGAGGTAGACTGATAGACTGGCTACATAGTTTCTGTGAATTATAAACATTTTTTAAGTGGTTGAAAAAGAAATCTCTTGCTCTCCTAAAGCAAAAGACAAAACAACTACTTAGTAGGGAAAGCAAAATAACCTCTATAAAGCAACCAGAGAAAAGAGGAAAACCAATCCCCCAAACTCCAGTGTAAAGGGGAGGGCTGGGAAATTATTCTGGTAGTTGAATACCACCAAATCGAGAATTCACACAACTCCAGCAGAAAGAGTACATTACCTAAATAAGTGTGCTCCATCCATGTGAACAGGTCTTGTCTCTTGAGGATAACTAAAGAACAAGAGTTTGCATTTTGCAAATTATGTGTTAGAGTCAAGCAGATGAACTTGAATGAAGGTTTTAAAGGTGTTTCTCTTTTGAGCCCAATAAATTTAAGCTTCAACAAAATTCCAAGTAGGCTCTCAATTGGAAATAGATATCAAACAATGGGCAAGACTTAGAACCACTCTGGGGCAACGCAGGGACAGCATTTCTTTTCTTTTTCTACAGGAGACACATGTTTTCATTGGACATGGAGGCCTACATGTACAAGATGGCTAAGTGGGTCATCTGACAACACATTTATGTAATATAACAGACAGATATACTAAATAACTACCTGGACCGAGTGATATCCCAAATAATCCAATCATTTCCTGCAACAGCACCAACTTTGAAGGTGTTTTTCAAGCACCAGTGTGCTGACATTAACGGTGTCTGTTCTGACTGAAGAGATAAAATTGCCTGCTGGGCCATCAGATCATAAAACCGGATTGTTCCATTCTTCTCTGCAACCATTAGCTGTAATATAGGGTGGAAAAAGAAAATTCTACATGTATCTCATTAGCTAAATTTGCGAAAGAAGCAGAGATTCAATGTCATAAAATATAAACATTTATCACACAGATACACACACACACACACACACACACATATATATGTATATATATATATCACAAACAGAAGACAAGTGCATAGGAAATGATGTAATGTAAGTATCAGAGGTACCAATAGGCTTGTTGTGCAAGCACCTAGTAAATATTGAACTCTTAAATCAAGAAAGAGTGACTATTATTAGTAACTCATTATTTCCTTGTTATAAAGCTCTAATAATTGAAAAGATTCCAATAATTTTAGATGTTTAATAAATTGTTATCAATATATAAAATATGTAACCAAATGCATAAATTTATATAATAAATCTCAATATAAAAAAACTACAATATGAAAGTTGTTTCTTAGACTTATGAAAGCAGGTCATAGAATTTCATGTATAATGAACAAGATTCCTCCAACTATGCTGAACAGGGCATTAACAGCTAGTATCCAAAGAATATGCTTTATCTACCATGTAAAGTCCCTTCTTTCTGAGAATGTTCGTGTAACTGTGCTGACTTAAAGGTGCACAAATTCTGGAAGTGTGAGGTACTAGAGACAGACTGGAAAGAGTGGGGACCGGCATCAGAAGCCTAAGTTCTAATATTTAATGTGTTCAATGGCTTGGAGTTTGCTTGTAATTATTTACAAGAGGGAAAACAAATCACAAACATAATGTACAAACACACACATGCACACACACATGTATTCATCAGAACTAGCTTCAAGAAATAGGCAAGCAACAATGTGAAAACTGTCTCCATTTAAGAATGAAGGGGAAAACATTCTCTAATGCATTGGTGGCAATTTCAGAGCGTAATAACTAACTGAAATTATGGAGTTAGATTATAATTATGAAGTACTAGTGAAGTTAAAAGAGGGACGATCCTGTTGATCTCCTGTATATATACACCAATATAAAAGTTAAAATCTAGCATCTGAACCTTAGAGAAAACACAAGAATCAATCTATCTTATTTACATTGTATAGGTTTCAATTTCCATCTACTGCTCTGCAAATGTTGTGACTTAATTTTTTCCTATGGCTAAATACCAAAATCCAATTGTATGCATACATATACAATATTTCCTTTATCTATTGATGGACATCTAGACTATATGTTAGCTATTCTGAATAGTGTAGCAGTAATCACTAGACACATCTATGAACACGAACACACATGTGTACACACACACACACACACACACACACACACCATGAAACTAAAAAGGGGACAATGAGAAGTGAAGAAAAAAGGGTATTCTATTATCAGAGGGCAATAGAATACGTGTGACATGAAGGAATGATGGAAGTCCTAGGGGACAGGAAGAGGACCAACAAGATGGCAGAAAGACAGTGGAAGGGCAGTGGGATACAGTAATCAATAAGAACAAAATATGCATGCCAGTAATGAAATCCATTCATTTGTATTCTAATTTTAAGGAAGCTAAAACAACAAAAAAGGAAAAATATAACCAAACATTTGGAAACAAAAGGTAGAAACCAGACAGCTTAAGTTGTCATAATGTAATTGTAACAGCTTTAACACTGTATATTTGGTAGATAGAATCAATAAACTCTATCTTTTGTGCAAAACTGAGGGCAGACCGAAGAAATGAAGAGAGTACGAGGTTATCAGAGGTCTATGAAACCCAGGAGACAGTGGGAGGATACGGCTGCAGGAAATGCTGCAGGGCTGACTCTAAGGTGCACAGGACATTCAAACTCTAGGAAAATACACTGGCAAATGAGAAACCTTGTTAAATGGCCCCTGTTTGCACCATGAATTACGGCTAAATGGTATTTAAAACTCATTAGTACTTTAGAAAGCTTTGAGTGCCACTAATAGAGGACACATGTGCCTTACGCCACTGACACTTCTTGTTTATATATGGCTCATATGCATGGATTTAACTTTTTTTAATGCATACTGCTAACTAGATTGAATGCCAATTTTTAGGCTGTATTCTGCCAAAGGCTAGGAAAAGCACACTCTGTGTATATATAAATGATGGTTGCAAAAAAGCTAACAATTTTAGGGAAACTATTAAAGAACTTATTTCTATAAAAACTCAAATGCAATTGTACTAATTTGTGTCTGAGGTAGGAAGTCATTGATTCTTTCCTTCATGGGTATGGGTATTATACCTGAGTGTCTTTTAAGCTTGGTAAAGAAAAATTAAGTTATAGATAATAACCTTGAAAGTTTCCTCAGGATGCCAGCACACACTCATTCCAGGAGAATGAAGAAGAAAATGAGCTGTCTGCTTTCCTTCCAAGTTCCAAATCCTAACAAAGAAGTATGATGTTAAATACTCTTGATACATCACTACCAATAAAAGAAATAAAACTCTGACAAATGTATTTAAAGCCATTAACTACATATTATTACATACATTTGTATTTGATAAACATCTTTGAGGAAAAATACTGTTGTTGGAAAATATAAAAGTAGCATACAGAATTTAAGTTTTATCATGCTTAATTATGGGAACAAAGTCACATATTTTCTAATTAATCTAACAAAGTTAACATATTAATTATTTATTTATATATTCATTATAAGGAAAATCAATGTTTCTAGGCCATCAATCAGGTTACAAGCCAACATAAGTCATTTCAATTAACAATTATTCCTATCAAAGGTGTTTATTCCCCCACAGCCCACATACAGCCTTTCTATTTTTTATGTGTTACTTTTCAAAGTAACACATAAAAAAGCAAAAGTGAAGAAATGTGAAGTGACAGGCATTTAGTAGGACAGCCATTTCCCACAATGCTTATTCCTTCTACTTTTGGATATGTCCTATCTCACACAATTTCTCATCTGGCTGACTTCTTTAGTGTTTTCTCCCACAAGTTGGCCATGCTTAACAGTTGCCAGATTAAAGATGGGCCGAAGAAGCAGGCATTTGGTTCTTTACTGTCTATCAATAAGCATCAACTTACTCACAAATAGGGCTCTTCATCTCAACGCCTTTTAGTCTCAGTAATCACGGGCATGGCACTTGGATGTGAAGGTACTATCCCTGGGAACTATGCTTTTTGGCTAGCTCATGATTCTTGCCCAGCCACTGTTACATTGTGCTAAGCAGAGTTAGCATAGCAGGGAACAGAAGTTCCATGATTGATGGGTAACAAAGTGCCTTCAGCATTCTGGTCCTCAAGTGAACACATTCCAAGTTGAGGGGTGCAGCTCAGTGGAGTGTGTGTTTAGCATACACAAGGCTCTGGGTTCCAACCTTAGCAATCTCCTAACAATAATCAAAAGCATTCATGAGGATTTCTCCTTCTACTTGTAGGTTTTATAGTTCTTGATTTCTTTAGGACTGTAAAGAAGTTTTAAAAATTAAAGCAGGCAAATTTTTTTTCCCTAAAAGGTATAGGATGTCAAATTTGACATATCATAGTAACATATGAAATAGCAGACATGTCTGAGGATTATCTACTTGATTAAATATTAGATCATATCTTTTACTAAAAGAAACTTTCCCTATATAAAGGAGACAGTTACAGTTTAATTGAAGAAGTAAATCAATAAGGCTCTTGTCCTTCAGTCCATAGATAGAGACTACGCATCAAGACAAACTGAGCCTCCTTTCTGCTGCCATTCCCATAATGAAGTACTGGGCTAGCATATATTTTATCACTATTGGAATAGCAAACATTTGTCTTCTCTGTACAGTGGCGCTCATTAGAGGGGGGACTGAAATATCCATTCTTTTGATTTTTATTTTAAAATGAATTTGATTTTTGTTGGCTATTATATAAATTGAACAAATACATACCAATATTTTCATGGTTCTTTTCCCCCTTTCTAATCCAGAAGACAAAGAGGTGAAAAAATAGAGAGATAGTTATGAAAATAAGGCAGTTAACTAAGTATATTGTGGGTTAATGGAACCAAATTTTAGTCTAATTTAAGCAGGATTTCATTCTGATCAGAACCTGATGATCCTTTAAAAGAAAGAGAGCTAGCTCAAACACGAGGAGAGGGTCATATGGATTATATTTCAGAGGACTAGGATACAATGATTTATGGTGTGTAATTATACACTGATTCAATAATTCCCAACTGTTACATAATCTCAGTACTAAGTATGCAAAATACAACAAATTGGACTAAAATAAGTTATCCTAACTAAATTAGCTGCAGATGGTACAATTTAAGTTGTTATGTCTTATTTCCCGTTTTGATAGATTCCATAATTAGGTCCTCTGAAATCCTTTTGTGAAGTTCAATGTATTTTCTATCTTTAAGCCTATCAGATGAAGTCACGCTTCTTTTCCTGTATGAAGTAGACCATACATACAAATGGTACATGAACCTTGGTACACAGTGCAGAGTCCTCTCACGGGGACAGCAGCCAGAGCGAGACTACTCCTCTTGCACTGATGTTACCCGAGCTCTGTTCTAGCTGTGTCCTCAGTCTGAGGAAAGCTGAAGGCGTCACTACTGTGACTTCTAATGAGGTAGCTTAGATGTTAATAGCACAGGAAGCCACATAGCATGCACTTCCTTTGTTCTGGCTTCTTTTACTCACCTTTGGGTTGTGTGAAAATGTGAGAAATCCTCATGAATGCTTTTGATTATTGTTAGGAGATTGCTAAATCTTGAGAACAATCTGCATATCTGTTGTGGTGGACCCTACTGAGAGTTCTGAAGTGAGTGGAGAACATCGTGCAGTTTTGTTAGACATTTTCACACAACCACACAGATGCTCTAATAGCCATTAATGGACTAATAAGGTAAGAGAAAAAGCTTTGCCCTGCCATCAAAACTTTGGCAAATGAATTTTCATATACATACTGGGCATTAAAATAAGGTGGTGGACATGTCTCAGATGGTTTTTATAACTTTTTGCTTTTCTAATAAAACTATTGGTCTAGTTCATGTCAGATAGGAGGGTTTCCTGTAAAAAACAAAAAAGACACTGGAAACTGGAAATTCAGATATTAACAGTTCCAAATTTATTTGTCAACAAATGTGTTAGTAATATTTAAAAAAGAAAACACCTGGTATACTAGAGACTGAGAAATGTGTAGTCAGGGAGCTCCCCTGCTGTGGGTGAGCACTTGTCTGCCATGTCTAAGGGCTTAGGTTAGAGCCCATGCACCTCAAAGGTAAACAAACAAACATAAACAGCACTCTCATTACACATACATAATCAAATGCACAGAAAGAAATAGGCAGTTCATAAAGTGCAAGGTAAAACCTATCAGGTTCAACTATAAATGCTTGCAATTAAATTTAGAGGTAAAGGTTTTGAGGTCTTAAAGAAGCCTATCTGTAATGACCCAAAGGCACCAGAGAACTGGATGGAACAGTGCCATTGTCAAAGAAAAGGCAACGGCAGTTTTTACCCAGTATAAATTATAACAAGGAACTTCCCATGCTAATACCTTTAATCCATGAGTTACAACAAGGAATCCCCATGCCAATACCTTTAACCCATGAATTACAGCAAGGAATTCCCATGTCAATACTACCCATGAATTATAAAAAGCAACTTCCCATGCCAATACCATCCTGGAAACAACATTTAGGTTTAGCTGTAACATGGAAGAATCAAGAGTTAACTTCATCTAAATTTATGAATTATATTTCCTTTAATTTTATAGGGTCTTGCTGAAATCATTATGAGTGCTTTTCAGCAGAATATTAACTTCCTTACCATATAGTATTGAAATGTAATTGTCATATAATTAATTAACTAAAAGATCCCACAAAGTGTGTGTCGGCATAGGAGATACCACAGATATTTTCAAGGGTTATTTCAATTGACAATCAGTGGCAGACACTCTGTTTGAGAACTCAAGAGGGAATTTCCTGCGTAATACACTGTTCTTTTTATTTGTTTATTGTCTACTTCAGTTGGCAGCTCATTGTCTGCTAGAAAGCGTGCTGCAGAAGGACATTTCTGCTCGCAAACGTTTTAAACAACAGACAAAAGAAGGAATGGATGACATTAAGCGACACATCTGTATCCATTTGGCATTCTCTAATGGGTAAAGCCAAAGCACAAACCACAGTACTTCTAAAAGACACAACTAGATCACATGAACCGGCGTGCTGATTAATCAGATATGCAAGAACAGAAGGAACAATGCAGAACTGTCGTTTTAAGGATGAGAAGGCATTTTTATCATATCCTTGTGTTGACAACACAGTTTTCACTGACTTTGTTGTGATAGCAAAATGAGGACTTCCCCTCTCATGCTAGCTGATTAAAGAAAGCAGTGGCATGTTCTTTACTGAGGACACATTAGGAAAGGAGAGTGAGTCAAAAGGACTCAGTGTTAACAGTGTTGGCATCTCAGGCCTGCTGGACCCAGCTTCCTCCTTGGCTTTCCAAGGACATGTGTAGAGTGAAAAATTATAGATACTGGGTATATAGAATCCTTTTTAGACATATAAAATATTCTTTAGGCTGTCTTTATAAAGACATGGAGAAACTGAGGCATGAAGCAAGTTAAGAATGTGGACAGACTAGTTACGGGAACTGGCTAGAATGCAATTTAGCCAGGTGGAACCAAGCTGAGAACCATAGTGAAAGGGCAAGGCCGAAGTAACAGGGCAGGACCACATTCTTGAGAAAGAAGCGTACAGAGAGCTTTCACCTGACCCTGACTCATGTAGGTTGGGTTCCTTTGGAATGTTCCACTATTTTTATGTTATGCCACCTCAACAACCCCTCATTCCCCTCCCCATTCCTTGGTTTGTGGTTTTTCCCCTTAAAAACCCTTCTCAAACTGGCTGTCGGGGTCAATTCAGCTCCTGCGTGGGCATACGAATTGACCGGCAGCTAGTTGTCATGCCCTAATAAATCTCGCAATTGCTCCGGTACATGGTGTCTCGAGCAGATTACTGGGTGGTCGCGACTTTTGAGACTTGAGAGAGGGTATCCCCTCTGCGGAGGTCTTCACATGCATTTCTTCTCCTTTTAGGTATCATTATTCTACATACTTTTGACTAGAAAAATCATAATTTTATAGAACCGAATCACCAAAAATTATTATTACTTTAAATAGTCTGTTTATTATTTAGGCCTCTATTCAAACAGGTTAATAAGTCCTCAAAGGGCCCTAGGCTTTTATGCATACAGATCTTTCCTGTCCCTCACAAGAACATTTTAGCAGGCAGTACATAAATAGAATAGCCTATAACTATAATTACATCTTTAATTATAAGCTGGGCATGATAACTCACACCTTTGATCCCAGCACTGAGCAGGCAGAGGAAGGCAGATCTCTGAGTTCCAGGCCAGTCTGGTCTACAGAGTGAGTTCCAGGCCAGCCAAGGCTACACAGAGAAACCTTGTCTCTAAAAACAAAGCAAAGAGGCAGAAAAGTAAATTATATAAAGATAAAAGATGTAAGGAATAGCTATCGAATTTACTGTCAATGTGAGGCACTAAATATTTAGTAGCTGTATATGTTGTGTTTATAAAAAGATAAAGAGATAAAGAGAATATGTTCTGTGGGTGTGTGGAGAGGTATGGGGGAAGGGGATGTCTCAGCGGGCCCATGCCAAGGCGAGGCATCTCTTCCCCCTGAGGGACCAGTCACATGATGGTATAGCATAGAATAGAGTTTATTCAGGGCATAGGGAGGGGAGCCAGGAGGGTAGTAGAGGGAGAAAGAGAGACAGGGAGAGGGGGAGGGGGAGGGGGAGAGGGAGAGGGAGGGAGAGAGAAGAGGCCGGCCATGACCACGTGGAGAGAGGGGGAAGGGAAGGGGGGAGGGGTGCGGGGACAGAGAGAAGCTAGAGGCAAGAGAGCAGGAGAGAGAGAGTAAGAGAGGGAAGAGGGGGCAGGCAGCCCCTTTTATAGTGGGCAGGCCTACCTTGCTGTTGCCAGGTAACTGTGGAGGTGGAATTTAGACAGAATACTAACAGTATAGATGTACATTAATAAGTAAAGTTTTAAAAGAACATTATAAACATTAAGAATTCAAGGTGCATTCAGTGAACTTTTGTTCACAGTTCTGTTAAAGCAAATGAAGCAACTGGCACTTCTACTGACCTTACGTCACTCAGCTCATTTTTGCCTACACCATTGCTCTTCCTTTTATTTTTGATGTTCTATAGCTTTGGGCATCATCAAAATGTTCTACTTATCCTGTCTATTCTAGATTGGGAAAGGGACCATAGGATCCACTGAGAACCTTATAGACTTTAGGATTTGTCAAGATACTAAATGTTCCCTCTCAGTCAGTATTAGTAAATTTCATTTTACTAGTTTATTAGTAAACATTAACTTATATTTTGTGATACAAGAAATAACTTTACTATATGACAGCAGCCTTGTATTAGCCTACTGAGCTTGCCCAATATTGGAGACTTTGATCTACTGGTGTGTGTGTGTGTGTGTGTGTATGTGTATGTGTGTGTGTAATGCTAATAAATATTCAGATCTAAAAGACCAGGGCATGAGTACATAAAAAGAAGAAGGGAGTAGCCAGTAATTGGATGGAAACTTTACTGGTTTTGGAACTCAAGTTTGGGACATTTCTATAACTTAAATGAAGTAGATGTCATTTCCAGTATTCTGTAGAGTCTATACAGAAGCTAAAATGTCTTAATTTTTAAAATGTTTATTAAAAAATGACAAAACAAAAATGTGGCTGTAACAGCTACATACCTGCAGGTGTGGTCGTCACTCACACTTGCGATTTCCTGGCCTTCTTTGGGATGGAACACCAAATCATTAATGAAATCTGAGTGGCCCTCCAGAACCTGTGAGAGAGAGATTGGTAAGGAAGCATGACCAGTCTACAATTTTCCTACCTAATACTTTCACTTTATACATTTTTCTATAACAGTTTAATAAATCTGCCATCTTAAAAGTATGGTTTATATAGCCACTTTCCTAGAAAGTCTATCTTGGAGAGAAGTCGATCATTCAACACTGCTATTAGCTCAGTCTTTCATTTCTAGTGTGCATTTTTTAGAAAACATTATTTTGTTTAACTGTATCTGTCCTCATATCACTCACTGCCTTTTTCATTTACCACATAAAGCTCAAATAACAACTGAAGATGCTGAAACATTTTGGGGCTTGAGACAGAGTCTTTTTAAGCTTTTTATTATGTATCTGTCTCTCTGTGCACTTACAGCCACCTAGGAAATATGCACAATATGAAGTTCACCTCTAATGTTTGTAATCATTTGTTCAGTGTCAATGACAGCATTGGAGATAGCGAATACTAAAACCCATCATCACAATCAACACAAAACTCCCCTTTAGGCCTCTGATGGAACTACTGGGAACTTGCAAGGGTCAATATAATTCTTAATATTATTCTTAAAATACGGTATGTTTTTAACTCAACATGAGAGCTACTTACTATTAACAGAAAACGTGTGTGCATATATATGTTACTCTCTATAAAATATTGTTCTTGAAGTTCTATATGAATTAGCTCAACCAGTGCTCACAACCTTATGAGGCAGACAGATGCTATACCTAACTTTATCTTTGAGGAAGATTTCTGCTCCCTGCCTGCTATGGGGAGAACTGAACTGTAATACAGGAAGTGAATCTATTGTCTTAAGAGTGTCTGCATTTGGTTTTCTAAAAACCTACTGAAAAAGTCCCCTAGGGAGCGTGCACACACTGTAAATGGTAACTGCAGCAGAGCTCACAGATCTACCCTTCATGTTTTAGGTTCATGTGTTTCACTGTTTTCTTTTTTTGTTTTCCAAGACAGGGTTTCTCTGCGTAGTCCTGGCTTGTCCCGGAACTCTGTAGACCAGGCTGGTCTTTAACTCAGAGACCCACTAGCCTCTGCCCTGCCTTCCCCTAAACACCCCGAGTGTTGGGATTGAAGGTGTGCTGTGCACCACCATTGCCTGGCTTGCTTCACTTTTCTTACTGTGTTGTGAGAACCTAGGACAATATAGCATTGTTCATATTTGTAATTATCAATGCACATATCATGCGCATACTCTGCCCACCACCACTCTGTAACCCAGCCTAGGCTTCCTTACACAATGTTTGTTCTCTTGAAGTTACATTCATTTCATTCTTACTATACTCACCTGTAAACTCTTCTCTTACCTGCTGTTCCAAGCATCTGTAAGTGATATAGTTTCTAACTGGATTCTTCTAACAACCTTGTTACTAGGGTGTACTATATAGTAAATGAAACCTAAATTGTAGTCTTTGAAGAGATGGTGAATAATAATCATGTACTTGACTGGATCTTGAATTAACTAAGACACAGCCTCTGGAATGAAGGGGGAAGACCCTCACCCAGAGTGGCTGGCCCCAGATATAAAGCAGTCCTAGGAAGAACTGTGTTGTTTGCCTGCTCCCTTCACTTCTGGCTGGAGCTTGTGTACAGTCTGCTGTTGCTGCTGTCCCCATTCTTTGCTGACATCAGAGTGGCCATGTGATCACTCAGAATCTTCCAGGCCTTCAACAGCGACTGGACTGCTGAGGTGTCAAGCCTCAGGCAGAAGAGTCCAGGGTTCCCAGCCTCTTCAGCATGCAGACTGCCACTGCTAGATGACCAGGCTCCTATTATGTCAGTCACATAATAAACCTACTGTACTAAACTACATTCATTCCACTGCTCTAGTCCTCTAAGAACTCTTGAATAATCCAATGCTCATTAAAGTGTCATTTTAAACCATTGTAAGTACAATTTCATAAGCAAAGATATGAACATATTTTAACATGAAGATATATTCATTATACTTGTCAGTATACCTTATATTCATTTTTATCTTGAAGATCTGAAGTAAATAATCTAATCTTCATATCAGCAGCTGAAGTACAAAATCTAAAGGAAAAAAGAATCAGACTATGTTTAGCCTTTGTAAATTAAAGTCCTCCCCATGACACCTTTGCCTCTACGTCATCAAACCTTGTCATAACTCATGAAGACACTTCTGGGACTGGTGATGGCAGGCACAGGGGTTACTGCAGTTTACATTAAGAATTTTTACAGCCATTAAAGAAAGTAGGAGACAAATGCGATGTTTTATTCTGGAACACATAAAGTGTCAGGACATTCTTGGTTTGTGTCTTCAACCATAAACAGGATTTCATACTAAATGGCATTCTCTACCTTTCTCTGAATCTTTGCTACATTAGGGGTTTACAAGTTGTCCTTTAAGGAGATCAGAACACCTCAGAGACTGAACCAAGATGAGCAGTCAGAGCTCCACTACTAAGAAAGAAAATCAAGCATAGATCAAAAGTGCAGCAAGTCAGGAGGAGGGCAAACAAACATCCCCCCACCCCCACTGCATTACCAACCAGAACTTTTTAACTGTGAACTTGACAATGACAGATTCTAAGTTGTACCTCAGACACATACAGAGCCCGCTACGCAGTCACAAAGAAATTTATTTATTTCAGAATAAATAATAGAGCATGTATATGAATATATGATATATACATACATATATCAGGACATCCAGCCTTTTGGCTTCTTTTAGCTATACTGAATGAAGAAGTGACTTGAGGCAGACAGTATCCATATAAATATTAATAAAAACTGATGAATAAACAGAGCCTGTGTATAACTTTCATGATATTTGCTGCCACAGATAAGAAAGAAATCTTCACACAATAATCTACATATGAAGTGCTTACTTGCAGAGTCTTAAAAGTCACCAAGCTAGTCCAAGTTTGTTACTCCTCATAAAGAACATGGACACATATAAGTAACACAGTATTGTTTTCTTTTTCTATTATGGAAGTCAAAGGGCAACAGAAAACAAATGAGACACCTGACATTGTACTTGAGAAACTGCTGCATCTGATTTGATGGACATTGTGACAACTCTCAGTGTTTTGTCAAGATGCTTGCCACATATTCTGGTTTGCATTTTATTATTAGTATTCCATATATTTTTTAAAATAGTTGCCCACAAACATAGATGCTGCCAAAAAGTGATGAGAAGAATATATTTAAAGCAAGGGATATTGATCTCTGGAAAGATGAGAGACTTATAAAGTCTAGTTTAAAAAAAAAAGTAAAGAGACTCGACCAAATTTTAAGTAGGACGCCAGGCTACAACTCTATACACTCCATTTGAAAACTGGAAGGTAACATGTTGACGTAATCTCTATTGTCAACTTGATAGAATTTATTATTATCTCTGAAACAAATCCCTGGGCATGTCCGAAGAAGACATGTGTGATGGTATCCGGCACTCTAGATAACCAAATGAATGTAGTTAGTTCCTCCACCACAAATAACGCCAAATGCCCATGGTTTGCAACGACAGGTCAAAACAGTACTGATAATCACTGTGTTTCACTCTCTAAGTCATTCCCAGCACATAGAACATCTGATGGTGCCAACTCAACTGTTTGTACTTGGAACAAAACATTCATTAGAAGCCACATGTCACTGTAAAACTGAAGGCAAACATGCATACAGACAGTGACATCATACACATATTTATATGACAGAGCAACACGATGTTGTTACCTACAGAGTTTGTGGTTTAGTACTGCATGATTGAGTTACCTGCCCCCCCCCATTCATAATGTTTTATTTAAGTTTATGAATTTGTGTTGGGCCAGCTTTATAGCTATACTGGGTCATATGTGGGGTTTGGGCTATGGGTTGAATATTTCTATGAGCAACAAAAAAAGTTTTGATATAAAAATAGGCATTTATTTTTATATTCCCGATCCCCTTCTAAATTTTACACATTAAGAATATATTACTTTTATAATAGAATGTATATTTTATTTAAAATTTATATAAATTTATGCTGTCAGCTTGCTCTAAAATATTCTTTAAATGATATAAGTTCCAAAACTGATTTGAGGCAGCTTACTAAAAAACAAACAAAACAAAATCCCTCGAAAATCATAAACTGTAGTAAACTCAAGAAATATGGAGAAACAAGTAGTGAAGAATGAAGTGAGTGCATGTCTGATGCAGTGACTAGGTCAGGGAAGACCCACACAGCCCAGGGTCTGATGCAGT
>NW_021604741.1:1963829-1978519 GCF_004785775.1 Grammomys surdaster | reverse complement strand
ACAGCTCAGTTCAACACTTTAGGAACAAGATTTTCTACCACTTGATGTTGTCTAGGTACAGATACCATGAATATTTCCTTTTGATTTAAAGACAACCAGAAAACACACCAGCTGTTGATAATCACTTGTGTGTGCTGACAGAAGATGCTGTATAAACTATCCAAGGTTAAGTTAGATAAAAGCTGTGACTCTGCCGGCCATGGGGCACATGGCACTTGGGAGACAAAGCAGGGTGACTTCTGAGGGATCAAGAACAGTGTGGGCTACATTAATCCACTGGGAGAAAAAAGGCTGTAAACTCTAGAAAAAAAAAATAGAACATCTTCACAACCCTGTAGGCAAACATATCTTATAGAGAAAACAAATCATTAAAGTGCTGGAAATTATTAGTCGTAAGGGAAATGTCATATTTTAATAAAATCAGAAAACCCCAGAACTGAACTAGAATTGCTAAAATTAAATATACTAAATGTTGGGGAGCAGGAAGATCAGCATGAACGCTTCCATCATCCACGGGAATACAGAATGGGAGGGAAGCTCCAGACGACGGGTCTCCTCCATGCTTTGCAGTGCTGGAGGCAGAGCACAGGGCCTGTGCAAATCAGGCCGAGTCACGGAGCCACGCCCAAGCCCCAAATCTGACACTTTCTTTTCTTGTTGTAATTTGTATTTTGTGTGTATTTTGCCTACATGCAAAGGGGCATAGGATCCCTGGAACTTGAGTTACAGGTAGCTGTGACCCACCATATGGGTACAGGAAACCAAACCTAGGCTCTGTCAAAGCTGTCATCTCCCCAGCTCTCTGTACTTCCTTAATATTAATATATATCTATTTGTGACCCAGCAATTATACTCCTAAGAGAAATAAAAGTATACATCCATTAAAGCTGTATAAAGGTGTGCACATGAAACTGTAGTTATAATAGCTAAAATCTGGACACTGTCCAGGTATCCATCCCAGCAAAATGGATGAGCAAGTTATGTAAAAAGAACACAGTAGGATACAGAAGAGCTGAGGCTCAGAAACCTCCAGCCTGTTAGAAAGAACACACTCTGTGTGATTGCACTGATGAAGTTCCAAAGGGCAGAACTAAGTTCTGCTCACAGCTCTCTAATTACAGCTGCATGGCAGGGAGCAGGGTTTAGAGATTAACTGGGGAGGAACACGAAGAGCTCCTGAGGGACAGAACAAGGCTGTGTATTGCAAGAATATGAACTATAAAAACTACACGAAGAGCTGGGGTTGGTGCTCAGCTGGCAAGCCTGCTTGTTGTGCACGTGTGAAGAGCTGAACTCAATTTCCAGAACTCATGTGAACGTGCCAGGTGTAGCGGCATGTAATGTACTCACTGTGCTGGGGAGGTATAAGTGGGAGAGACCCTTGCACCACAGAAGCCATCCAAGCTTGTCCACCAGCTACTGACTTGGGTTGTGTAGGTGTGTGTGGAGCCTGGAAGCATCAGATCCCCCTGAAGAGGAGTTACTGGTGGTTGTGGGTTCTGGGCCATCTGATATGGATCCTGAGAATTGAACTCAGGTTCTCTAAAAGTGTGTGATTTTTCTCAAAACCAATTTTTAAAAAATGCTTCATCAAAACTGAAGCCCACTGAATAAACTAGACATGAATGTTATGCTAAACACAAGAATATGACCTTGGCTCACAGCTGGTATCAGAATGCTATTACTACTGTTTCAAACCAACCAGTTATTTTAACAAAGTAGCACTGTATTGTTCCCACATTTACTTTGTGTCCTTGTGTGTACACACAATGGTGGGTGTGTAGAGTCAGAGGATGACTTGCTAGAGTTAGTTAGCTTTCCTTCCATCAAATGGGTTCTGGAAAGTGAACTCAGGTAGTAAGGCTTGGTGGCAAGTACCTTTACCCACTGTGCTATCTTGTTAGGGCTTAAATAGTCCTTTAATTAAGAATAAGAAGTACAGTGTCTGTGATGACTGTGAATGATTCTGATGGAACTCAGGTAAAGAGATTTGTAGTTTGGACCAAACACATGGTCAAAGCATCAGTCACAGTCATAAATCTAAACTACAAGGACAATAACCCATAATTATTAAATAACAGCAAACATCAACATACCTAGTCTAGGGTGATAGACAACAGGCATGGAGCCCTTGGGATCACTCACCAGGAAGGACAGCAATACTGCCCTGAAACGTTTCAACTTACTTGATTACAGGAGGCAGTGAATCAAGTCTGGTCTCTGGGCTCCAGGCAATGCCATCGACTCGGACTCCATGGTGAAATGTTCGTAGTGTTTTATACTGAATCCCTTCAATGTCTGTTTCTTCCTCCTAAACAGATACAGCAAATGGGTTAATGTTATAAAGACAAACAATAAAATACTCTGAATTTCATCTTAATCTATAATTCATCACAAGGCATGCATATGCTTTTGAAGAGTGCAAAAGAAAATTAGATATTGAGATTATAGTAGTTTATGGAATTAAAAAAAAATACTGGGGGCTTTAGATGTAGCTTTAGAGTATGCGTCTAATGTGCACAAGGTGCTAGTTTGACCCCCCGTATCCTCAGGGAGAGGCAAAAGAAATATAAATGAACAAACAAAAAAGCTGTTAAGCCTCATTTAAAAACAAAGACATAGGTAAAGCAAAGCAATAAACTTGGTATCCTTCACCTAGGTGACACTTTATTTTCAACAGCAAATACACTGCATAGCAATAGTCTTTTAGGTAAATGAGTAATTATACATAGCTATCAACTGACAGGAAGATAACGGAGCATATAGATATGTCTTAACCATGTGGAAGATCCTTTGAATGGCAATGCATGCCTGCAAGTCAGTGTTAACTTTGACACAGTATTATATATGCATGAGCTATTATAATTTACCTGTCTTATTAGACCAGTGGTTCTCAACCTCCCTAATGCTCCACTACTTTGACACAGTTCATTCACCATGTTGTAGGGACCCCCAGCCATAGTTTTTTCCCTTGCTACTTTGTAACTGTAATTTTTCTACTGTTAGGCATCATAATGTAAGTATCTGTGATTTCCAGTGGTCTTAGGTGACTCCTGTGAAAGGGCCATTCTTCCCCTAAATGGGTCACAACCCACAGGTTGAGAACCACTGCACTAGAGACCATGAAAGTGCTATAAAGGTATACTGATTCAGTATCCTAGCACACAGTGATAATACTGTAAGAACAGGGAAGCAGCCACACAAGGAAGGTACTCAGGGGTCTTTCAAAATAATTGCTTAACTCCTAATTCTCAGACTAGGGATCTATTTTATTTACTATTTTACATGTTTCACAGTATACTCTCATATATATTTTTATTGAATCCCAGTAGATGTATTGATTTTTCCAAGACAGTTTTTGAGATCCCAGCCAATCATTTTGCAGGCATGCTACCCAAGTCTTGATAAAATTCAAACACTATTTGAATGTAACTTTAAATTCCAGGTAAACTTAACAAAAGGGTTTTCCATTAATCAAAGAAGTGAACTGAAAAAAAAAGCACTGCCAAATTTTCTTACTTCATAATTTGTGTATATTACAACTAAGCAGCTAATAGATACGCCAGGCAGCAGCTACTAGCAGTTTAAAATTAAGTTTAAGAGCCTAATCTTAGCTGACTTCACAGACTGACTTAGATCTATTTTTCCATACTTGACAAACCTAAAAATGAATTTTTATATAAAAACACATTATTTTGCTACTGTAACAAGAGTGATGAAAAGCAGGGCCTGTATTCGTTACTCAGATTAGATATGGAACTACTGAGTGGTCTTAGGAATAATGAAATCACAGGGACTGCACAGATGAAGCCTTATGTATCAACAGGAAGACTTGCCCTGCCCCTGGCAATACTGCCTGTTATTGAGCCAGCTGATGAAAAGGGCAGTGTGTGTGTGGTATAGATAGAGATGAATGCTATTTTTGGTTCAGTTTGGGGTGTAGGCCATATTGTATAGGCAGGAAATTAAGAGACTCTGGAAAACTTGCTGTAATAGAAATCATTATGGAAGGTTCCAGCAGTTTGAGGCTGAGGAACAGCCAAGTTGGTGTTCTCCTAAGGATTTGACGTGTAGGCCTTCCCACCACACCCACTAAGGACTCAGACAGAACGCCAGTTAACCAAGGCTGCTTCATCTAGTGCAACTCTCTTATTAGTGCTTTCATTTTAACTCAACATCTGAATAACTATTTAAAAAGATAATTGCTCTCTGAACAGTAGCAATGAGAAACGCAGCTGCTTTGGGAGAAGCAGATTCCATAGCAGATAGGGCTGTTAGTGATCTCAATGGTAAGCCAGAGTGCTTCCATGTAATCGTACTTAATGTTCCAGTGCTGTCTTTGGAACTCTGCAAGCTCAATTTTGTGGTGGCAAACTTTGCCAGAACAAGCTGTCAGGTGGGCACACTCAGGGTAGACTTAGTACCCGTTATTGAGGACAAATGGAGGTGACCAGTCAAACTGCCAGTCTAACTCCTCTTTCATGAGGAATTTTAAACATTTTTAATATAGCTCTGAAATTTGCTTCCAAATACACCATCTCCTTTTAATCAGAATGCAATGCTGAGAAATAAAGATCAAAAACATTTTTATCAACTTCTAGAGAACTGTTGTCCAATAAGATAGCTACTAGTCATACAGAGCCTAGAGCATGTAAAATGCAGCTGGTGGGTATACTTACTTTACAAGGTATAAAATGAGCATGTACAAAGATCTCAAAGAAATCTATCGACACAAGACAAAGTATAGAATAACCTTTATATTGATTATATGTGAAGTATTCTAGTTAAAATATTCATTTAAGCTTCATTTGCCTTTTTAATTACTTCTATTGTGTGCGGGTGCATGTGCTATAGTGCACACACTGAAGCCAGACGTCAACCCTCAGGAGCTGGTCTCTATTTCCCACCATGTGGGCTTCGGGAATTGATCTCAGGACATGAGTCTTGGTAAGAAGAAGTGTCTGTACCCCGTGACCTGCTCACTGGCCCTACTTTTCTGTTACCATGACATCTAAGCTTATCCTGTGGCTCCTTCCGTTTATATTCTAACTGGATAGTACTGAATGCCTCCATTCAGCTCCCTGTTGTGTCGACATGGGGTTAATGTTCAGGTGACTAACATCTGAGTCACAACTCTCCCTTCCCGGTTCTCAGTCTATTGTCTTAAGACTTAGTCATCTTTATTAACTCTCTCTTGTTTGAGTTGGTCCAATTTATTAAACAATGTTTGGATTTGAACAGAGTTTGGTAGACAAAAAGCACTCAATAAATACTTGCTAAACAAAGTTGGTTAGCAAAGGATTAAGATAGCTTTCTGTTTCATTTTCTCCACAAAAATGTGCTTGCCTAAACTAACGCTCTCATTCAAGCCCAACCAGACTTCTTTATTACTGAGCAGTGAATACGATTCAAAACTTTTATCCTTATTTGGCCTTTTATAAACGAGGCTGTTTTAAGAGTGCACTGATTTCAGACTCTCTTTGTGGATAGGGCAAGAATCTCTCTCTCTTTAATTTCCTGGCTCTCTTTAATTTACACTCATGACTTTTTAACAAATGTGTAGCAACCAATAAGCCTACCATTTTTACTCATATTTCTGGATATGTAAAAGGACAGCATGAGAGTCTAAAAACCGCTCAGCTGAAACTCACGCTTTTCCGTAGTTAGTGCTTCCTGATAATCCCACAGTGAAGATTGCTTTTTTTTTTTTTCCCTTATAGGCATGGGAAAATTGGTTTGATTTACATATTTTTTTTCTTACAAGGTGTAAAATTGGGGGACACGGAGCTTGAAGATTTGAATGTTCAACATCATCTAAACTGACAAAGGAGAACAGGGACTTGTTTCGGATCTCCAACGGAAAGTAATGAAACCAAATTCTTCAGGATGAACTACTGACTGCATTTGAAGAGAAACACAAGAACGGGTCTGACAGAAGAACAGAATTTCAAATGAGGTCTAAAACTTGTTCTCATTCCTTCATCACGCACTCCCCCAGACATCTCTGAAGCAGAGTGGAAAGTCTGAGAGGAACGAGAGAGGTGCATTTAACTGCACCTCTAAGGTTAAGTCCTGAATATGATTTGTGTTCTCTATGTGCTAATAAAAGAAAAAAGCCTATTGTTTTTCCCTTACACAATTTGGAAATAAGACCTATTTTGTTGCAAAGACCTGAGGATCAATGAGGACAAGTTTTTTGAATGATACAAACATTCCTCTCATTTTTCTGTGTCTCCTTGTCTGTTTTCTCCATTTTCTTTTTTCTCTGGTCTTGATTTCCTCTGGTTTTTCCTAACTGGACTTGACCTAGAGGTAGCTATATTTGAAAATGCAATCCTATGTCCACATCTGTTAACACAGAAAGCAGCGGCAATGCGGGAAGCTCAAGCCCACCTATGGTTGCTTACATCTACAACAGGCAAGAGGTCCACAGTAGACAAAGTTTTTAATAAGTCTTTCTTAAAACAACACTACATTATTTGCCTGACATGTCTTATGATTCTGACAGTTCAGCTGAACTTAGGTCAAGGGTCATAAAAATATAGTCCTTAAATATTACTTTGTACACAAACAATATCAGAAACGAAACTCTGGGAAGGCAGGGTGGTGGTGGTGAATCTTCACTGCTGAGTGTTTCCTATGTGTAACCTAGGTTTCTGTGAGGAAACACTGTAAGAGGGCTCTTGGAAGCAATTTTTCTTTAATGATTAAATATGAAGGTATGACTGTCACTAATGCCCATACCAACCACAACAAATTTACACATCTATAGATTACAATGTGCCGAATGTCATCTGGGAACGGTATATGCACTAACACACAACCCCTCACAAACCGTATTGAACATCATATTCCTCACCTTTAGAGAAGCGGGGTTAAGTATCTAATGAAGTATAGCCATTCGAAACCAAGTGTCTAAACAGGCTCCACAGAACTCATAGAAGCTATGATGAACTGCATGCTGTAAATTTAATCCTGCACGGTTATCTAAATATCTGCTGCAGATAGCACAAGGTGTGAAAGCAAATTAATAGGAAAGCAGAGTATTAGTTATGAAAGCTAGACGTTTTTTAGAAGATAATTTTATAGCCTTTCAGTATCATCTTATAATGCAGGGAAATCTGAAGTGGCCCTTCTAATACATGCAAATACACACATGCTCAGTAATATCAGGCTTTATCAGAATACACCACTACGCATCTCTAGGTGAAAGAATAGCTTCATATTTTTCATGTCCACAATCTAACAATATCTTCACTGTCACTCCATGCAGTTGGTGGACTAACCTGAAACGTACACATGCCAACAACCACATAATTACTGCCGCCATATGCAATTAGGTTTCCTGAATCTCCACTCTCAAAGGGATTAAATTCCACCACATGCACATAATCGTCACAATCCACGGTGTAGGCAGCATTTCTTGTAGGATCTTGCTTCATCTTGTATCCCAAAGCTTGAGCGGTTGTAAGTATCAAACGGCCTTTTATTGGCTGTCACAAAACTGTGGATCACAAAGAAAATTTAAGAAGTGTTTGTCATTTGATAGAAGAATTACAATAGGGCCTGGTATTGCAATGTCAGAGGCAGCTCAAGAGAATTCTGCTTACATTAACACATATACATGAATACATTTAATAAAAATAGATCCCTAAGATTAAGCAACAGTGATATTATTTGTAGTTGGCATGTTGTGTTGGCATTATCACACCCAAGAGTTCCATAAAAGCTGGTACTACCAATAGTTCCCACTTTGCCTATGAAGAAATTTGCCAAGTTAATCAACAGGTTGAGGATTTAAAAGTCTTAGTATATGTCAGGCCTAAATGTCATAGAAAACACAAACATGCACACTTGCCTTTCTCAGGACTTTGCTACATTATTTGATCGAGTTATATGACTTTTAACATCAAGGGTCAGATGAACTGGAAAGTCCTACCCCTTCCTAAAGACACATGGAGTTTAAGAGCCTTGAAGGATATCATCATCTAGGGATAGTTACAATTAACAATAACCCATGCAATAAAATAAACAGATTCAAAAATACAGGCTCTGGAGTAATGTGTATTAATAATGTTATAACTTCAGTCACAAGCCTCAATTAATTTGTTAAGAGACAGGTAGTGTGCACTGTAGAAATAGCATCCTCACATGGGAATTAATTTTCACTTTGTTGTTAATTAAAAGGAGGTATCCTAGACTAAGAACAAACACATTAAATCCTGAGTATTTGCTGAGTTTTTCAGATTAAGTCCCATCTCAGGGGAGACTGGACACATGTTACTCGGGACCAGCAGGTGAGAAGACTGTAAAGCAGAGAGGCATAGGGCGTGCAGGAGACTTGAGGTCCAGATTTGATGTCAACCCCTCACCTCTTGGTCTTTAAAACCCAGTATCAATATTCCCTGGGCCTCCCTAGCAGGCGAGGAACAAGCACAGTAGTCAAGTCCCCGGAGTGTGTCCCCCACGCGTGGCTCAAGACAACCCACTCCCACCTCGCGAGGTCACAGGGAAGAGCTCTAAGGAACAGGGACGGGCCCCTGGGGAAGCAGCACAAGCTGGCAATCACCGGCCACCGCGCTCCATACGCACCTAATGCAGGGGAGGTGACCTGGGCACGGCTCTCCCGACCATGGGCCGCCGCGGCGGGCGCCCGCTCTGCTTCCGGGTCGGAGGGCGAGCGCGGCGATTGGTTCCCGGGTCGTGCCGCGAGATTTGAAAGGGACGCCGAGGCGATTCAAACCTCCGCCTTCCGGCATCCTGGCTGCGCTGCTCCTTCCTTGACTTGTACCCCCTAGATCGCCGGACGAGGTGGACCTCAACTTTTCTCTGCCCTCTGGTCACAGTGGTAATTCCGGATACTGCTTTTCGAACGCGTTTCGGTGACAGCGACGTGCCTTGTGCCTGTCAGCGGCGTTGTCTGCGCAGTGGCTTCGCCCTGACTTCACAGTATCCCGTGAAAAAATACCTGGAAGGTCGCTAGGGCTCGGCTATAGATGGGAAGACTGAAGCCCATCAAAATCTGCTTTTAGTCCGTTAGACCGGGGATCTGGCACACGACGTGTGCAGGCTCCCCCAGAATCTGTCTGTTGTTGCATCCTTCAAAGGGACATTCGGGACCAGACTAGGAGATTAACTGTCACCTGTCATCTTTTAATGGACCATTTTCTAAGTGCTGGCAATAAGGAGGTTGTATATTTGCATCACTGGTGCTTCATAATTCTGTTAAGTAGATATTCCCATCCCGAGTAGGGATGTGGAGAAATTTGTGTCAATCACGAGGTACAGCTAATGCAGGCGCGTGGTAGCAGGGATGCTTAGCTAAGTGTAGTGCTTTCTCACTTTACCTTCCAGCGACAATTTCCTGTCTCAGACTTTCTGCTCCAGTGCCCCTTGAATCCAGTTTTTAAAGTAAGAGTTTATTCCTTCTGACACCTTCTATCTGTTCTGTCCATCCATATTCAGCGTCTCATCCAGTCTTCACAACAGGCTGGCAGATAGAACAGAGGGGGAGGCATAGTCCTGTTTTCTTTGTGATAATACTTCTCCCTGAGCAGCCAGATCTAAAGTTAGGCAGCCCTGGGAAAGCTGGGACTACAGTAGACATTGGCATGTCAGCTGGAATGCCTGTTTGTCAATAGCCAGATCCAGAGGTAAACATGGTATTACATGTTTAAATGTTGGTGGAAAAAAAAAAGGAACATTTTGAGCCTTCTGAAAATTATAGAAAACAGGTTTTATTGTCCATAAATAAAATTTTAGTGAGGACCAGCTATGTTTGTTTATGCATTGTTCCTGGTTACCCTTATGTGACAAGGTCAGGGTAAGTGGTTGTGACATAGACTGTAGAGATGAATGTCTCAATATTTAGTGTTTGCCTCCTTCCAAAAAAGTTGCAGACTCCTAGATGACTCTTGGCTTTCTCACACTGATAGGAATTCTCTTTCAATTTTAACTGATGGTAACTAATGTGCTTGACTTTGCTGTATGTAAAAGCTTTAGATGTAGTTTCTTCTTTTACTGTTCACAAACTATGCTCAGTAAGAACTTTGTTCATTTTCACTACAAGGAAGTTGAGGCAGGGAGAGGGGCTGTTAAGATCTCTTAGCTCAGCAACTGATATAGCCAGGGATTCAGGATGATCTAATTCTGGGTGAATTTTTATTTATAGAAATATAAACATATAACACCTTCAAATAATACCAATGGGTAGACCTTTACCAAGAAATCTTATTTCAGGCAAACTAATCACATAGCTCATGCTTTTATGACTTCTTCAGTTTTTTTTTTAAAGAGATAAATGTGCTATGTGATGACCTAGGTGCTCATCAAGGAATGTATGAGTAGGGTCTGGGAAGGTGGCTCAATGGAGAAAGCACCTGGACAATTATGAGGACTGGAATCCAGATCCTCAGAATGGATGTCAGCGCTGGTGTGGTAATCTGCTTGCGGTCCCAGTGTGCCAGGGTTGTAGTCAAGAGATACTCGAGCAAGCTGGTTAGCCAGACTAGCTGATAGACAGGGAGAAACTGTTCCTCGATCTACAAGGTGGAGAGCAGTGGAGACAACAGTGTCAACCTTGGGCCTCCATACACATGTGCTCACATATAGGCGAGCATACGCACACGGCAGACTTGTAAAAAAGACGTAGAAAAGAATGGAAGTGGAGAGAGACTCCATAGGATGGCCGTCTAGAATACTGACACACCCCAGCTTACTTTGAAAGGGTTTTGCATGCCTCCAGGAGAACTTAAGAAAAACGTAGAAATCTTGGATTTACCCCTTTTTGGCTATTTACTAGCTTCGTGTGTTACTGAATATTGCTTTCCTCATGTGTGAAATGCAGACATTCATAGACTGACATCATCAGGATACTTGTGAAAATGGAGCAAAGTAATTAATATTAAATGTTTGAAAAGTATATGGTACTAAGAAGCTTCATGTGTTAGATCACATATTGATTATCTGTTTGCGGTGTAACAAAACATCAAAACCGCAGTCACTGTAAAATAACAACTGAGTATTTGCTTTAAATCTGTGGGTCAGCAGTTTGGGCTGGATCAGATAGTTGATTCCTCTGCTAGCCTTGAGCGGATGACTCGTGCTGCTGAGGCTCACCTTCCATGTTGATGGGGTCTCCATGGGATAAGCTGCCTCTTTTGTGGCAGTGAGTTGCTATCGGTTGCCAGCTGGAATACCTTACTTCTCTTCCATAAGCTTTCACCAGCAGCTTAGCTGGGCTTGGGAGTTAGATCTCCCCAGAGGGTTGATTTGCTAGGAAGAGCAGGAAAGTCAGCATTTAGGTGTAGTTGTGGACTTGAACTACTGTAGCAAAAGGATAAAGGTAGTGTCAGTGAAGAGAAAGGGCATGTGAAGTGAGTGGGGGAGACCAAGCACAGGCTTCTCGATGTCCTTAGAGAGTCCATGCTTAATTCTTTCAGCCACAGCTTGTGACAGTCCATGGAAGTATTGTCTACCGAGGAAAGTTCTTAGAAACGCTGCATGAGTTTTAACTGGGGACTAGACTCATGGGCATATCCTGTCCAACAAGTACCAAAAAATCCAGATTCAAGGAAATGAGGTGTTCATCACAAAACACATATAGTTTATAAAAACAGTTCAGCACAATGAAATACTTTTAATGGAAACTTGCTGTATTAACTATTTTGCCCAAACCTCCTAAAGCCTAGGCTTAGAATTCTCATTATCTCCCAGTCTACTAGTCAAATCAAGTCCTAAGACTGCTCCCGACTCAAGTGAGTAGAAAAGTAAACCACTCGTTTTAGAACAGTATACAAATGAGAGGAAACAACCCCCCAATCTACCACATATAGCACCATTTGTCTCAAAACAACTATCGTAAAATACAGATTTAATTAGTGATGTCTGTATTTAAAATTATAAGTTTGCAGAATTTGCATGTCTGTTTTATGTGAATTTTCAAAATTGAAGGTTGGATTTTTGTTATTTCAAAAGATTTGGCTTAAGAAAACTAAAGGAGGGGAAAATATGATTGGGCAGAAATTGTATTATTCTGTTTTCCTAAATTTAATTAAAAACAATCCTGGTAAATATGAAATGACTTCTTGTTCACTACTTATTTTTTCTAACCATGTTTGCTTACACATGTTAAATGTTACCTTCCAATTAAAACAAGTCACTTTAACATTGTATTCTGTTCTACTTTAAGAGAATGGCTGTGCTTAATCAGCTGTCTGTTTTGGGTATGATTAAAGAGTTTCGAAGGAATTGGCGTGTTCTTTGTAACTCTGAAAGAACTACGGTATGTGGTCCAGACTCCATGCTCCTGGCCCTGCAGCTCTCCATGGCAGAAAACAACAAACAGGTTAGTGCACTATATTTAGTTTAACTTTTTTATAACTCAGTTTTACTTGTTGCCCATTATAATTGGTTTGAGCTTAATTACACACATCATTTTCTTTGCAATATTTCCTCTCCTAAAATAGGGTGTTTCAGAAATGCTTCTGCATATCTGTGTCAAAATATTGCAGTAGGAATTTTTGGAAAAAAATTGCCTGTATATCTGAAATGATTCAATTTATGTTATGTGTATGATTTGAACATGAAATTCGGATATTTGGTCTCATGAAAAAAAATCATAAAGATTAAATCTGCAGCTCTTATGGTTAAATATATTCCTATTTAATAATTGTTCCTTTGTTCCTTAAAAGAAGCTCTAGAGGAGCAGGTATCATTCTTACTCAATGTAAAGTATTTTGTGTCTACTTTCAGCACTGTTGGGTGGATGTTGTTTCTTTCTTTTGTTTTTTTTTGTTTTTTCGAGACAGGGTTTCTCTGTGTAGCCCTGGGTGTCCTGGAACTCACTCTGTAGACCAGGCTACCCTCGAACTCAGAAATCTGCCTGCCTCTCCCTCCCAAGTGCTGGAATTAAAGGCATGCGCCACCACTGCCCGGCAGGATTTTGTATTCTTAAATCTGTTTATACATTAAAATCATTTGGGAGGTACTAATTAATTAATTAGTTAGTTTGTTTATTCTTCTCATATATTACATCCTGACTGCAGTTTCCCCTCCCTCCTCTCCTCTAAGTCCCTCCCTCCCACTTCCCCTCTCCCCAGATCTCCTCCTCCTCCTTTCCCTTCATAAAGAGCAGCCCTCCCAGAGATATCAACCAAACATGATCAAGGCTGGATAAGGCAGCCCATTAGGAGGAAGAGGGAGGAAAGAGCAGTTAAGAGCATCAGAGACAGCTCCCACTCCCAGTGCTGGGAGTCCCATAAGAACACCAAGCTACACAAGGTCAAACCCATACAGGCTCCCTATTGGTTCAGTTTCTGTGATCCGCTATGAGCACTGGTTATTTGACTCTGTAGACTGTGTTCTTATGGTGTTTTTGATCCCTCTGGCTCCTAAAATTCTTCCTCCCCATCTTCCATAGTATTTCATTTTGGGAAGTCTTTAAAAATATACTAGTTCATTGAAGCATGATGCCACAGGCCTGTAAATCTAGCTGTTCATGCTCAGAAGATAGCCTGTCTGGACTAAAGAGTGAGCTCAAGACTAGTTCATGCCTTGGGCCTTTGAGGCTCTGCCTCAAAATAGCATATAAAAGGGGGTTGAAGAAATCTCAGTGGTAGAGTGCTTCCCTAGCACATAGGAGGTGCGAGGTTCAATCTCCAGTACTACAAACAAACACACAAACACACAACCTGAAGTTGTTGCCTTGTTGTCCTAATGGGGTCTTCACTGACCTGCAGGAAGCTACCTTGAAGAAAATCTCTACAAAGTGATTGTCTTGTAGGTTGCTGGGGCCCACTGACCTTCCAATAGTGATGGGGAGTTGAGTCCACTGAGACCATTGCTTGTTAATTCCTGTTGTTTTGTTGTTGTTATTGGTGGTGAGTGTGTGTGTGTGTTTCCCTTTGTTGGGTTTTGCTGGTTTGTAATTATTGCCTATATTTTTCTGGATGTAGTTAACCTTATTGAATTTGAGTTCTCCTTCTAGTATGGATAGATACTAGTTAAATTTGATTTTATCATGGAATGTCTTGTTTTCTCCATCTATGGTGATTGAAAGTTTTGCTGAAAGTAGTCTGGGCTGGCATCTGTGGTCTCAGAGTCTGCTGGACATCTGTTCAGACCCTCTGGCTTTTAGAGTAAGCTTCTTGTACCTTTATAGACATCTACTTCTTTGGGTTAGAATTTTTGTCTATGATTTTGCTTCAAATATTTTCTGGGCCTTTGAGATGGGATTCTTTATCTGCTAGTTCTATTATTTTTAGATTTAGTCTTTTTATGGTGTCTTAGATTTCTTAGATGTTTTGTGTCAGGAATTGATTAGGTTTAATGTAATGTTTTCTTTGACTGATGTATCTGTTTCTTCTATCATAGCTCAGTGTCTGAGATTCTCTCTTCCATCCCTTGCAATTCTGTTGGTGGTGCTTGTTGGAGTCTAGGCATCTGGGTTTGTATAATTACTGGTCTAGGTGTCGATTTCTGAGCTTGTCTTTGTTAGATGGGTATTTTCTTTTTCTTTTCTTTTCTTTTCTTTCCTTTCCTTTCCTTTTCCTTTTCCTTTTCCTTTTCCTTTTCCTTTTCCTTTTCCTTTTCCTTTTCCTTCCCTTTCCCTTTCCCTTTTCCCTTTTCCCTTTTCCCTTTCCCTTTTCCCTTTTTCCCTTTTTCCCTTTTTCCCTTTTTCCCTTTTTCCC
>NW_021604741.1:1953173-1963819 GCF_004785775.1 Grammomys surdaster | reverse complement strand
CCTTTTTCCCTTTTTCCCTTTTTCCCTTTTTCCCTTTTTCCCTTTTTTCCCTTTTTTCCCTTTTTTTCCCTTTCCCTTTCCCTTTCCCTTTCCCTTTCCCTTTCCTTTCCTTTTCTTTTCTTTCTTTTTTTGTTTCTGTTTCCTCTCTGATCTTCTGGCTGGAGTGGCCTGTAGTTGAATAGAGGGTCTTTGCCTGAGTTGGAGGCTGGAGTTCTGGGTGCTGGTGTGGCCTCTAGTGGAGCAGGGGGCTTCCACTGGCGGTGTGGGCTGGGATATGGTGATGAGGAGAGGAGGGGCTGTTGGAGGTAGCCGGGTGGATGCTGGGGGGGGTGTTCGTAGTCTGTAGATTGGGGGTTTATCTGGGGATCTGGATGCTGGAGTGTCTTCTGGTGGAGGAAGAGTCCCTTAAAGCTGTTTTAAAGTCTGGATTTCAAATATCATATATGACTTATTATCATAAAAGATATAAAGATAGAAATTTTTAATAATTCAAATGTCTGTTTTGGATGCATTGTTTTTTTATATTCTTGATTAAGATTTCATTTTCAACGAATAACAGTTTTTAACTACATAATTACCTATTCATCTTTAAATGGGACTTGTAAAAGTCTTAGTATTAGCAGAAACTGGAAAAAACTTAAAATGGTGGAAGGCAGCATATATTCCATTTCACAGACCCACATATGGATACTAAAATATATTTGTTTTCCATGCTGAATTGAAAATGAGAAGTTAGAATTTTTTAATGAGTTAAGGCTGGTGCTTTTTGGAAGTCACCATTATTTAATATCTTACATATTAATATGGGAAAAGAATGCATTGAATAAAAAGCAAGCCTTTAGTGTGTCTGCTGAAAATTTATCATGTGGCTATCCAGGGAGATACTTTAAGGAAAGCTTTTATACTGAGATGAAATCCTGTCGGTAATGGTACTGGATCTCTTATCAATTACATACTAGTGTAGAGATCACAATCTTTTGGGTTCTTTCAGGAAAAACAGAAGCCAAGAAGTAGAAGAGTAAATTTGTCTGTTTAGTAGCATCTGAGTACTCACAGAAAAGAGTGAAACTTGATTTTTAGCACTTCTTCATTATAGTTTAGTGTATATAGGACCAGGGAAGAAACAGAAATCTTTCTAGGCTCCTAGTTTTGCAGTGATACTTTTCTTTCTCTGTAGTAGTAACAAAATGGAAATCAAGTCCTAGTATCAATAACCTGAATACTAAGACTGGATTTTAAAGCCAGTACTTGGAATATATTCTGTTATGTGGGAATTCCTCATGGCTATGGGAATGTTAAGAGAGTAAAAAACCCTGTAGCTGAGTACAGTATATTTTGCATGCATCCTGCCTCTGCCTCCCAAGTATTGGGATTAAAGGTGCACTCCATCATGCCCAACCCCATTTACCAATTTCTTTATCTGCAAACATGCTTACTTATTTATATTTTATCAAATTATCAAAGTTTTTGTGTTTACCAGCATGCTATTTATATCTCTCATATCAATGAGATAAATGGACATTCAAACATTAAGCACTCAACTTTACCCCTGTCCTTTGTTTGTAACTTTCAGTACAATGGAGAATTTACAGTCTGTCTCAGTGATGTCTTACTGACATGGAAGTACTTCTTACACGAGAAACTGAACTTGCCCATTGAAAACATGAAAGTTGTTGACCACTATGAAGACATTAAGAAAACATATGATAATTTCTTGAAGAATAGTAATACACTAGATCTGATTGATGTTTATAAAAAATGTAGCATCTTGACTTCTAATTGTGAGAATAACACGATATCCTCTGTAAGTATTCTAAAATTAATTCTACTTTAATCATATTAAAGTTGAGCTAAGATACTTTTATTTTAAACTACAGATAGAGTTACTAGTGTCAAAAGTATGGTGGGAGGCAGAGAATATGCTTTTGTTTTTAGTAGTAAAGAAAAAAAGACAAAAAGTTGATAAATTTTTGCTTTTTAAATCATGTTAAAAAATGGAAAATTTAGTTACCCAAAGCCTAGTTTTTACTCGAAAGAAATATTTTTGATGGGCTTGTGACATTGTTATTTGATATAAGATCATTTTTCTTAATAGATAAAAATTTGGCAAAGAAATAATTTCCAAATGTCAGATGTCTTTTGAATTAGAACAAAGATTACATGTCTACAGCTTTTCTCCTTTTTGTTGAATGTTCATGTTTATTAGGTGTATGTTGTATGAACAGTTGTTACAGTTGGTTTACACGGTTTCATAGCTTCTTAGGTAGACATGTCCTATGTTACCATCAGAGAACATAGCGATGTAGTAGCTGAGACAATAGACCTCACTGTATAAACGTTTAATTTAATAGAAAAAAACTTAAAAGCTGTAGCATTCCTTAGATTTGTTTATACTAGAATTGATAAACTGTTTAAAATCTATTTGTGTATGTGTAAGTTTTATTTTTTGAGTGTTGAAAATACTTTATTACTTTCTGTGTGCTAATAAAGAAATAAGTAAATGTTGGTAATGGCTGAATAATTATATTTGGAATTAGGAATTATTTACTATATTTTGTGAGATACTAAGCCCTTATATGGTAATTAGTGATAGCATAAGTTCATTATAATAGAAATCTCTGGTGTAAAAATGTGTTTTAAGAAAGTAGAAGCTATTTTACTCCCTGTAGAAGACCACGTGATTCTTACTTAAATGGTCAAAGGTAGCACAGGATAGTAGTACTCATTGTGAGAGACAGTAGGACCGGAGAATGACCGGAGAAAAAGGGCATATGGAGAACGTAGTCTTTATATAGAGTAGTAATGTGCCAGGGTGGAGGCAAGCACTCTGTTAGTCAGTCGGGAAGGGAGAATGGAGTCAGCGCAGCTTGCTGTCTTTATCTCATTGGTGCAGCATGCAGACCCTGCTATAACTTCTTCAAGCACTCATTCACATATGGTCTTCGCTTGTCCACCTGCAACACCTTGAAAGAAGGGTTTTGTGTTTTGTTTTTTCTTGCCTATAGGGCTGATTTTTGACTAGCCCTCCAAAGTTCATGTACAAAGTTAATCATAGGTAAGCACTGAGTTACAGGAAGAAAAAAGAGAAGATGCCTGAAATCTTGGGCACAGTGTTTTCGTCCTGTGTGTTTCCTGTTTAGGGGGATGCTTTCTCTAACACATTTCCTCACTGAGCCAATGGGACATGTAAAGGCTGCTTTTCAGGTTGTCCGTGTGGAAGATTGTCTGCAAATGTCAGCATCTCTGCAGAACTCCAGAAATTAAACTGAAACTGCAAAGATGACAGTTCATGAAGAAAACTCTCAAATTCTAACAGCTTGGTCTTTGATAAATATCAGGTATTTTCTAAAAGGAAATTTTCACCAACAACACAATTGTATAGCAAAACATATCTCTGGGTTGGTTTTTCAAGAGCACATTAAATGTAACCCTAATTAATTTGAGCTGTGTCCTTAAAGTTACATATCACAGTACTCCCAGTTGTTCTGATTCTTATGCTTTTGAATTCATGGCCTTAATAAAGTTGCTCTGTTTCTTATATGTTATAGTTTGGATAATGCAGAGATTATTGGGAATTAAGATAAAGATGAGGTAGTTCTGGAAACATGGTAAGTTGAACCTTTACTCCCTAGTTTATAATTCTCCATCTGGGAGCATACAAGACTTTGGATTCTAACTGGAATATTAGGGAGAGAGATTTGGGGCAGAGTTGAATTTCACATGAAAAGAACTCTAAGTATCTGGACTGCAACATCAGAGACCTATGGCCAGCAGAAATGTAGTTCTCTGAAGAACTTAGGCACAGATCTAAGGACCCTCTGGGTTAGATCAACAGATGTCTGTGGGGTAGCAGGGTTCTCTGTCTCTCTAGCCAAGGATTAGTCCTATTACTTCCTGTTGGTAAGGCTTGGGAGAACACAGAGACTTCCTTGACTTCGGCAGGTGTCCGACAGTCTTGTTGCTTTCTTCTAAGGCTGTGCATAGTAGCACAAAGACCGTGTTATCTTTTATTACTTGTAGAAACCATCATTTCAGAGAGGGAGAGGGAGAGGGAGAGGGAGAGGGAGAGGGAGAGGGAGAGGGGAGGGGAGAGGGGGAGAGGGGGAGAGGGGGAAAGAGAGAGAGAGAGAGAGACAGAGACAGAGAGACAGAGAGACACAGAGAGACACAGAGAGACAGAGAGACAGACTGGGAACACGTCAGCCAGACAAGGATGAGTCAGCTGGCCATGCGTTCTCAACAACAGAGAGCTGTTAGAGAAGAGAATAACACCTAGAATACACAGAAATATCAAGTGCTTACAGAAATTCACCAATAAAACCTAAGCACAAGACTCGTTGGATCTTACCTAACAAAGAAGATGCACCTGCTGGGGATGCTGTGTGATGACGTAGGGATGTTAGAGCACGTGCTCCAACGGTCCGACTGTAGGAGGGTACAGGGGCGCAGGTTCCTACGTTGATCTCTGGAGAACTCGTTTTTCCTGATGAAGCCACGCTTTAAAAAATTCACACAAGACAGGACTCCTGAGGAAGCTACTCTTAGCTGTAGCCAGAAACCTGTAGGAGACACCCTGAACGTTTGTGAACCGAGTGTGGAAGGTGGACTAATGTCTTCACGCCTTTCCCAGGATATCCCTGTCCATACAACAGAGGTCAGCACCACAGCTGTCTCTAGGAAAAGGAAGCTCATTTCCAGGGCTTCCAAGCAGCCCTGTGGGGAATTAAGGCCCTGCCAGGACCTCTCAGCTCCTGGGGAAGGTACCTCTGCATTAGCCTCAATGGTCCAACGACCACCGCAGAAGCGACAGAGTCTCGCAGCCATGCCTCAAAACTCGCCGTTACCCAAGATTCTCTACAAAACTCGCAGGAGGAAGCGAGACCCTAAGAAGCTGGCAGCTGCCATGGAGCGGGTGAGGCAGTGGGAAAGTCGCCTTCTCCAGAACCTCGAGGAAGCCACGCAGCACCAGCTCACTGTTGAAACCGAGAAGAAACCAGTGATCCGGGTTAACACTGAAGATCAGCCAGATGCCACCTCCGAGGTCCACACAGGGCATAGACATTTGTTTTTTTGGACACATGGCCACTAAACATAAACTGGCATTACTCTTATAAATGTTTGTACCACCCACTTTATCCAAAAAAAAAAGTTTGTTCTTTTATAGTGAAACTGTAAACACCCTTACTTTCAACCCCATCCTTCTCTCCTGTTTTAATCCACCCCTTCTTCAGGCACAGGGACATGTGTGCTGGCTCTTCTCAGAGAGGCAGCTAAAAGTGTGTTGGTAGAGTGGAATCAGCAGTTACTGGGTGAAACCGAAAACTGAGTTGGAAAAACAGTATTGACTAGATGCCAAGGGCACATAAGGTCTAAGATGCTCTAAGAGGCAGGTGAGGTTTATTTTTAAGCTTCAGGTTGGGCGGAAAATATTTCTTCCAATTTGTGTCAGAATTGGAGACATTTTTTTGGAGGGTGACCAACCTTCAGAAAAATCAGGAAATCTACTGCAAATAGATGCAGGCTGGCAGCATCAGCCATTGGGTTAGTTCAATATTTCATCCACCCCAGTTCTCTGTGTGGTAGGAATTTACTGTATAAGATGTTTCAGCATTTGTAACTTAGGAGCTTCCCCCTATGTTGGCTCATTTTTTCTTATAATTACTAATAGGTTATAAAAATGCCAGTTATAAAAATGATGAGTCTATTAACTTTTCAAATAAAACATGAAAATATAAAGAAACGCGGAAACTTGTTATGTAATGATATAAAAACAAATACTTTTAAGTAATTCCTCCTAATTTTTATGAAAAATAAACTGTTTTCACGACAACTCAGAAAAATATGAGGAAGATTTCTCAGTATAGCAAGTGTATTGACTTACAAATTACTATTCTAACAAACAGTAAATTTAAAGAACTTAAAGGAAGAGCTACAGGACTTGACATGAAGATGCTAGTAGTTTCCCTAGAAGGGAAAAGACCTGAGGGTGTAATGAAATGTTTGTTATAACAAATAGTACTGTTAGCTAAAGAGAAACCATAATCTACTGATGATCTAAGTTCCGGGTTATATTGATGAGAAAAGATATATACATAGACATAATCTGATAAAATTCTGGACCCTCAAATATTATAAAATTCCTTAGTTATAATTTATTGAATTATATTTAGATATGTTTGTTATTTATCAAAAGATTAAATAGAATGTCCCTTCTTAACCATGGTAATTATCTTTCAGTTTAAAAGGATTTGTGAGAATATACAGAAGAATGTAGAAAACAATGGTATGCTTATTTATAACTGTCCACAAATGTCCAGCAGTGCTTTACATTGGGACATCTGTGACGATGTGCAGAATTTTATGGAGTATAGTATTCGGTGTCCTGTACTTTTATTATACCATGTATCACCTATAGATTCAACTACGGGATTTCCTGTCTGGCACAGAGTGTGGAGTAAATGACGAAGCTAATCCTCATATGCCAGTGTCACCAGTGAAATGCAGCCAGAATGACGAGCAGGTACTGATAACACCATCAGCTAGTTAATGTAGGATTGGACCCTGTGGTCATGAATCTGGTGGTTCATTGGGTTTATCAGTGAATCTGAGGGTTCATCTGGGTTATCAATGAATCTGGTGGTTGTTTGGGTTTTTTTTTTTGTTTTGTTTTCATTTTTCCACATTTTTAAATTGTTTAAATAAAGCTGAATTTACACAGGATAATATATTGGGATTGATAAGAGTATCTGTCATTCTAATCCATGTCCTGTGGTTTGGGCCAGGATAACTGACACTGAGCAAACACAGGCACAATTCAAGGTGCCAGGGAAGTGGTTAAGTTTCAGGTTGTCAGATTGCTTTTGTTTTTGTAACACATCTGCTGTTTTGATAACTGATTCTTAAGAGGCTATGTTTCATAACTGATGGTGTTCTTACGGCAGACTATATGTTGTGCATATGACTCAAGGTAAGTACCATGTACAGGGTTGTCCTAGTGAGATTTACCTTTAGCTGAATAGTGTGCCAGGCACCTATGACCTCAAATAACTGTGAGCTATGTTTATTGAAGTTTGTGTTTAATAGAATCACGGTTGATGAGAGATTAAGAATGTTGGCAAAGTCAGTAAACTTTTATTGACGTATTTTTGAAATCCTACTTTCATGGCCATCTACTCCAATATAGTTAGCATGTTTGATGAATCCCTCTCTTTGTTTTCAGGGAACATTGCTGAGTCTTCTGAAAGTCTTGTGCTAAGCAAATTACGCCTTAAAGAACAGATTCTATCATTGCCTCTGGTCAAATGCTTACTTGCTTCCTGGATTTAATAATGTACATTTTTTTTATGTCTCCTTTTTCTTTTTCTGTCTTATTTAAAGGTTACCAAACTTCTATGCATGTGTATGCCTGAAATTCTTCAGCATGCATTTCATGAAAAAATCAAAAAGGATAAGCACAATGTCTAATGTCTCCATGTGTTTCTAAAATAAGTTGATGGTTTAATCTTTAAAGACTCCTTAATTTTCTTTTCCTTCCTTTGTCTACTTAATACTCTGCTGTCCTTTAACTTGCTCCTGTGTTTGTTGTATCTCTAGTAAAAACCTGTGAGATTTATTGTTAATATTTTCTAAGAAATAACTTCATGAGTGATGTGGAATATTTCACTTTAGGAATATTTCATATTAGGAAATAGAAATTCAGGTTGTCCTGAGCTGGCAGATCCCTGTAATATAAAACTTAGTTTCCACTTTACAGTCATCAACAAAGACCAGTGAGAAGGTCCTCTGACACCATGTTAAGCAATTCTGTTTCCCACCAACCTTTTACTTAATGGATTTTTTAATGCGCGCAGTTATGATCCTTGCCTGAATCAGTTATTTTTCAGCATTTGTAGAACCCTGAGTTTTTCATTTGTAATGTCTTCATTAATTCCCTTCAGTCACCAGAGCTTTACCTTGTCTAATGGGGTAAATACAGTTTGTGACGGTCACTGCCTAAGCCTCTTTACCAATGTAGGAGCTGGTGTGGTAGAGCTACATAGGAGGTAAATTAGAGAAATACTTTTTCTAATTGTCTTTGTTCATTCAGTGCTAAAAGGTGCTGTACTTTTAATGCTAAAATGGAGGGAGCCCTGTTAAGGTACCCCAGTATCTTTTTTTCATGTGCCCTTTTAGACTTTTTTGTGTATTTTCTTGTTTCTGGTATTAAAAAAAATACCAGTCCTATCATGAATATTTTCTGTCCAGAATACCAGATTCTTTGTAGGGGTTTTATAACTATTCACTCTTGTTGAAAATTAATTTTCTAAATTTGTTTCCTCTTTGTTTTTGTTCTTATCCAAAACATTTACAAATGCTAGTCAAATATTTTGTACTTAATGAGTGCGTTCCTGTATATCACATGAGAATGAAGTACTGCCTTAGCAATCTTGTCTGATATTTCTCTTACAGACTGTGTTTGTGTGTCTGTGAGGTTTGATGGCTAGCATTATACCTACGTCAGTAGCGCAGTGTCTCTGTTCTCTCTTAAGTATGTTGTAAGGAGGACACAGTAATTGTCATGCTCTTTCAAGAAAAAAGGACTGATTTGTGTGTGAAATGATGAAAGCTCTTAAATATATAAAGCAGTGTTCTAAAGCACAGCTGTAACAAAGGGTTAAATAGTCAGAAAGAGATGCACTTTCTCTAGGCTTACGTATACTCTTTATTTTAAAAACACAGAGACACTTGAGGTGTAGCTAAGTGGTAAAACGTGTGGAACCTGTATCTGGCCCTGGGTTTGAGATCCTGGATTTCATCCAAAAACACAAAAAACAAAACACACACAAAACCACAAAAAACACTCCATCAAAAAACAGTAGCTCCTTTCTTGAGTTATATTTTCTTTTTCTATTTTGTTTTAAGCCAAACTACATATGACTTATTAAATCTATTTTCAATATCATGAAAGTTCAGGCCGAGCATAGGCAGTCATTAACAGCATGCAGCTTTCAACTTCCCTTTAGTGTAAAAAGGTTAGAACATGTCTATAAAGTCTGATGAGGGCTCCGTTAATGTTCTGAGCAGGCAGCTGAGTGAGGGCCAACTGTTCCATAGTAAGCATGCTTCCTAACTTTTCAGACTGACCCTGACTTTGAGGAAGTGAATGGAAATGGCAGAACAACCAGTTTGAAGATGACAATGTGGAGAAGAACCCACTGTCCTAAGAGGAACACCATCTCTGACACACTACCAAAACCCGTTATAGGATCAGGCCCTAACAGGTGTCTGCTTTTAAAGGTGTTCTAATGAAGGAAGGGTGGAAGAAACTGTAAATATCCTCATCCCACAGGAGTTTGTGTCAAGTGACAGTCAAGTGTCAGTACTAGCAGGAAGGCTATGCTCTTCTGCACATGAGTCTAGCTTTGGAAAGTTTCTCTTAGGAACAGTGTTACATCGGTGAAGAGTGCTGTATGCTTGCACATAGCTCAAAACAACACGTACTTGCACGTGAATATGCACACGGACGTGTGCATGCACACATGTACCCACAGTAAAAACAGACTTTTTATTTTTATAAAACTTGACGTAGAAAATACCTTTTAACACTGTACAGCAAACAAAAGTAGAGTCATAAAATGCACATACTTTACTTGGCATCTCCAGAAACCATCAAGCAACCACACCTTCTCTGTTTTGCCATGTCTTGTCCTGCAGAGCTGTTCTCAGCCTTGCGACATTGGCTTCCCCCTTTTCACCTTGGGTGCCTTGTCTCCTTTCTAGAGACCATTTTAAGGCTGTGCCTGACTTACAAGGCACCTTTAGAAATCAGTATACTTAAGACTCTAAAGAGACTTTTGGGGATATAGACTTGGCAAAGGTATATTCTTATTATCAGATACATTTATTAATGGCACACCAAAATCTTCACATAGAACAGTAAGATGAATTTAAGAAATACTCTTTATTTTACCCTACTCCCCCCACCCCCCCCCAAAAAAAGTGGTAAACTATTGCTTTAGAGATTCTGAGGTAACAAAGTGGATCATATGAAAAGGTTTCCTGCCAGGTCTTTAAGCAAATAAAAAATTCTTAATCTAATGAAGGTTTTGTCATTACACATAAGCATTTATGAGCTAGCCAGGAACATTTTTAGCAAGGAAAGTAAGCAAAATTTTTTGTTTAAAAATCCTGACTTCAAATTAAGGTTGGATATTTGCATCTCAGTAAGAATTAAAGAAGACTTTGGGCAGAATCAATTTATTAAGCAAATGGAACATTTTTGATGTCTTGCTAAAGCTCTAGTCTTGTGGATTTTTTTCAGTTTGGGTCCTTCTGGATGTCATAACTATTTATGGACTGCTTTTCCAAGGAGCCTTTTAAAAACTCACTTACACATACAAGAGCACAGAAACCATAACTGCCATGTTATCTGACCATAATGAAAGGGATGCAGGTCCAACTGCAGCCAGAGCTTGAAGAAGCCCTCCATCTGTGAGGACTCCAAGATGCTTTGCCCCAGTGTTTGCCCAGCAGCATAGATCAGAGAAATGGAATTTGTAAGCCATAAAGAGCAAGTTGTAGGTGTGGAAGCACATGCACGCGCACACACGCGCGCGCGCGCACACACACACACACACACACACACACACACACACACACACACACAC
>NW_021604741.1:1947697-1953163 GCF_004785775.1 Grammomys surdaster | reverse complement strand
ACACACACACACACACACACACACACACACACACACACACACACACAGTTGTTCCTTGCAGAGAGCCAGTTCTCTGACTTAGGCCAGGAGCAACACTAGTCCATGCATACAAACACAAATATTTAGAAGGTAGTTTGACAACATGATACCATATACGTTTAGTAAAATGACAGTAATAGATCTTTTCCCACCTCTCTTGGCCTTACAACCTCTCTAGTTACAGGCTTTTGACTGTCCCTGTGCAGCAGGGCATTAAACAGGGTCCAGGGAGATCACCTAAGAGAGAATGGGGGAAAAACGGGAACACAAAGAACCACAGCTTGTCTATAGGCTGATCAAACTGTAATTTTTACTTTTTTCACATGGGTTATATACACAAAAGGCAGGATGTGGGGAAGGGGATGACACAGGAGGATAGGTGTTCAGGGGGAGTACAGATATCTTCCAGAACAGAGTGTCAGCTGGGTGAAGGTTCAGAATACAGATCAATATGACTCTGCCTATGATCCACTTGTCCTTATCTAAGTTGGTACTATCCACCAAGGCTACCTATCTACAAGGTCTATGACTATTCAGCCTGGTAATTTTCCACCAAAGCTGCTTGTTTACAATAGCTTCTAGCCATCTGTTTCAGTGTTTTTCCACAGAGACCCAAGACTTTGTGTTAGCAGGCATATATATCAGGCCTATTGCTGTTTTTAGGCCTATGGTTGATTCTAGGCCTTCAGTGTATAAGCAGGGCTGCCCCTGACATTTGACCAGGTTTATAGTACCAGTCATGAATTCCATTCTGTAATATGAGTCTCAGATCCAGTCGGAAAGTGTCTGGTTACACCCATAACAGACAACCAGCACCATTGTACCTGTGAGTACATGTTTCCTAGCATGCCTGTTTGGTAGCATGATATTGCTAGGTAAGACAATTGATAACCTTTCCCTACCAGTAGTCTGCATAGTACCTTCTGTAACTATGCAAGAACTAATGAGTAGTCTTGCATAGTTATAGAGTAGTTTGAACTAAAGTGTGTTGTGTCTTCAGTGATAGGGTCTGATTCTCTAGTTCTGGCAGGCAAACAGAAGCAGTGATGGTAACCTATATTGTTTGGAGGGTTTGGCGGTCTCCTTGGCCAACAGTTCATAGGGAGATATTCCACCACTTACACTGGGCTAAGAAAATTTAAATAAAGAAAATATTTCCCTTGAGTTTGGAGAGCTTCAGATTTCTGATATTATTGGAATATTTATGAATTTCTTGTTTTGACCATGAATTGAGCTCTGTTATCTAAAGGAATGGGCTAGATTTCAATCCCATTCTATATATGATATGACAGATAGAACCAGAAACAAATGATTCCAGATCTGTAGGTGGTAGTCATAGTTGAAAGGAAAAGAACACAAAGAGAGTCCATAAGAAGAATTTTTATTTTTGCTGTGGTCTAGTTGTCCTCCCTCCCTCCCTCCCTCCCTCCCTCCCTCCCTCCCTCCCTCCCTTTTCTTGATTATGCTTTGGTGTCAAATCTAACTTTGCTGCCCAATGCTAGGATTTAAGGATTTTCTCCTACGTTTTGTTCTAAAATCTGTTCAACTATATTGTAAATTTATGATCCATCTGAGTTAATTTACATAAAAGGTATGAGCTTTGATTGAAGTTCATGTGCTGTCATATGAATGTTGGAGATCTCTTGTCCCAGTACCAGTAGTGATACTTTTGCTGTTTTGTACTTTTGTTGCTGTTTCTTTGTCTTTCTGCTTCTGGATTCTTTTCAAATTCTTCTGACCTGTGTATCTGTCTTTTTTTATATATATATACTTCTCTATCTTGATTATTATAATTCGGTAAAAACTCTTAAGATTATTTCATATATTTAATATGTTTTTATATGACTTATATATTTCTTATTAAATTTGTTAACACGTCTAGAAGTCAGTTAATATCAACACTCACTAAATTTCATTGTTTTCTAAACATTTATTTCATTCATTTTGTTACTTAGTTATTTCATTATGCCAAAGTCATTATCTAATAGTTCTCAAAACTTAAGCATTTAAGTTTAGCTCTGTGCCTGGCATCACAATAGAATGTAGACTTGGGTCCAGTGGCAAGATGGCTCATGCTCTAAGGTTCTGGAAGCTGTGTCCTTGGCTGTTATTTCCTGGCAGGCTTATGCAGGGAAGAAAGGTGAAACCTCACCAGAAAGGTCTTGTTGTGATGTATGCTTTTATATCATTTTGTAAGAGTAATTTTCCAGTAACCACTATCATTAGTATTTGCTTGTTATTAAGTTCAGTAAGAAAGAATACGTTGGTTGTCAATTTTTTTTTCAGTGTATCTAGCTGTTTCTTTTGCTTAAGAAATGGGATACAGTGTTGTGATTACATGATTCTATATTTTCTTACTGCATATTTAATAAAAAGGTTTAGAACAACTGCAATAAAGAAAATAATGGCTACTTTCCTGTACAGGTACGGCTATTGGCAAAGAAAATTTTCTATTCATATTTGAGCCTGTTAGTGAATTCAAGGAATGACCTGGCTCTGGCTTATATTCTCAACATCCCTGACCGAGGACTGGGTAGAGCAGCCTTTACCGACTTGAAGCATGCTGCCCGAGAGAAGCAATTGTCTATGTTTTTGGTATGGATGCTTGCATTTTCAGGACTTGTAATTATAATGAAACAAATTTTAAGTAGTTAATTTATGTTTTATCTTCATATTTGAAAAATCCATTGATTTTTAATTTTTCCTGTGTCTTCCAAGTTTATCAAGTGAGAATTTCTGTTAAGCAGTATTTTCTACAAAAATATATTCCATAGACCATTACCCCTAATAAATAAATGTACAGATTTTTTCTTCTTTTCTCTTCTCCTTCCTTCTTTCCTATCTTTACTTTGAGGGGCTTTGCTATGTGGCCCAAGTTGATCACAGATTCTCAATCCCCTTGCCTGTGTTTCACAAGTGCTGGGTTATAAACATGTACTGCTGTACCTGGCTTCAATAGACTCTTCTTGAGTAAGTATTTCTAAGAACACAAATTGTCAGAGATAGCATACGTGATGTTTGTTTACATGATGTGTGTCTGTATATCAGGAGCTTTGAGAAGTCCTTCAGTGAAGTAACTTCCTTATGTCTTCCTTGTGACTTTGTCTGTGATACCTCAAGCTGTTTTACCATATAACTTTCCCACAAATTACTGATATTCCATAATGTGCTTTTTAAAAGGTAATTTGGAAGATGCTGTTTTGGGAACATTTCATCCTTTAGATGGAGATGTTCTTGTGTATAGCTATCATATACACATTTCTATCAGTGTTAAGACAGTTCTTTCAAATGCTTATCCTGGGATGTGAAAGCTTGCTGGGATCTGGTGGTTATCTGGTACAAATCTTATTTCATAGCAAAGGTAAAATATAAAGGTTTAGGCCCATTGGAAACAACGGAGTAGTTGACAGTGAAAATGGATTTCTTTTATGTAATGATTTCAATAGCTAATTACTCACATAAATGAAACTATATTCATGAACAAAATCTGTATAGTCAAAGGTCTGCTCTTAATATGAACATATTCCTTTGTCATCTGACCTGGCATGTCAGTTTCATCTCCAGCTACTTGCTCTCGGTCTCACCCTACCTAGGATGGGGTCCATGTGACACTTGCTCCTGAGATTATCTGTTCTCCAGTGTGTGACATGATCCCTGAAGTGTGCTCCTTGGTGCTGGATATCTAGGATTATATAAATGACCCAGCTTTAAGATCTCTGTTGTAGCCTAACCTTCAGCATCATTAAAAGTTACGGAGTCCTCCATTTTCCTTCACAGATGGCCACATCATTTATCAGGACATTAGAGCTTGGAGGGAAAGGATATGCGCCATCGCCATCAGATCCTCTGTGGGCACATGCGAAAGGGCTGTCTGATTTTATTCATTTCATTGACAAGCTAGATGAAATTCTTGGAGAGATACCACATCCAAGGTAATAATTTATGCATCATAAATGTTTATTGTTAATCTGCCTTTAAAACTTCACAGAATCAGAGGTAGAGGTGAAGGTAATACTGAAATCACCAAGCATCAGACCAAAGCACAAATAGAAGAAATAAAATACCAAAATAAAGAAATCATAATTACATGACTGTCCTCTCTAAATATCATCCTTCTGTGTATGAAAACCCAAAGATATATTCAAATTCAATTTGTTTAGTGAAGATGCTTATTATTTATAATTATCTGGAAGGAACAGATTTTTCAGAACTGGAAATGACAAAGTAATTTTTTAAAAAGTATTTTACTTGACAATAAAGGAAACTAATAACAAGAATGAGGAGGAAATAGAGAAGAATGAATTCCATATTCTGGCTTTTGTTATTTTTCATCTTCTTACATCTGTAAATCTTTGTTTTATCTAGGATTTGTTTCATGTGACATTAGAGATGAACATTCATTTTAAATCTGGAAGACTTCTATTTATAATAAAAGTATGTTAGATGTTTATAGAAATTTTAGGGGACTGGAGTAGATTGTACCTATTAGCTGTTGTGGATTGCTCTCATTTTGATTGGTGAGCCATAGCATTGTTCAAATAAAAGTAGCTGATACTGAACATTGCACTGGGCATTGTTTTAAACTCTTCTCTGTAGATTATCCCTTGGTCAGTATAAAGCCTCACGTGGTGGATACTGTTACTATTCTCAGTTTAGAGATGAAGAGGCTGTAGCTTGGGGATCAAGCAATTTGCCCTGAGTTACACGGTCATTAAGTGGCAGAGCTCGGACTTGAATTAGTCAGTTCAGTTCCAGATACACATTCTTTTATCTCATTCTAGGGACTTACTTCCACTTTGTTCCAATTATTCATTCATTGAAAATTCCATATTTGTTTTTTTAATTTGAAGTATGTGTGTGCCTTTTTGGATGGGGAGGGACATTTGTGTGCCATGACCTGGGAGTGGTGGTCAGAGGACAATCTACAAGAGTTTACTTTCTCCTACCATTTGGATCCCAGGGTTTGAAGTCAGGTCGTCAGGTTTGGCAGCAAGCTCCTTTACCCATGGAGCCATCTTGCTAGCCCCCAATTCTATATGTTTAATGGTTTTGTTCCAAGTTGCATTGTATCTTATATGGGTATCTATCACATAAGGGCAGGAAGGCTGTGGTTGTATCATATCTGTACTCAGAAAGCAGAGAGTAAAAGGAAGTGAAGCCAGGGTATAAGGCTGCAAGATTCACCCGAGTGGACCACTTCCTCAGAGAGGATTTGCAGCCTTCCCAAACAACCCTGTCAGGTAGGCGCCCACTGTTCCAACCTGAGCCCCAGAGAAATTGTCCACATTCAAAACATCCTTTTCTTTGGATTTCTTTCCTATTCACTTTTCATCAATTACTTACCAAGCTTGACAGATTTAATATTTGTGCTCCTAAGGGTTCATTCCTTCTGCAGCCTCCTTGGTCCATCCTCTTCCCCTGCAGACA
>NW_021604741.1:1945309-1947687 GCF_004785775.1 Grammomys surdaster | reverse complement strand
TCTGCAGCCTCCTTGGTCCATCCTCTTCCCCTGCAGACATTCCTTCTTCAGTCTCCTTGGTCCATCCTCTTCCCCTGCAGACATTCTTGTAGAGTCTCCCTTAGTGCTCACTGCATACCTTTGCCTGCTGGGCCTTCCTCAGAGTGGTGGCTAGAGAGCTTCCTTAGCACCTTGGGAATTCTCTTTGTGTCTGCCCTTTTCCTGGACCACATGGCTTTATTTGCCATTGCAAAGCTTTACTTTGCTCACATGGCTTCTTAAAAGCAAACACTTGGACAAGTGAGATGGCTCAGCAGGTAAAGGCCTTGCTGGCAAAACCTGATGATGACTAAGTTGGCTCCTGCAAGTTAGAGCGGAACCAGAGGCTCACCTCCTGAATGTTGTCCTCTGCCTGCCATGTGAGTGCCATGCGTGCTCTGCACCTCCACCCCCGACAATAAGAGGAACAAAGGAATAAGGATACATAAAGCAAACAGGAAGCCAGCACGTTTAGTCTCACATTTGATTTTATATGGTCTTATTTTATCTTTGTAAGATTATTAATCATGTTTAACTTAAGTTGAACATACTGACTCACACATGTCCCAAGCACTTGGGAAGTTGAGACAAGGAAATTGTCTTGGGCTCTAGTATAAGACCTCTCTGAAGGGTGAACACTAACAACAAAAGAGCAAGAAGAAAAGAATGAAATATTTACCTGCTATCTAGATGGTGTTTGTTTATCTAAGGATTTTTTTGGTTAGAGTTTCATTTTGTCCTGTTCTATGTTAGAGTATTCCCAGAAGGGACAGTGATTCGAGACCCCGCAAAGCTGTTCAGCAGCTTTGTGTAGTGGGCTTCGTGACAGCAGGATAGCCAGTCAGCCCAGTGCTTAGGGACTTAACTCTGATGATGTCAGATACCTGTCCATCATTCCTTTGATTCTTTCCAAATGCTTCCACAGGCCCATTGGTGAGGAAGCCGTAATTCAGGCCTGTGATAGGCGTGGTGCAGACACTGAGCTCACAGTTCAATGGGAAGATCTTATTCCCTTTATTTCCCTTTGCTGGCCCGGATTGAGTCCTGCCTGCTTATTCTTTGGGTGACCCTGCCTTCCTTCCCATGCCATGGTGGAGGAGGCACACTGGCTTCACTGCTGAGAGTAAGAGAGGATCTAGGGGACCAGTATCCCACATGCATGTGCAGGTTTTCAGCATCCTTTGCTACAGGGTCTTCAGGCTCTGAGCTTCCCACTGGTGGTCCTTGAACAGTGACCTGTATTTATTGTTTATATATTGTTGTGGGTAGTTAGTGCTTTTGTCAATCTGCTTTCTGTCTTTCATATTTTGATGAAATGCCTCTACTATTAATAGTATTTTCTTCTGAATTTATTAAAAAAATCTGGTTCTTTTCTAGACTTTAGTTAGGTTTAGGGAAAAAGCAAGATAAATGCATACATTCAGTTCAATAAATCTGTTAAAATTTTGGTTGGGAAAATTGACCAAATGGTTAAAAATGCATTTCTTTTGTAGGCACCTAGTATGAGAGAATATATTTCTTCAATTTAGCAACCATTTATTTAAAGTATTAATGAATAATTACCCCATCTTCTGGGGAAGACACTAAAGAGGTGGGTATCTAAATGTCTTCAGTTGGAAGTCTACTTAATTTTTAAATAATATGTTAATTTTATAATTCAGAATAGCAAGATTACTAAAGACTGGGTGGACAAGATTGTGAGAAGGACCTACGTAGCCCTGGCTTGTTAGCGCTTGTGATAAGGATGTGAGGAAGGCATGCCTGGGAAAAGGTTTCAGTTGAGCTTAATCTAAAGGATAAACCTGCCGTGAGCCAGATGTGGGGGTGTCAATAGCTTAGTGGATGTTTGCTCCACTGGTTATGCGTTTTGTCTTACAGTTTTAGACTTTTTCTTGACTTGTACTTTATCCATAGTCTATAAGAATAGTAAGAAAACCCCAGTAAGCTGTATTTTCAGTTCCAGTTCCTTCTCCATTTTTTTTTCTCAGACTCATGAAAAGTGGTATTCTTTATTTCCTCCTTCTCTGTTTGCAGTCCTGACTCATTTCTTCCCAGGCAGCAAGTGTAAGTGGTTGTCGGCTGTCTTCACTAACATGCCGGGCAGAGCACAGCCTCTGGCAAAGTGGAGTATACTTCCTGTTTACTCTCCTTCCTGCTCTTCTGCCAGTGCTCTTCTGGGATCCAGCCTTTGTTACCATCGGGAGGGGTTCACCCCTCACATGTGGTCACCTGTCAGAACTTCTCATAACTCCTATGACTCCAGTTACCCAAGTTTGAGTCTCATATCTCCAAGTCTCTGCCTTAGCTAGACATTATCTATCTATCTATCTATCTATCTATCTATCTATCTATCTATCTAT
>NW_021604741.1:1902115-1945299 GCF_004785775.1 Grammomys surdaster | reverse complement strand
TATCTATCTATCTATCTATCTATCTATCTATCTATCTATCTATCTATCATCTATCTATCCATTTATTTATGGCATGTTTGCATCTTAGGTCCCTATCCCTGTAGCTATAGCCGTATTTCTGGGTTTTGCTGGCCTTTTCAGTTCCATCCTTTTTTGTCTGGCCCTTTCACCTATCTGAGTTGTTCATCGTGTCTCAAGTCCTGTGTTGCTGGTCTGGGTAACATGATTCATCCTGCAATCCTGTTAGTACACTGATGCCAGTGTGATCTTTCTGCAATTTTTGATAGTACTGCAATTAAAGACCTTCAGGATTCCATACCAGATATAGGAGCAGACCTCAGGAATTGTGGTCAGTCTGCAAAGTGAGTATAATCTAATGCAGAGCTCTCAATCTGGTTTCTGTCTCCTCTTTGTTCCTCCACCTTACAACTCAAGGGATAGAGATGGATTTAATTCTTGTGTCTGAAGGTAAGTTTGTGGTTATCTTATGAAGGAAGCATTATGATAGTCTCTCATTCCAAGGAAGAATGGAGATAGGTAAATAGGAAAGAGGGGCAGGGGGAGAGGAATGCCTTTGGACACTCATTGTCTTCAGCCCCTCTTCATGAAGCCATTTTAGCTAAGCTGGCTGCATTTCTGAAGTTTGCCAGTAGATGCCACCATAAAATGCATGCTATATTTTTACCTGAAAAAGGTCTTGGAAGCTTCAGTTTATATAAATTAATTAGGTTCTGTTGTTACGAATTTAAAAATGCTATATGTTTTATAGTAGGCTAAATATGTGGTTACAGAATATTAATTTGGTTGGAAATTACCCATCTTATGTGTTGTTAATTATTGTTTTGCTTGAAAATGTTTCAGAAGTGTTTTTACACTACTTAATGCACCTTTAGTCATATTTAATTTTTAAAAGTATTAAAGCAAATAGTTATCAAATTCTTGAGTACATAATGGCAGAGGCAGACAGTATATTTAGTAAAATAAAGAGTACTAACTTAGATGAAGATGCTTGTTCATACTATTGCCTAGCAGTTCGGCCAGCCACTTGGTTTTCAACTATGCCTGTCGTTGCCATCCTCACTGTGTTTTCTGCCGGGGACTGTAGTGTGGTGAAGGGGAGCTGCAGTTTAATTCTCTGATCTAAGTCTTCTTAGAGTGTTTATCTAAGTCAGCAAGAGCTCATTCTTCCTTTCACTTCCCTCTCACACCCCCTCTATCTTTTTAGTCTCATTCTCCCTCACAAGCTTTTGTTCATGCTGGAAAGCCAGCCCATAGCACAGAAAGCCTCGAGGATTGTTAAACTTCTGGAGCATCCAAGTTCTAAAAGCACCAACTTGAATGAAGCCACTGGATTAACAAATAGACACTAGAGAGTCTAATGGTTGGCTTGATTAGGAAATAAATGAATTAGTCATAGTAGCAGTGTTTAGAATGTTTGCTAATGCCTAACATGTTAACCTTGGCAAATAGTTGAAACATAAGTCTTGTAAATCTTTTCCTAGAAACAATTCTGCTGATGAATTACACCATTTTGAGAATTTTATTCTTATAGAAGGAATGGGGGAAATAAATGATAGTGTTCTTCCTAATATGTGAAAATTTTATTCTTATAATTTGCAACTAAGACATTATTTCATCTTTGACTATCAAATTTTTTGTTAGTTTATTTGTAGCTTTAATAAACATATATAATTGACCTTGATACTTCAATAAAAGGATATACTTAAAAACCACTTAGAAGACCATCTTTAATAAAAAGGGTTTTTCTCAGGTCAGTAACCTCATCCAGCATTACTTTAAGGCAGAGATCCTGTGACCTGTAGCTACTGTGCTAAAATTCCCCCATTAGTGTTTGTATTATCACTTAGAGGCTCCTTAACATGAGGAATCACATAGGGAATAATATGCATAGCATTTCACAACTACGAGAACAAGTCTAGCCTAGTTAGGGGAAAACCAACCAGAATTGGAATTACACAAACATTATTGACAGTACTTAAACCATAAAACATCTAGTTTAAAATGTTGATACAATACATATAATAGCTATGTATGTATATAGTGTGTTCTATAGTTGTCATGTTTTTTTCAATAGTCATCCTTAATGGCCCTAAACAAGCAGGATGATAAACTAATACTAGTCTTTTTTGAAAGGGCTGATTACACATTTGTCAATTCTTGTACATTAATAGCTAACCACCAAGTCATTAACATACATAAACACGCATCATGTAAAGAAAAGTAAATTGCTGTCCCTCAGGCATAGTAGTAGCAGCTTGTCACTACCAAGCCACGTCATTCACATCGTTGAAATCTGTAAACCATGACTTTTATATTCATCCTGAGTGATGATAGACTGACTTAAGAGCATGTATCATATATTATAAATAATTTTTACAAATTAATGGAACCAAAGTACATAACAGAATTTACCATCAAAACTCTTTCAGAAGAGTAGTTCCCAGAAAAAAACAGAATGCCAAAGTGCTAACTATGGATTCATTTTGGCTATAGTTCATCCAATTTGTCTGTTCTTTTAGTAGAAATATAAGTTTAAGTTTAAAGTAATAGCTGAAAAGCAAGTTCTTATATAAGTGAAGTGATTCCTAGAACCAGCCTAGACTTCTGGTTACAGAAGTAGGACAAAGTACCAGGAATTACCCTTTAATTAACAAAAATTTAATAATGCTGGCTAACATTCTTAAATGCTTCTTAATGCTTTGGATGAGTAGGCAAGTAAACCATAGACCAAGAATCAGGTGAAGAAAAGTCAGAGAGACAAGTCAAAAATGGAGCAAGTCACATAGTGGGCCTGGTGAACTGGAGATTGTATTCTGTGTGTGTGGCAGGTGTGTGTGTGTGTGTGTGTGTGTGGGTGGGTGTGGACCTGTGAGTGGGAGCTGGAGATCAACCCTCTAGGAGCTGTCCACTTTGTATTTTGGGCCTGGTCTCACTGGCATCTGGATCTTGCCTAGCTGGCTGAGGTAGCTGGCCAACAAGTCCCAGGCATCTGCTCTCCTCACCTTCCTAGCTCTGTGATTACTCGAGCACGCCACTACACTGGGCTTTTTATGTGTATGCTGGGGATCAAATTCAGGTACTCATGCTTGTGGGATAATCATGTTACCAACGCTATGGCACAGGATTGGCACAGCTCAAATTACAGGTCTGATATGGACATATAACCCCGCAGGGATGATCCCTCAGTGTAAAGATGAACTAAGAATGAAGACTGTCTAATCCGATAAAAGGGTTCCTATAAAAACCTAGTTATTATAAATTGTCTTAGCATTCAATTTAAGATTCAGGTGAGAGCTCGTGCGTCATCATGTCTTTGCAGCCCAGTATTTGATGGACAAGTCAAATTAGCGTGGCAAGAAAATTAAATGGTAGGTAAAATAATTAAAAGAATAAAACTATCTGGTAGTGATATGATTGTATTGGTTCAAAATTCAAAGACTCTAAAAGAAAAACATTAAAATAAACAGTAGAATTTAGCTATTGCTCTGTTTATAATGAATAAATTCAAAACAATCTTATTACTATATTGCTACTCTGTAGGAAAAAGTTTTAGAAAAAATTTCCCCAATTAGAAAGTAAAAAGAGTAAATCTAATAAGAGTCATAGTAACTCCCTCCTCCTGAGGATTATATCAAATGAGGAGTTCTCAGTCTGCCCCTCCCACCTTTCTGCACACTCAGCACCTGACCCCCAGAAGGCAATGCTAAAAAAAAATGGCCTTCAGGAAAAGCCATTTATCCTGCTCATTTGCCAGTCACAGCTTACTACACTAGCTCTTTCCCAGGGGAGGATTGGAGATATTTGAATATTTCCCTCTAGTCTTACCTAGCTCAGTGAGATGTCTGCTCAAAGTATAGATTTCTTTCTCAGAACTGATTTTTGCCTGAAATGCTTCCCACATTGCTCCAGCATAAAAGTCACCTGTGGCACCAATGTCACCCTTCCTGGAGAAAGTGATTCAGTAAGCTAGCATCAGGAGTTGGTGTTTCAAACAAAATTGAATATGATTCTTATGCTAGGAAACGTGGCAGAGACTGCGCTATTGAGCTGCCATCGGACTTTCAATTCTCTGTGATTATCTCAAAAATTGCCCTTTCCCCTTGGCCCAAATATTTAGCTGATCAATCTTACTTCACACGCTTGTTAGAATACCTAAGATGTATAATCTGGTCATCAGATATTGAGGATGAAAACTTCAGCTGATAGGTTTTCCTTTATGCTACTACAAAGGAGAAGCTTAGTAGCATGGCCAAGGTACAGAGAGGCAGAGCTGTCATAACTCCATGTCAAACCAGAGTGCTGTCTTGTTGGACACAGCCTTTCTAAGAATATCTCATGACTTCAATGGAAACCCTGTTTCTATTGGACACCTCTAATTTTTTCTTCAGAACAGACCAAGGTCTATCCTCCTGCGCATTTCTCACACTGGACCTATGTCAGTCCTGTAGAGCAGAAGCTGCAACCCAAATTCAGGCACAGAAAGAAAACATTGATTGCAGGTTTTGAAAAACACTAGCCTATTGTCTGTAGCTGGTTTAGTTTTTGGTTTGCTTTGGATCAATATTGACTTGCTTAATTTCCTCTTCTGTATATAATAATCCTTTATGTATGGCGGTATAGTATTTCTTTTGGGTTAGCTTTCTTCTTTCCTCTTCCTTTCCTGGAATACCATGTGACCTAGGATAAGTTATTCAATTTTTATGAGACTCAATAATAGCTTATTGAGTTGGTTTTAAGATGAAATGATATTCCAGGCTGTTTTAGGTGACTGTTTTTGTTGTCTTAGTATTGTGTACATACTTTAAGTATTTCAGATACATAGAAATTAATCTGATCTGTCATTATATTTTATACAGTTAAAATTTTTTTCAGCTTTCATATCAAGGAAGATGTAATGTATGACATCTTGGGTTTTAGAATAACTTTTTGTTTCGCATGGTTTTTATTTTTTCCTTAAGTGCTTTGCTATTTGATGTATAAGATCAAAGTCATGTTTTTGAAAGGTGTTGATTAACACGGAGAAATAAGTTTGAAGCTTATAAGCATACTATCACTTACAAAACTCTTACAAGCAAACTCTTATTCTATTCCCAGCCTTGCAGGGGGTCGGATATTCTCTGCAATAAAGACACAGCTGATCAAAGGCCACAGCAGTGGGGAGCCCTTTTATAAAGCAGTAGAGGAAGTTGTTCAGGATTTGAATTTGAGGATTAAAAATATTATTAATTCTCAAGAAGCTATAGCTGTCAGCGCCACCAACATCAGTCCTGTCCCGGTAATGGATTTATTCTTTATTGTTCTATATAAAACATAATCTCCTCTATTCATTTCAGAAATTGTTTGCTGTTGCTACTTAAGTAAGAAGATGTATTTTCTACATTTTAATTTTCTCAATAGGATTATGTTCAACTTAGGACAAATCATAACATCTTTAGTGAAAATGTATTTGTTAAAAAGGCGTTGGATAATCTCTGGTGTCTCTTAATACTTAAGGTGCTTAGAGCTACTTTTCAATAATTATTCCTATAATACCATTCTTTTTCTATTTGCTTAGATTCAAAATAATAGTCTTGTTTTGACCAGTACTCTTCCCTCTTGCAAGGCAGCAACAGTTCCCGAAGACTAGTTTTGTAGTCAGAAGTTTAGTTTTCATTTATAGAGCTATATAATTTTTTTATTACTAACTACATTTCCAGTTGATTACAATTCAGTCTTCCTTATACTTGAGAATCTTATACAATATGCACTTCTTCCTTGGCTTTCTTGCATCAATAGTCAATTTTAATAGATTATTGCTGCAGAAGTGAGCTACCATGACTTTAAATACAGAACAGAACCTTAGAGTATATATTATAGTAGATCTGCCTTTTTCTTTTGTTTTTCTTTCTTTGTTTTTATTTGAGCTGAAGTTTTACTGTGTAGCCCTGGTTGGTTTGGAACTCCCTATGTAGCCCAGGCCAGTCTCAAACTCTTAGCATAGTCTTCTGATGCTGGAATTACACCTTAAATGATTATGCCTGACTGTATTGTTGTATCTATTTGGTTAACAAAGGCCCTTTCATTAGGTATTACCACAGCAGGCAGTACAGGAAGGAAGACTTTTGCCTTGCCTATTTATTCATTCTTTCATCTACAGGCCTTGGCGATCATTTTTTCTAATTTTCCTGCAAAAATGTGCCTTCTTAGATTTACTTCAAAGGCATCATGGGGAAGATTCTGGGATTCTCCCCTATTTATTTCATGCCAACATTTTGAGTGACTGTGTTGGCACAAAGCATAAGGTTTTGTATGCGAGTGCAAGCCAGGAACCACCGCCATCTCAGATGCTCAGTGCCAGCCTCCCATCTACAGGCATCAGAATCCTGACACAAACCACCTGCTGTTAGTTTTGTGTTTCCCACTAAATCACAAATGTTGAAAATCCAGTCAAATGATATTCAGCGAAGGTACTGTTAGCAATGTGGCATGTGCTGACACTGCTATATGAACTATGTGGTAAGTACCAGATCATGGTAAGCTCCTGGTTTTACTTTGAGTAGCGCTGTACATTACATCTGGTGGCCTGAGCTGCCAAATAGAGAAAAGAAGCCAAATGATGAATCTTGAAGGGACTGGCACAGGTGCCACCCGAAAGGTTATCTCTGATATTTAGGCAGTGTCCCTCACCCCAAATGGAAGGACACTGTCACTACTTTCCTTTTGCCAGTGAGTATGTCATAAACATAGACAAGGTAAGCATCTCCTCAGAGTCCTGCAGTGGACATAATTAGTGGGATATTTCAAACCTAACAAAAATGCCCATATATGTTCATATGAACCTGTATGTAATTTTGCATTGGCAGATTACCTATCACATTCATTTATTCTGTCTAATTACTACATTTTCCAGCTCTTCCTTTTTAATCCATCTTCTTTGTCTCTAGTTCAGGCTATTTCATTTCAAAACTAATTTATTGTATTCTTCTAGTCTGCTGTAGCCATGCCCATATTTGACAAATTTTACCCTAAAATATATTTTACATGTTGCTATTGTTGATTTTTCTAAAGTATAATTAAGATTATTGTACTTGTTTAATAAAGCAAGATGTTTTACCTTTGTAGCAGGCTGAGCCATAACATCAGTGCATGACATGCAGGGTTCCTTCAGACTCCTTCACTGGAACTCTCTCTCACCTAGAGACCTAGACTTCTCCTCCTACCTCACCTCTGAGCTCCTCTCTCTCTGTGACTCCTCCCCGAGGCTGTCCTTCACTCCATACAGCATTGACCATTGTCTTTTAGGTGCTTGCACCACAGTGTATGTCCACCTTGGAAATATCACAGCACTGTAATGAAACTTTGTGATGAAGGTACCTCTTAGAAGGTACTGGTTTTCACCTTTGAAGCTTTAGTTTCTTAAAATAATGCTTAGAGCATAGAATAATCATGTATTTCCATTTGATTAAATCTTTTCATTTTGCCTTGTTGAGACCGGGTCTCATTATAAGCCAGGCTGATCTTCAAACTTATGTAACTGAAACTAGTCTCAAACTCATGCCTCCGCCTCCCCAGTGAGGGACATAGGCATGTACTACCACTTCTGGCTCTTAACCATGTCTGAGTTTGTTTTGGGTTGCCAGAACTCCAGCCCCCTTTTGTATAAGAGAAAAAGTACACAGAGATTTAGAGGTAAAGTCATGGGGTTGAGGCCTAACTAGATAGTGATTAGATTTTTCTATCTTAAAGACTAATGTCCCTCACATCAGAAACAAATGCCTTCCTTTGATGATATTCTTATATGTCTAAAAATTGGTATAGTGTGGCTTAAAGGAAAAATGTCTGCATATCTTATATCCACTTTTTCTAGCTGATTTTCTGTGATTTCAGCAATAAATGAAGAAGCGTGCCATTTGAAATAGAAATGTGTGGCTGACTTATCTATCTGGTGTGGTTATTATGTATACTTTAAAATTAATTTTTGTTTTAGCCAAAATCTTTTGCCATAAACCATGATACCGCATACTGTGGCAGAGATGCTGTGAAGATTTTACTGGTTCTTTTGGATGAAGACGCAGCCCGTGCTCCTACCAGAAATAAAGCCGAGCTTTTATACAATGAAGGAAGTACAGTTCCTCACGGTGGAACGTCGATTCTTACACTCTTTAAGTACGTAATATGGAAGCTATGTGTGAAGGCACTAACTTGACTTTTTTTTTTAAATAGAAAGTACCTTGTTGATTATCAGAGGAACTTATACTTATGGTAGGAAACTTGAAAGTGACTGTGGAGTATGGTAAAGGCAAACAAAAGCTAAAGGAAGATTGGGCACTTCACTGTAGCCCAGTTATAGTTACAATGTAGCATTTAAGAGTGTTTTCAGTATATTGCTATAAAAATATTTATTTGTTTTGGTGTACGTCAGAACTTTGTTAAATCACAGCCCTTAAAGCAATTCTTTTTTAGTAGTGTTCCTGATGTCTAGTGAAGACTTGAGGCTTGAGAGTAATTTTAAAATATGCCAAAGAGAGCTCAATTAACAAGTAGCAAAGACTTCTCCCAAACGTGGAGTCATTCTTTATTGACCACTATTCTGTGTAATCACAGGATGAGGCATACACACCATATTTATAGCAGGGTTGGCATTTGTTAGCTTCCTTGCTAAGTGAATGTTGATGTTATATAAAGACCTTGACACTGCCTTGGCATTGCTCCAGCAGCCGTAAGTACCATAGGCGGATACAGACTGCAGTTATACAACAGGCCTGCTGTGAGGAGATAGCAGCAGAGGTGGCACAGTGGGTTCTGGTGAGAACCTTACCTCCTTAGAGGATGCCATCTTGTTTTGTTTTGCTTTCCTTACATGATCGTTTTAATGTGTGCACGTTTTCTCTCTTGTCCCTTTCTTACCAGGCATGTGTTCTATCCAATTGAGAAGTTACCCTTGGAGATCCTTTAACTGGAGTTGTCTCTTCCATTTGTGTACAGTCACATTTAATGGTTAAATACAATCACATGGCAGGTTTTTTTCTCCTGTAAATATGCTTTTGAGAGTAGGGAGAAAATTAGTTTAAAAGCTTCTCTGGCTTATGAGTGTCATAGTTTATTTGAGTTGCTACCAAAATGTATTTTGGACTGGGTAACTTTCAAATAACAAATTAATTTCTCATAGTTCTGTAGGCTAGAAACTCAAGATCACAGTGTCAACAGGCTGATTGTCGTTGGTAGGTGGAGGCCTGTTCGTTGTGAATTGCACTTGCCCATGCATCTTCATATGGCAGAAAATTTGAAAGGATAATGTGAGTGAGGCCCTCAAGTGCTCTCACTAATCCATCACCGACCTCAGCACCTTCTCCAGGCCTTCCCTCTGAGCCGTGTTTCAGTGGCGACTAAATGTCAATGTACATTTTGAAAGGACAGGAACATCCAAGCCCTATTAATATGCTTCATTTGTTTTCCTCCCATAGGTCTCCAACACAAGTGAAGAATACATCAGTTAAACCCCTCAGAGAGCGAATCCATAGGTCACTAGAAGCAGAGAAAAATAAGGTATATGAAAGTTCATTTTATACATAAAATGATAGCTATTGTTTTATTTTGGGAGAAATGAATATATAAAACTAGGCTGGATTTTGTAATTATGCAATTCATATAACACAAGGAGTAAATGAAAAATTAGCATTGACAGTTTGTGGAGAACAACATTGCTTTTATATAATCTTGACCTATCTGTGGCTTTTTAATTTACTGGCTCTAAAATGAAAGAAAGAAGTAAGCAGAGCTATTGTAACTGTTAGATCAGTGTGTATGAATGAGTGAAAGAAAAAATAAAGAAGCTGTGTCCTTATGTGTATGTCAGCATTTTTAACGGAATGGAGACTTGATATGCTGCCATCCTGTAACAAGACCTGACATGGTCAGCTGTAAAGGGAGAGGGCCTTCAGATCGCATCCCAAATTATCTGTACTCTTAAAGTTATCTGTAATCCTAAAAGTATTATATATTTTTAGGATTATATATTTGTATATATTATATATAATATATGTAATATGTATATATAATATATAATATAATATAATATAATATAATATAATATAATATAATATAATATATTTGTATATATTATAAATTTTAATTATATAATAGATAATATTATATATATATACACATACATACATATATATATATATATATATATATATATATATATTCCAAATTATAAATTCCGAAGGCACAATGGTAGAAGATCTTTAGTTATAGATTCAGATGAGAGAGTCTTACATTGTTCCTTAGTGGTTATCTGTTTTCATGTAACGTGAAGTAAGTTTTCGATTTTCCATTAGAACATTTGTGTCTGAAGTTGATAATGCATTTATTCAAACATCTAAATTGTTTTTGGTTTTATGTTTTAATGGAATGTATTCAGTAGTTTCTATATATTGGGCATATATGTTGTAAGTTAGTAAGTATTATTAAAAGTTTATATAAAAATTATACTTATCTTTAAATTATTAAATAATTTTCATCTTGCTACAACAGAAAAAAATAACTTTTTTGTATTTTTTGTATTATTCTTTTGTATTTCTTTTAAAAAATTTTTTTGTTTGTTTGTTTGTTTTTTTGTTGTTTTTGTTGAGACAGGGTTTCTCTGTGTAGCCCTGGCTGTCCTGGAACTCACTCTGTAGACCAGGCTGGCCTCAAACTCAGAAATACTCCTGCCTCTGCCTCCCAAGTGCTGGGATTAAAGGCGTGCGCCACTACTGCCGGCTCTTTTATTTTTTAAATATATATATTCCTTTTTCTCTTTAAAATTCATGACCTCTTTATTGTTAATTGTTATGTTTTTATATGTTATGTTGTTAATTATTTTATGATACACACACACACACACACACACACACAATTCTAACCTGTTTAGTCTCTATACTATTACTTGCTTGTATTTACTTTCATGGTTGATCATTTGATATTGGTGTACTTTTCCCTGGGGAAGACTATCCTCCTTACTTTCAGCATTCCCAAGTTGCTTGTAGTTCTCTATGTAGGTTGAGGCCTCTTGAGATTCCCCTCCCCACGTCCCTCACTGCCCTCATGTATGTTATTAGCATGTGCAGGTCATGTTTAGGCAGTCGTGCTGGTCTAATATTCTTAAGAGACACAATCTTAAGACAGAAGCACAACAAATCCTCTGGTTCCCCAGCTTCAAAAATTCTTTCTGCCCTGTCTTCTCCATTGACCTCAGAGTCTTAGGTGCTGGAGTTGTGTTGTAGATTTATCCCCTGGGATTGGGCTCCACAACTCTCTGTTTTGATTGGTTATGGTTTTCTATAGTGGTTTCCATCTGTCACAAAGAAGTAGTTTCCTTGGTAAGTGATGAGGAGTGCACTTACCTGTGGGTGTAAGGACAAATATTTAGAATGTAGTTTGGTTTTGTGCATTTTTAGAAATTCTCAAGAGTCAGCTAATTACTATAAAATGAAAACAAATGCATGTGTGCTAGAGAAATAGAAAAGATCATCTAATTTAGTATTATTTGCACAGATAGAAACACATTTTAGAAGGATGGTGTCTACTATTACAATGACTGTGCAGTATCTTATGTCACTTGGCAAAGTGTGAATTAAACTGGCATTGCTTTGGCAGCCTCATCTACACAGGTCTGAAACTAAAAGACAGTAAAGAATTACTATTCGTAATCATACTTTATAGTAAATAGCCTTTGGAAAAGCAAAATATGAAATCTTTCAATTTAACCAGACATATAGCTGAAGCACAGCCAGGTAGAGTGCTGGAAATAATAAGAAATATTGCCCATATTAACTCTTAGAGTGTTGATGAAATAGTATTCAACCACTTATTGCTATATTTTTCTGTTACTTTTTCTCTATTGGTATAGAGTTGTGGTGAAGTTTTTTGTATGTTTTCTTTTTCTTTGTTATGGAAGTTATATGTGGTCTACATTTGAACTACTTCAAGCATTTTAGAAGAAAAAAATATTAGAGAATTTACAGCTAGATCTTCACCTTTCATTTCACACTGTGGTCTGTCTATTAAGAAAACTTGCATCTGATAATCCAGTAAATTCTCCTGTGAAGGAAACTGGAAGGACCTTGTTAAACCTCTGTGTTTGATATGGACAGGCCTTTGGAGGATATTTCTTCCACTTCTTTACCATTACTTTCAAACTAGTTTACAACATTTATTAAATTGTTTTTATATTTCTTATTAGAAGATTTTTAAGGGCCCATTTAATCTTCCTAACTTCTGTGTATTGTGTGTTTTAGTCCTTATGTCTTGATTTGCTGGTCCCTTGCATATCTGCCTCAACTGAAAGGGCATACATATTTTTTTCTTTAATGCTTTTTTAGCATCTCAATGAATCTGTGTCTTATATGTAGTTATCTACTTAATAATGGAAATGACCCAATTCAGAAGGTATGGGATCCTTAAGACAAGGAACAGTAGGTACAGTGAAATTTAGATGTCAGTAGTGTAAGACAGTTGCCTCTCTGTAATTGTTACCTCCCTAAACACTCCTTGTCCTGGGGTGTTAGAAAATTCTTTCTTGGATAACCAAGGTTAGCCTGGGAAAAATTGAAAGCTTATCCAAGTTAAATAATAGGTGCACTGAGATTGATTCTCAGAATCTCCTCTCTCCTGCTTCCTAACGTGAATTGCAAAGTAATTACAACTAAGAGAAACAGGGCGGAGGAGATGGTGGCTCAGTGGGTAAAATGTTCACTGTGCAGGCACAGAGACTCAGGTTCAGATTCCTAGCAACCAAGAAATAGCTGCCACAGTGGCTTGCTCCTGTGACCTTAGCTCCAGGAGAGGAGGCAGGCAGTGGTAGGGTAGAACAAGGGATTCTAGTGCTCACTGGCTATCCAGCCAAGCCAAATTGCCCATCTCTAATGTCAGCGAGAGACTCTGTCTCAGAAATTAAGGTGATGGAGTGACTGACAACAGACACCCTAGGAAAACCACCATTGACTTCCATACCAGGTCGAGTGATAGCAGCTGCATGCGTGCGCGCGCACGTGCGCGCACACACACACAAACACACACACACACCCCCACACACATACACACGAATATGCACACGTGTGCACACATGCACACACACACTCCCTAAAAGCAGTCACTGAGAACAAACAGCAAAAAGTCTTGTCATAAGTTGCAGTGCACTTCAGCATGGCCCACAGTGAGCTAATAGTTGCAGAGGTAAGAAGCTTAGCGTGATTTAACAACTTAATCTAGTTCTGGTTATCAGAGATGCAGTATGAATTTAGTCCTAGTTATCAGATACAGAGAATACAGTACTAATCTAGTCCTACTTGACAGATAACAGAGATACAGAACTATTGAGTACACTGAATTGTCCTTTGGATTCCCAAACTGGGAAGCCAAGTAAAGGCGTTTCTCTTTTCTTGTTATTTTTCAGAGAAGTGGTAGACATAGCAACTGGATAGTAAGGAGTGCGAGTGGACTCTGACATGCACGTTCTGAGAGAAGTGAAGACTCCTGGGCTCCTACTAAGTCTCATCTAAGCGGCCCTCTAATTAGAATGAAGTGTGGCCCCAAGATAAGGTAGACCTTCTGATGATATTTAGTAATAAACTCAAGAAAGGGACCCAGGAACCAGAAACTTCTTTAGACTGTTGCTTCTGGTGACCTCTGTATCTCCCCCAACCATTCCTTCGACAACAGAAAAGTGAGGGTCAGAAAATACGTGACTCTGGGGAGAAATAAGCTGCTTTCAAATAAGAGGTAACTAGAATTAAGTAGTAAGCCGCAGACTGGAGACTCCTGGTCCCAGCTAGAGTAGGTCATGGCTGAGCTCTCTTACAGTGGCATGATTAGAAAAGGCAGGTAAGTTTAGGAAAGCACATTTTAAAGGTACAGTAAAGCTACGAAGCAGAAGAGCTAAACTAAGAACCCAGCAAGAATGAGTCCTTCGAAGATCACTCTTCTTAGTGTGTTGGTGATTGCTTCCTGGTATTTGCGGGTTTGGGGATATACACTGAGGATTGCTATTGGCCACATAAAGAGCCCCAACAAAGGAAAGAAAGAGACACGTGAGTGAAGCTTTGTGTGTTTTGAGAGGCTGACTCCTCATTACCTAATATACAGCAGTATTTTTTTTTTCTACCAAGGGCACTTAAAATTCTGTCCTAATTAACCCTTATTAACTCTGGAAGTTATTTTATAGATCACATTGGTAGCAAGTAGCAGGATAAGGTTTTATATTTAGGTTCTAGAGTTGAAAGTTTGGTTCACTGCCAAAGAGTAAATGAAAGGCTCATAAAGCTATTGCTTAGGTGACCTTCTTTATTTAGCTGTGTAGTTGAATTTTCTCTGATAGCAAAAGATACTATTTTGTATATGTACAAATTCTTCAGTATCAAATAAAAGACATAAAATCTCCATTCTTTTGAAAATTGGTAATATAAGAATGAAAAGATACATTTGGAGCAACTTATTTAAGATACATAGTTAGCAGGTATCTTGAGGCTAGTTGCCCTTTCCAAGCCTGTTAATTGTGTAGTGGTAGCTTAAGACTTAATATCTTAACTCTGTTGATGCCTGCCCAGAGCTTTAACTAGAGTCAGGCTTTCCTATGTGAAGTATTGTTTTCCTCTTACTGGGAACCTCCTAATAATTTAAATTTAAAAAGAGGTGTGGCAAAGGACTTTCCCAGTGTGTGACATGACAAACCTGAAGTTTGTTGTAATTTCACTGTGGATAGCAATCTCCCCAAAGGAGAGAAATTTTGGAAGAGAATACTTCCAATCCTTTTCTCTCATACAACTTGAACATAAAATGATTTTTAACAGCCATGTATGAATCTGGACATTATTCTGAGTTGTTTGGTACTTCAAAAGCACTTTCAAGAGGAAATTGTTTTGTTTATTTGTGATTCCAACTAAAATATACAGAGAGATTTGGAAGATTTGCAACAGGAAGTAACCTTATTTCTATGTGACCATTAATCTTGTGCAGAAAAATTCTGCTTTTATGAACAAAGGAAAAGCATTCCCTTTCAAGTTTTAAATGCAAGCCAATGTAGCTTGCACTCTCTTTAATAACTGAATAAATTTAAAAATGAAGAAGTTGATTATAAAGTCTGTGTTTTGACCTACATTCTGTTATCCTTTCAGAATTGGCTTGGACCTGAGAAATCTGATCCAGCAGAACTTACATTATAGGAATATCTGCTTCATCTGTGTTATAATAGCTATCCAGTGTCTGCATTGATCTCCAGAGTGAACATGCATATCTTATATATGTCTCCGTATATACATATATATTTACATATATTCATAATCTCTATTCCTCTGCATTTTGGTGTTTGAGACAAGGGGGACTTCACACACCTTTCTCTCTCTCTCTCTCTCTCTCTCTCTCTCTCTCTCTCTCTCTCTTTCTCTCTCTCTCTCTCTCTCTCCCTCTCTCCCTCTCTCTCTCTCTTTCTTCCTCTCTCCCTCTCTTTCTCTCTCTCTCTCTCTCTTTTGGTTTTTTGAGACAGGGTCACTCTGTGGCTTTCATTATCCTAGAACTTGCTTTGTAGACCAGGCTGGCCTTGAACTCACAGAGATTTGCCTGCCTCTGCCTCCTCAGTGTTGGGATCAAAGTTGTACTGCACAGGAATGCTTGTGTGTGTGTTTGTTTTCTAACTTCTGTAATGTTAACAATTCTGTGGGATGACTATGACTCATCTCATTTATGTGTGGTCATGTTCGAGGTTGATGGCTTACTCAAGACTGTCTAGTTAATAAGGGTCTAGCAAGATGGAACAGTGGATAAAGGTGCTGGTTGTTTTTTTTTAAGTTTTTAAAGGGTTTTTTTTTTGTATTTTGACATGTGTTTATGGTTAATCATTTTTTTCTCACCTGTATCTGTCTGTCCTCATTCCTATAAGAACCCACTGTGCTGTAACTTTAGTTTTCTGAATTTTTATACTTTTTTGTGCAACCTTTTACATCTTTGTGATTAAAAACCTTCAATAGTTTTTCATGGAAAAATATGGAACATAGTTCTTTTTTTAAAAAAAAATCACAGATCTTTTATTTAAAGTCTCCATAGTTTTAACTTTTAAAAATTATTATTATTTTTACTATTATGAAAATGGTTTGATTAGTCTTAAAGATAATTTATTATTCGAAGTAAAATTGGTTTTTATGAAACTGCTGGGAAGGATGCTAGTCTCATAACCTTTAAAGTATAGTTGGTGATTTCATTGCCATTGTCTTTGCAAACATATGCGTGAATTGAAACACTGGTCTCTGACTACATAACATGTAATTACTGAATATAATATATAATTAGATTTTAATCGGTAAATACTCATAGTTGTATCAAACATAAGTATAGTTTGAAGTGTTAAAAGGATATGGCGTAGCATCTATTGATTTGGAGAAACCTCCCATAATAATGAATGGTTATAGACAATGGGAAATCGTGTCATTGATGATATTCACGTTATGTGTGTAGACTGCATTGTTCCGAAATCTTTTCCTACTTCTTTAAAAGCTCTGTAGTCTTGTATTTGCAGAATGCATTTCCAAACTGTATGTCTTCCTGTCTTACTTCATAAATGAACTTTTCCTTCTCCCTCTCCCCATGCCCTGCCCTTCAGTGTCTCAGAGTATTATCCAGGCCTTCAGCGTTGATCCTCCTACTTTATCCTCTGAGTGTTAAGACTACTGCGCTGTGTCTACACCCCACTTAAAGCTAACTTTATCTGTGTGATTTCTTCTATTTATGAGAAAGTTGAGCTTAAATTTCTTATCTCTGAGGTTAAATGCAAGGGTATATTTTGAAATTTCAACCATTAAAACTCTTTATTGCATCTTTGTAAAATGACATAGCTAAAGACTCCCTCCGGTTTTCTCAAATACATGTGTTAAGCAAGAAGACATGACTTGCCGTTGTTTATGCTCCTCTTGTTGAGCATTTGCTATCTCTCTTTTAACTTCTCGACCCTAATTTTTGTCTTAGTATTTTTCCTTCCACCAGTATCTTTAATCACGTGTCCTATCTTTCAAAGCTTTGTGCTCTTGTAAGATAGAGAACTCCCATCCTTTTATGATTGTATGAGTATGTATTATTACTTCACTTATCATAACACTCACTCCAAAGCAGCTCAAAGGAGCATGTTACAAAATTCCTAAGGAGTAAGTAATTAGAAATTTTAGAACTGTTATAAAAATATAAACTCTCTGGATAAAGCTAGTATTGCTAAATGCACTAAGAGGCTAATCATGGTAACAAGTGCATTTGAAAACTGAGACAAAATATGATTAAAAGTTCCAAGTGAGTGGTGGGACTTGTAAGGACAGTCTCCATATTGTGTGTCAATCACTAGGGAGCGTGTATAGAACTAAATGGAAAATGAGACAGAATATAATGGCATATTTTTTCTTTTTTGTTAGCAGATGAGGCAAACATTAATTAGATCCCAGTTTGCTTGTACTTATAAAGATGACTCCATAATGAGCAAGAATAAATGGAATGTTAACTCATCATCAAAGCCGTTGTCTGCCCTTCACTTGAAAAATGATGTTTCTGGTAATTGACCTTATTTGAACAATTAATTGGTTTTACTTTAGTAAAAACTCGATTATTTCTGCAGCATACTAAGAAATGTAAAGATGTGGGTCTTTAGGCCTGGATTGTTTTAGAAATTGAATCTAAGTACAGATTTATGAAAAGGAATATGATATAATATAATTTAATCTAACTAAGTAGATTTAGAAAATACTTCATAGTTTTGTCTGTTGTGTTTTTACATAGGTATTGTTCAGGATGAGAGGTGGCATAGTAAAATGAAAGTTAGTGCGGTAACTGCTACGTCTGGTGACGAATTAGTAGGATTATTATATTATAAATATGTTTTAAATGGCCTAGCCATTTTTAATGATTATTTCATATGCCTCATGATTTATAATACTAAGCATCATTCATTGTTCCTTTCCCTCTTGTCCTCCTTCATGACAGAGGGAGTACAGTCATCTATTGGAAAAGCAAGAATTGGAACAAGTTCTGAAAATGTGTGTATGGACAGAAGTAAGGATGATAAAATACCAAGAAAATCTACAAAAAGGAAGATATTGAAGAGGAAACAGCTGGATTTAGACAGTGAGAATATTCACTGTGTTCATGGAAATGAACTGTACCAACATAAGAATGTTAAGATCCCTAAAGTGCCCAGTGGCTCCCACAGTGGAGCTGGTGGTGGCAAACTAGCCCAAGGAGCAAAAGGCATTAGATGTACTGCCAAGGACAAATTGATTCCTGGCCAGACCAAGTTGACACAGTTTTTTATGCTATGATTTTGTCATCTATGTGCTTTAGATTTAGGTATATATGAGACCATTCACCAAAGAAAGCTCTGAGCTAACTCTTTAACTCCTAAGAATTAATTTTTTGTTTTTTTATGAATGCTTTCACCTTTGTTTCTCAATATACCTGTGGTAACAAACAGTTCACGTGAAACATTGTTTAGTGACTTGTGTGGGTTTTATACACAGACTGGGTGGAATGAAGGATAAGAACATTTATTTAGCTCAGCTTCCAACAAATCAAAGAGGGTGCCCAGAGGGTCCTCACCCACATCTTTAATGCCCTCTATTCCTCTGGGAGGGCAATAGCTCCTTAAAAGGTAAGGAGGGAAGTAGATCTCTGTTTCTTGAGATTCAGTTGGTCATTTATAATGGTCGATTGAAGATGGTTCTCCTTCATTTTTTGGATCAGTTTCTGGATACTGGGATTTACTCCATTAAATTTAAACCTGAATGTTTGAAGGAGGCAAGTTTCAAGTTTCAAGGCTGCATAGAATGTCTTTATTACATCAGTTCCCAAGATGTTCTCTTGTGATGCTTTATTATTTTGATAAATGTATGTGAGGCTCACATATTAAACACTGTTCAAAAATACCAGCAAGTCAGAATTATGCAGAATTTTTGTGAAGTTTAATGCACAAGTCAAAGCATGTCATTTACATTATTACATATCTTAACCAATTTCTTTTTAAAACAGACATTTAGGATAATACACAGGTTATATCAACATTAAGGGCTTTCCTCTCCACTTGCAATGAATTGTTTTCTTCTGGAAGGATGTTATGGACCAACAGGTATCAGACTTGCCAACATGGTCGGTAGACTCTTCCCAGCATGCACCTGAGCACTGAAAGGAAACAAATGACTATAATTACCACACAGAATTAAGAAAAACTTATAATGAATCCGGAATAAATCAAACCACTATACTGATTTTGAAAAATTCACCATTTTGACATGGGTTGCCTACTATTTGTTAATATTTGTTATTTGTTAGAACTAAACTATGGTCTTGATTTTGTTATGGTCAGATCAGACTCAGTTAAGCTCAGAGCTCTTTTATAAAATTAATATGTAGGAATTGAATGTTTAGAAGACTACTCACTGTCAAAATCTCTCCTTCCTATGGGAAATTTAGCTGAGTTTTCTTCATCCCCAATTTCTCTCTTTTCTTGTGTGGACTCAGTATTCTGAACTCCATTCTCAGCTGGGAAGGCTACTGATCCTTTCAGAGCGAGGTAAGGTTTTACAGCCAGACTCAGTGGCAGACCGTGAGTTACGAGATTCTGTTTGGAGCCTGTGTTCTGTGAAGAGAAGATTGGTTTGTATCCCAGCTTGTCTTCTTCAGAGTAGAGCTAAAATACAGTTGTACAACATTCGTGCTAATCAATTCTAAGATGCTCTACACTATGTTCACCTCCCAACATGTGAGATACAAGATACAAAGCTTTTGGATAGGATGGGGAAATACCTGGTTAGTATGAAATTTTCCTAGTTATCGTAATGCACACAATGACTGCATGTATGCCTATGTCTAAAATTAAAATACAAAGTGTACTTCTGGGTGGTTTTTAATTATAAAAGTCATTTTCATTTCTAGTGTGATAAAAAGTGGACTACATATACTTACCTTTATGTTTTTATTGTCGTCATCATTCATGAAACCGCTCTCGTCGTTTTTGTATTGTTCCAGAGAAGGAGCAACAACTGATCGTTCCGCAGTATCTTCCTTCTGAAAGGCTTTCCCCATCCTAAATGTATTAAATACTATGTCATCTTCTAAATTCCGTATGGACTTGGAAGCTGAAAGTAAAATACCTTGAGAAAACAAAGAAAAGGCCAGCATTAACACGTAGGAAGAGAGATTCATCTTTGCCATCCTTAGTTTGAAGCTTGTGTAAAGCCAAACAAGAATGGGTTGGATGAAAAATTTCACACTCTGCCGGTGGCTAAATGATTCCTACCTTTATATACTTTTTGCCTGAATAGAGAACACTTGAAGGCTTTATCTTTTCATTTTAGAAATGACTCATCCCGCAGAGCCCCTCCTTTGTAAAGCTGCTAATACATGCATTGTTTTGGATTTAGTGGCCTGTTGTTTATTTCGTGTGTGAATTTTCTCAGAATCTGATTAAGATCTTTGAGAGGAGGCTTTCTGTGAGCAGATTATAGGCTCTTGAAAGTGGGATGTTATTAAGGAAAGACCACAGGACACCAGGCTCTCCTAGTATTACAGTTTCCTTCTGTATAATTTCTGATTAAGATATTAAAACATGTTATTTAATTCATGGATAATAAGGATAAAAATGTTATGTCCTTTTAATCCTTATTAAGTAGAAGTTATTGCTAGAAAAGAGTTTCCTTTATAAATACTTGACATGGTCTTTTGTGAGGAAAGTACATATGCTTGTCAGTATAAACAACAACAACAAAGACTGCTCTTACTTCATCTAAAACTTACCTGTCTGTGTTCTTTATCTGAGTTCCTCTGAGTGAATTTAGTAAATAGTTGATGAAGAAGTCTGAAAAGAATATTCACGGTCTCCATAAGGATTAATTTTGGAAGTTTTAGGTTTTTGCTTGATTTCTATTTATTGAGACAGGGTCTTGCTATGTAGTCCTAGCTGCCCTTAGATTTATGGCACTCCTCCAACCCCACCCTGCCAAGTGCTGCGATTATAGGTATGTGCTGTGCCACCATAGCCAGGTTAGATAACGTGTTTTTAAATTATATTTCAAAATTAATTTCTAAGATTCTAATGGATGATACATTCTCACTCATATATTCACGTGTGTGTGTGTGTATGTGTGTGTGTGTGTATGTGTTAACAAAACTGTGTTTCTAGGTATGGAATTTCTAGGGCATAGACTATGTATATGTTTGGCTTTAGAAATGCCAAATGTTTTTCAAAATAGTTGTAACCAATTTATGCTTTCATTTAACAGGGTACAAGAATCCCTATTGCCTATTGTTTGACCTTGACAATGCTAAAAAGGTTGGAATTTTAGTTGTTGCTGTTTTATATACTCTCTCCTCTTGTTCTGAGATTTGAACCTAGGGTTTGCACATGCTAGCCAGATGCTCTACTGCTGAACTGAGTCTCTAGCTCTTTTTTTTTTTTTTTTTGGTTTTAGTTTTTAGATAGTGTAATACTCTTTTCCAGTGTAGCCTTGAACTCACCCTGTAACCCACATAGGCCTTAAGTTTTCAATCCTCCTTAACATCTAGAATAGCAAGAAGTCCAGGCCTGGCTTTTGATTGTTTTTTGATAACTGATTACAAACACTCTTTATACAGTATTCTGGACAGTAGATATACATCTTGGAAATATTTTTCTTGGTTTGGGGCTTGTTATTTTAACTTGTTTGTGGTATGTTTTGGTGATCCAGTCTGCTTTATATTAATAATATATGAATTTTTCTTCATATTTGATTATTTCTAATATGTTGTTTTTAAAAAAATCTTCCCTAACTCTGCAATTATTAACATATTTCAATTTTTCTTTTTAAAATGTAAATTTGTAAATGTGTTTATTTTCACATTTATTATTTATTAATTAAATCTAAAAGATTTAGAATGTAGCAAATGGTGGTATATTTGGGCTTTTATGTTTCTGGTATCTGCATACCTCCTGGGCCATTCTGTGCCTCTTTCAGCTGATCTGCTGTACTATCTTCAGGACGCCGGGCTTCCTTGAATGTGTGGGTCGCTTTCTGAATTCTTCACCCTGCTTTCAGATCAACCACCTTATCCATTTATATTTTAACGTCTAGTGGATGAAGCCTACCAACCATCTAGTTGGCCATCCATTTCTCTTAAACAGTTCCTTGGCTATTCTTGGACAATTCTTAGTTCAAAAGCATATGGATTCTCATAGGACTTTCTCTGAAGACATGCTAGCCCAGACTCCCAGCAAGTGTTGAAATGGAGTGAGCAGACATCTTTGCAGTAGTAATGATTTTATAGAGAATAGTAACACTTTATCCTGGAGCACAGCCTTAGATCTCCTGTCTACTGTCTAAATGGCAGGAGATTCCTATTTCTGCCTCACTGACAATTTTACCTAAATTATTGGATTTTATTAATACTTAATACTTAATACTATATGTATTTTAGAAATGATCATATAATTTTCTTCAGTCTTTAGTAAGCTAATAGATTTTTTCTAGTATTGAAGTTTTCATATGCTTGTAAAACAAAATCTTTATTTATATTCAACATGTAACTATTTCAGTAATAACTTATTATCATAAATGTGATCTATAAGTTCTCTTTTTATTATTGAATTTGTCTGACTTTGACATTAGATTATAATAACTTCATAGGATGTAGTGAGGAGAGCCTATTCCTTTACTGTTGACCCATTTGAAAGTGGAATTCTCTCTGTAGGATTTAAATTTTGTTTGTTTTCTTTGGTTTTAATCTATAGATAGGAATGTAATTTTACCTTTTTTTAAATGTTCTTTGACATATGCAATTTAAATTTTATCAGATAGAAATAGTTAATGCCAAATCACTTTGAGCTACCAAAATCATAATAGACAAGTGTTTTCTGATGTCTTTGTTCTTAAGAAAGTGCTTATCTGTTTTTTGCTGTTGTTTGTTTGCTTTTAATCTTCTTAATGCCATTACTCAAGGCCCGGTTTGTTTTCTAGCATTTAAAACCTGCTTTGGAGGTGTCTGTAATCTATAGAAGTGCTTGTTAATACTAACCTTTTCCTTTTCTTCCTAGTTGCAATCTTGGAGTATAATAAAATATTAATAACTATGTATTTTGTTTTAAGTTTCCACTGAGTGAATTGTTTTGGCTAGGTGTCCTCTAAAATTGGGGCCAAATCCAAACCATTCTGACAGTTTAAAAAATTAGTTAGTGTTTTCCTTTATTTTGTTTAAACTGTTCTGGCTTCTGTCATGAGGTTTCCCATAACTATTTAATGATGGAGATAGTTTCCAATTTTTAATGATAACTTCTTTTACATCGGTTCCTCTGATGTGCAGCAGAGCATGGCAGATTTCTTTTTCACTGATGCTGAAAACAAAAGTTCCTCCAGTAGGAAGCAACTCTGAAGAAGAAAAACTATTGCCAGATGGAGTTGTATGGCTCAGGAAGCCTGTGTAAGTACTAGTTTTATCTGAAAGGAGGCTCCATTTTCTGAGGAACTTCATGCAGCATCTTTGTAAATGATTTTATCATTAAACTTCTCTCTTGTCCAGTTAGCGTACCCTTTCTATGTAATGAGTGTACATTGGCCGAGAATCATGTCTGATGACACTGATATTTTTTGCCTTTTCAGGTGATCAGTTATCCTAAAAGCCAGAAAAGCATGAACTGTGTATTCAAATAGTTTTTCCTTAGTTTATTGCTTTACAAAAATAAAGAAAAAATGGCCCATGAGTACATAATTTAGTGTTCATCTTAATAATATATAAGATGATTTTCAATAAGACAGAAAATATGAAGGTCTGTTAACCATTGGTAGACTATTGATACTGGGACCGACCGACTCTCCGTTAGCCATTCTCATTCATGGTTCGTGGTGCTTCATTGAGGTTTTAGTTCCATTTCCCAGAGAACTCATGCTGAGAAGAGTTTTATCTATCAATGTATCTTCTGTGTATAAACTTTTGCCCTGACACTTTTTATAAGGTATGTTTGTTTCCTTTTGTTAATTGAGTTGTAAGATTTAATTATTTCTCTCTCTCTCTCTCTCTCTCTCTCTCTCTCTCTCTCTCTCCTTCTCTATCTCTCTCTCTCTATCTCTCTTTCTCTCTCTCCTCCCTGTATGTGTGAGGTTATTATCTTCTTAAAAGAATTTTAATAAGCATAAAATTTTCTTTTTGATTAAACAAAAATTTTTAAATTAAGAATTGTTATTGAATTTTATTCTCTAAGAAATATTTACTTATTTCTAATACATGAAAAGGTATTCTTTCATTTCTGAAGCTTTTTTTTTAAAAATCTTACTTTTAAATCTATCATGTTTTTTATTAATTCTTACATTTTATAAGTGGTAGAACAGATAGTTCCTATCTTTTTTTTCCTTCCACATGGAGATCCAGCCATGTCATCATATTAGCTGAAAAGTGGTTTTTCCCTCTTGGATTGCTTTGCTTTGATGTCTGTATGAAGAGTTAGATCCCTAACAGTAAAGAATGGTTTGGGACTTCCTAACCCATTTGTTTATTGGTTCATGTATTCATTTAAATTTTAGTACTGTATTATCTTGATGCATAATATAAACACTTCCTAAGGGAGCAGATTTTAAGGGTTCTGGAATAGCTTTGCTATATATCAGTTTGTGTGGAGGAACTTTTATCCAGCAATATAGCTGCTTTGGCAAGGGATCACATCTAAAGACCTTCTAGATCTGTGTGATCTGGTTGGTATGACACACCTTTAATCCCTCTGTCTAAGGCACACCCTTAAATATATACCTTTAATTCCAAATAAGGAAGGCAAAATTAGTATGTAGAAGGAAGCAGCCATGTTTGAAAGTTACATCTAATTGAGGGGCAGACAAGTTGACAAATCAGAGAAAGACTTGACAGAATGGGTCAGAATCAGAGACAGGATCTGCCCAACTCTGACAAGAACAGGAATTGGGAGTCAGTTGAAGGGAGTGGAGTGGTGTTGAGTTTGTGACAGTTTGGTTGGTGGCAGTTCAGTTCATGGAGTTCACAGGGAGTTCTTTTTACAGGAACAGTTTTATAGACAGGTTGCAGAGAGAACAAGGTAGACACAGGTGAAGACTGAATGAGCCAGAGAATGAGAAGGAGCCAGAAGAATAGAACAAATTGGTAGTGTTAGTTTTAGGCCAAGCAGAGCAATTCAGTCAGAAGCTGGGATAAGCCATATTGAATCAGTCAGCTTGGAGAGGCGTTAGAGCCAGAACAGCTGAGTTGAATCAGTCAGCCAGAGTTCAGAAAGAGCTAGGAAGGGTGAGCTTATTAAGCAGTAAGCCTCCAAGACAATTATAACCGTATAAAGAGATACTTTTACAAGCTTGTCTTTATAATAATATTGAAGTTGACTAGACAATTTGTTTCTTTTTCATGATTGCTATGCATGCTAAGATTTGTTTTTTAAATCATAGATTATACTTTGGATTTACACTGGAATTAAGTTAGAAATCAATAGCAGAAAAATAATAAGTAATATGCAAGTGTTTAGAAATTGAATACCACATTTTAAAAGATGTCGTGATTTTGGACAGTAAGCATAATAAAAAATTAAAGAATAGTTTGGATTAAAGGTAAATATGACATAATTTGTGGAACCAGCTAATGTGGTTAAAAGGAAACACATGGCAGGACTTTCCTGCCCATTGTATTTTCAGTGGAGCTCTGTCATTGGATAGGGAAGAGGGAGGCAGAGCTGGGAGGTGGGAGGAGAGGAGGCAAGATGGCAGCCAATGTTCGTGTCTCTACCAGTCTCGAGTAGTTATTCATATCAAAAGGTTAGGTAGTTGGGATAACAATTCTAATTGTGTGGGCATCTTGTGGATTGAGTATTTGCTGATATAAATCTATTTGGTTAATCTTTAAGCATTAAGAGTCTTATTTCTTCTGGGTACTGGGAATTGTTATTTCTACTACATGGGGGTGACAGAGTTGGCCCAGGAGCCATTCCTAGAGTCATGGAGGCCACAGAGCTGATCAGCGGAGGCAACAGCCACGCCAAGGTCTTGTGGGTCCTGGGCTGGCACCACTGGCCAGCTGGTGCCACTGTTACTGCGGGAACTTGGAGTGGGAACATGGCAGCCAAGCCGGGAGCTAGCCGGATGGTTCCTTTTTTTCTAATACCTCCCACTACCGAAACATGCTTGTAAAATTAAAAAATAAAAAATTAGTTTGCATCTTAAGCTTTCATCTTAAGGAATTCAAAAAATAGATTCAGAAAATGAACTGCTAAACAGAATAAGACAATGCGAATTAATCATGCAATAGAAATTGAGCAAAGATTAATGCCTTTAGTGAGACTGATCAAGATGGAAAACATAAGTTACTTACATCAGGAATGCAAACGAAGCCATTACTATGATTCTTAAAGTTAATGAACAAAGATTAAAAGACCAAAGAGATGCCTCTGTCAAGTGCTTGCTTCACAAATGTGAGGAGCTGAGTTCAAGCTCCAGCACCCCTCTAAACATTAGGCATGATGACACACCCTGGTAATCCCCGCCCTGGGAAGGTGGAGACAGGAGGATCTGTAGGGCTTGCTGGCCAGCCTCTGTAGCCATATCATTGAGTTCCAGGTCCGATGAGAGACTGCATCTCAAAAACTTATAATCAAAGCACTATGGAGAGTTAGTGAAAAAGACCCTCAGCATAGAACTCAGGCCTTCAAAGGCATATATGCATACAGATGTATGTTCATACACATGTGTACATACTCATAAACCTTTGCACACAGACACAATGTAAGCACACATGTAGACACACAAATGTACACACATGTACGTGGGTACACAGAAAACCATGTACTGTGAGACCAAGATGGGAACCCTATACTTTGCAAGTTAATGGGAGAGCAAAACAGGAACAATGTACCTTGCAGAGTAATAGTTATGTTTGCAGTTAAGACAGTTGAGAATACGTTCCTGTAGGTCCTGTGCAGGTTAAGGTTTCTGTTTGTTGTTAATGAATACATTCCTGTTTGTAATAAGTTCTTGCAAGTTAAGGTTTCTATTTACATTTACACTAAACTTGCAACCCCATATATATCCTTACTCTTGTTCCTTCCCTTTCATTGGGTTTCCTAACAATGTGTAACAGCTAACTCTCTCACTCCTGTGGACACCTTATCATTTCTATAAAAGGGATCTCAAGAGGTTGACAGGGACAGGAACTGCTCTCTCAAATCCTCACTTAGCACTCTAAGGCAGTTGACCAGTCCTGTGTGCACCCCAAAATATAGGCAATTTTAATTGTACAATCATGGACTTTGTCCTATAAATCTCAGATTTAACAGCACACACACAAACAAATATGCACACACATACACACCAACATAAGCACATACCAAGAAATAACATCCAACAATGTTTTACAAATAAATGAATAATAAATTGGCAAACATTCTTCTGCATAGGGCTAGATAGTACATACACTGGGCTTTCAGATAATACATACTTTGGGTCTTTGGGCCACATGGCTATTTGAACCTGTTTCTAGCTAGGTTGTGGCTCAGCCCTTAGCATAGACCCTTAATCCCAGACACGCCCTTAGTAGTCATCTTTAATCCCAAACAAGGAAGGTAAAGTTAGTGTGTAGAAGGAAGCACACATGTTTGAAAAGTCTGAAAGTGATGTCTAATTGAGTGGCAAAGTGCCAAATCAGAGGAAGATTTGACAGAATAGTATATACCCAACTCTCAGGAGAAGAGAGACGAAAGGGAAGCTACTTAAGGGAGAGACAGACAATACGGGAGAAGAGAGTACACTCCAGGAATGCAGCAGAGTTTGTGGAGACAGTACAGTACAGTAGAAAGAGTAGAGCAGCACAGAGATGGAGAAGGAGGCAGTTTTACCAGGAGTGTTTTATAGAGACAGATTGAAGAAAGAACAAGCTAGACACCAGTAAAGACAGAATGAGCAAGAGAATGAGAAGGAGCCAGATTAGAAAAGATTGCTAGAATTAGTTGAAGACCAAGAAGAGCAATTCAGAGGCCAAAAGAAAAGCCAGATCTGAGAGAGGGGTTTGAGTTAGATCAGCTGAGTTGAATCAGCCAGCCAGAGCTCAGAAAAAACTAGGAAGGGGTAAGCATATTCAGCAGCAAGTCTCAGAGGCTAACCATTCTAGGCCTAGATTAGATTATATGGGGTGGGAAGTGGCCAGAAGCTTCCAAAACTATGCATAGTTTAGCAGACAGTGGTAGTAAGCTTCCTAGATAATTAAAACAGGGAAATAATTTACAGTTTCATTCTGTTCTTATGGTTTTCAAGTCATGCTGGTAGATTCCAGACTCTTCTGCTCCTTGGTTTTTAATGTCTATCCTCCATTTTCCTCAGTTTGCCGTGTCTGTGAATGTCAGCATGTAATGGAATGATTTTACTAGGGATGTGGGATTAGCTACATAGTTGCATAAGATCAAATCCTTGTAGCAAATCATGTATCTGTTTCTGCAGTATATGTGCATATCTATATGTATGATATAACTTCTGGCTGCATTCTGATTGATATTTATTTCAGTCCTTTTTAAAAGTCTGGCATAAACTTGGTTACCAGAACCCAAAGAGAATATTACCAGAAGAGAAAAGTATAGGTCGGCCAGTCTTTCTCATGAATAAAAATGCAAAAGTCTTCAACAAAACATTCTCATATAAATCCAGTTATATGGAGGTCATATGTCATAGCCAGATGATATTTATTTTGGGAATGTAGTTTTTAATTTCAAAATTCAAATAAAACAATTTTTAAATAAATAAATGAACATATCCATTAGAAGACACATCTAACCCTCGAAAGACTTGAGGCCCCTGGGAGTGGAGAGGCCTAGTGGGGGGAGGAGGGGATGGACATCCTCTTGGAGACAGGGGGGAGGAAGAATGGGATGAAGAACTGTGAGAGGGTGGACCACGAGTGGGGATAATGACTGGACTGTAAAAAATGATGATGATGATGATAAAAATATAATAAAAAGGACATTCATCTTGCTTCCCAATTCTTAAACATATATAGTAGAGATCAGTGAAGTGGATAAAGTTCTAAATGTACGTGATATTTGAATACCATAGTTTAAAGATAAGGATAAAGAGAAAACATTTTTAATGGAAATGAAGTCATGGGAGAACAAGTAACAAAAATGATGACTGTATGTTGAGTAGGTGAAATAGAGCACATATTATGAACCCACTGGCTTGGCTTATTGGAGATCCTGCTGCATCCTTCCCAGGGGCCTCTGGGCTATGCTATATAGTTAACAGGGAATTGTGGTCCTTTTGGCCACTCAGAATCAACAATACTTAACTGGACATGCTGGTTCTTACCTACTATCCTAGGATTCTACAGGTAGAGGCAGGAGGATCATGACTTCAGTACTAGTCTCAGCCACACATAGTGAGGTCAACCTGGTCTTAGATCTTGTTACGGTATGTTGTATCTAGTGTGATATAAACAGAAGCCAATCAAAGAGTCAGTTGTAAAGAATAGAATATACTCAAATATTAGAATTTTAAAATGATAATTTTGAGAATTCCCTTCATGCTTTTGTCACAAACCAAGATTTAAGTTACATTAAAAGTTGATGAATATGCTTAAGATAATATGCATGGCCTTTTTTTAGTTCCTCAAAAAGATGATTTTTGAATTTTGTTTTAATTCCTAGCAATTTTGGAGTCATCTGATATTTCTTCCAGAAAAACAATCTGATGATAGCTTTCAACATTGGGTTACCAACAAGGATTGTTATATTTATACATTGATTCATAATTCCAGGTTTCTTCACATTATTTACTGTAAAGCTACATTGAATCTTCATTGTTATGCATGTTAGGAATCTTAGATTTGTACTCTCATGGATGTCTTGCCCCTCAGACATTCCTACTTATTATATTTCAAACTCTAGACTCCTAAAACATTGTTACAATGTAGTGGTTTCTTCTATATAGGTTAAATGTGTGACTCATTTGTAAGACTGCATTTTTCTGTGTGTGTTAGATTGGATAGTGAAAGCATCTGGATAACTGGTATACCTGCTGTCCTTTCATCTTTTTCATGTATAGTAAATACTCTTTACTATCATTGTTGCTTTATTCACAATAATTCTTTCTCTTAACATCCCTTCATTTTGTCTAGCCATTTGTCAATTCATTCATCCATCTGTTCATCCACCTATCCACCCATCCATCCATCCACCCACCCATCCACTCATCTATCCAAATCTTAAATGTCCTTCAAGATCTTTCTTCTGGAGTTCGGATGGTGGCTCATTTCATAAAGTCTGTTCGATGCAAATATCAGGACCTCAATTTGATCTCCAGAATTCATTAAAAGAGGCAGGCAAGTGGCATATATCTATAATTCTACTACTTGAATATGTATAATAGGCAGAACTACAGGTTCAGCAAGAGAGCCTGTCCCCAAAGTAAGGTGGATAGCAATTGAAGAAGATACCTCGTGTTGACCTCTGGTCTCTAAACATGTACATTTGAACCTGCACAAACGTGTACCCCAAAACATTCACATATCATCACACAAATATGTGCACAGCCAGCCCATAAATATACATGAACATTTGTACATACATACATGCATACACACACACACACACACATACACACAAACATACAAACAAAGACCCTTCTTCTTTCAGTTTTGTCGGTACTACATCCAAATTCTCTATTTTGAGTCATCACTCTTGTAATACTTATTATAATTAAAATTATGTATTTATTAGTCTATAAGAGCTATCCTTGTCTGCAGAGTCTTACCTTCATGACTTCATTCTTTGCTATAACCGTGTCCACTATGGGCTCCAGCTTAGTGATTAGCCTCTATTAAGGGCAGACAAATTAAATATTACACAGGGATAAGCTAGGAATAGAGTTATATTTGGGAAACCTTTCTCACCCCCAACCTTTGCCCCATGATCATAAGAATATTTACTAGTTATGAGGCCCATGATCCTCTAGGCCTTCCTCAATCAGCAGACATGTATTTAATCACAAGATACTAGAGTAAGGCAAATCGAGATCAGCCTCCTTGCCTAGCTGGTCCCTAGTTGACCCCAAACGCATAATCCATAAATATTTATTGTTCAATACCTTCCAAAGTTTTGCATGCTTTTGCTCCATGAGAGAAAAATTAGTTCATTTTTCTTATGAAAGTCATTGTAACCATAGATAATTGACATAAATGTTCTCCCTCCTGTCTGCCTTGCTGGGTGTACCTCTCTCCTCTCTCAACACTCTCTAGCCATGTTGTTCTTCTTTCTATTGCCATGTTATGCCAAGATCAGTTTTGTTGGGTCTTCTCCTCCACCATTGTCTGTCAGAAGCATCTGCCTCCTATTGCTGTGAGCATTTACAGCTCATCACCATGAGGCACATTCAACTCTCATAGCTTCTGAGGGTATTTCCTTGGCCACATGAGATAAAGGAGTCCCTAGCCCAGTCATGTATGACTCTGTCTACATTCTTACATTGTTCACTGTGTTTCTCTATAAAATCATCTCATTTGTTTACATATTTATTGTCCATCACAAGCAATAGTGCTTTGTTTACTCCCCTTTGCTGATATGTAATAAACTTTCAATTCATATAATATAAAAAAGAAGTATGGGTGCATTTTCTTGTTAAGAGACAGCTAGTACAGTATGTGATAGATATTTGTTAATTATCTAGATCTGCTTTAACAATGGCCTTAAAGCCATTTGTTACAGATGATTCTTTTTGACAGTTCCAGAAGCTGCAAGTCTGAAATTAATGTGTGGACAGGACAGTTCTCCCTCCAGATGCCCCAGCGGATCATTCTTTCTTACCTCTTCCAGCTTCAGATAGCTGTTAGTTTTCATTGGTTTGTGGTTGCATCACTTTCAGTTCTGCTTTTAATGATGTTCTCTTTGTGTCTGCCCTTAATACTCCTCTGCCTTTTTCTCTAAGTACTCATATGATGGTGTTTAGTGCCTGTTGTGATGACCCAGAGTTATCTTCTCATCTCATCTTAGTTATACTTTCATTTACTTTATAAGTGTAACATCTACAGGTTTGGGGGATCTGATAACCACTTAGTATGTGGGAGGCAGCTTAGCTTGTGAAAATGTATATGGGCAACAAGAACATTATGTAAGAACACATGCAAAGGGGTCTAACATCCCTAAGTTAACTGTCAGAGGTGCTTAGATGGATATGACCATGTTTCCCAAGACTGTTCTGTGTTTATTCCTTCTTTGGCAAGGCAGTAATAATGATACCTATGTTAGAACATTGTAGAGATTGGTGTGTAAGCAACTGAGAAGAGTTAATCAGTCACTGCACTTGTAGAGTAACACCTTGTATTAACTATGTTTTAGCTAACCAAACTGTTGTGGCAGAGGCGAAATCATTGCTAAAAGTCATACGTCTAGCTTGTGGTCCTGATGTAGCTCAGTCACACACTGCTTTAGGAGTCTGATTGATGCTGTTCTTTTAAAATTACTGTGAGAATAGAGTTGACTCTTAACATTTCCAGGAAAACTACAATTTTCTGAAGGACATGGGAAACACAGAGTAGAAATTATGAATCTTTGTAGCTTTGTGTTAAGTTGACCTCCTCTGGGCAATGTTGCTTATTAATCTCACTATCTTTCTGTGAAATATGGATTAAGGGTACATGTTCTAGAAACATCCATCCCTTTGGAGATGTAGAATCAGCTCATCTTTCCATTTCTCATTTTGCTTAATAGAGAACATACTTGGTTCTTTTAGTTTCTCTCCTGTTCTGATAAAGTACTTTGGCAAAACAATATAATAGTTTATTCTGGCTCACAGCTCAAGGATATGGTCCACCATGATAGGGAGACCGCAGTGGCAGGAGCATAACATGTAACATTCACAGTTGGAAAGAAGTGATGACTACACCCTGTTGCTCATGCTCAGTTCTCTTTCTCCACTTAATCTAGGCTCCCAGCCAGAAAATGGCACCACCTACATTGAGCAATCGATTCCTCAATCAGTACAATCAAGGTAATTCCCTATGGATATACTCAGAGGCTCAAATCCCAGGTGATTCTACATTCTGTCACCTTGACTAGTTGACAGCACAAAGCATCACAATGTCTATTAGAAATACCCTTTGATTCTGTGGAATGGTGTTGCAAATTGCTGTAAGATAAGCTTTTAATAGGTCATATACATTAGTGTAGATAGTATATGAATTAAGAAAAGGCCCTCTGTTAAGCTGAGTAGAATGTTCTGGTTATTCCAATATATGTATGCCAATTAGAGTGTAAGACAGCAGAGGGTAGAGGAGTCTTTTCTGTTCCAGTCCACTCCCCTTACCTTCCTGCTACTACCTACCCTCAACATCCTCCTTTAAAATTTCACACCCAGAGTAAACATTTGAAAACAAAAAATGCATCATTCCAAGTGTCTCTTAGAAACCTTTCCAGGCATGCTAGGACACACCTATACTCCTACTACCTGGAAGATGGAACCAGGAGGATCAAGCCAGCCCAAGCTACATAGAAAGTTTGAGGTCAGCCATGGTTACATGAGATTCTGTCACCAAAAATAAATAAAACCTTAAGAACTAAGGGTTGTGTTTAAAGTCCTTGTAGCTGTCCCCCAGCTTCTTCTCAATCCAGTACTATTTCTGTTCTCTTTAGAGTTTGTCCTCATCGTGACTGTGTTTGTGTTTCAAATGTTTGACTTTGTAATCCTAACAATGCTGCATGCTTAAAATGCTGTTGGTAAGCTGTACTGCTAACAGTGGCAAAACCCTTTCCTCCTCTTTCTTTAAATATAACTTAGAGAAGTACAGTTCTCATGTAAACAATCCACTGATTATCATTCTTGTATTTTTTTTTGGTTGTATATATTTTGGGTGTACTGGCAGTGGGTATGGGAAGGGAATGGGAATCTTTCATTCCCCAAACATAATTTAAGATTCCTCATTCTCTACTCCAAACCCTGAGACATTCTTCAGTGAATGTTTAAGAAACACTAAATGGGTGCTGCATCGTTGGATGGCAGTGAGGCATTGTGGTGATACTTCAGTGGCTACATGTCGAGGTCTCAATTGCCACGTGTGAGTGGTGATTATCATGTTGGAGGATGCAGAACATTCACATCACTGGGGGGTGTGCTGCTCGATCCTGGTTCTGCATTAGAACTTAGCTGCTCTTCTCTCCCCACCATCTCTTACTTCCACCTCTATCAAACAGCCCCTGCCAGTCCTTTTCCCAAACTTAGGGCGTTTGCTTCTGTTTTGTGACCCATTTGCCTTAGCTAGGGCAACCTATGTGATAATTAGATTGGGGCTATCCATTAGAACCTGTCAGGATCATCAATGGGTGCACAGATGAGGGCAATGCCTCTCCTCCCTGAGTCTATCAGTAGCACAAAGTTCAGCAGTAAGGAGCAGATCCCCTAAGCCCACCTCCATGCCTAACTGTTGATAGGTTTGTTCTTCTGCACATTCTGAGCATGCATCCACAGATGCTGAGCTCCTGATTGTAATGGATGCCTTGCCCAGAAGATGGCAGGTTGGAGCCCTTCTCCCTATCTTTTGTGGCTTACATTCTTTCCATGCCCCTTTATGCAGTGTTTCCTTAGGCCTAGAGGGAATGTTTTTATTCTCCACACCCCCGCCGTATGTATGTTTCTGTGTACACACTTGTGCATATAAGTGTAGAGGCCTGAGAAGACCATAGTTTAATATCAGGTGTTTTTCTCTACCTCAGTTCACCTTACTTTTTGAGATAGGTTCTCTTGATGAACCAGAAGTTTACCAATTTGGTAGAATGTTTTGCTAGGGGCTTGTCTTTGCATGTTCCAAGCATATGCTACTGTGCCTGGCTCTTAACTGGGCCTCTGGAGGATCTGAGTTCAAGTCTTATGTGCAGCTACTACTTTCCTCACAGACACCTCTGCCCCGCCCGTTTTATGTTTTGCCTCCTCGGTAGGAAATAAGAAGAAATTTGTGTCTTATAATTTTCTTATCCCTATATTCACTCAACAAGTGTTTTTGATCATACATTATATACAAGTCACTAAAGTAAGCGCTGGGAATTCGGTTGTGGATAGGATAGTTTCAAGCCTTTTCCCATGGGACGTGTATTCTAATGGGAAAGGCAATCATTAAGTAGTCAGATAAATAACCAGAATTATATCATAAGATGTATCATAGCTGTTTGAGTGACTCTTGAGGAATTGACTAATGCACACTGTCCCACCAGCTTCTTAGCTACTGACAAGTTATAAGCACAGAAAGCTAGATAGTAATTTATGGCTGAGGCCCACAGATACCATCAGCATTTCAGTGCAGTCAATAAATTAAGTAATGTTCCAGGCTGTTTTCTGTGTTTTTCTTGTTTCTGACATAGAGCAATGATTATGTCAGTTGCTCTGTGGTTTAAAAGCCACAGTTATTCTGGGAGGACACAGTTGCCATCAGTGAACAATGACTGATCCAGAAGAATTCTGGCCGAGGTTTTGCCAGTGATGGAAAGAAATGATATGTTCTAGCAGCAGCCAAAAGTTATGCTTTTTCTAGCTGACGGCAATCTTTTTGTCTTGAAATGTTTTCTATATTGTGACTTGTGTCCACATGAGTGACCGCTGAGGAGCAGAGATCATGCTAATTCATTAAACAGCTCTTACCCACAGATAACTTAAAGTTGTCTGGAATATCTAATAGATGTTTTTGATAATAACGTTCCAGAGAATGATACAGAAGATAAACCTGGAACATTGGGCCTTTGCTGTTGCTTATTATTTTAGTTGTCTATCTTTCTTTACACCCTCAGTGCTGTTCAGTGTCCTCAGTTCTAGAAAGTCCTAATAGCCTTCTTTAGTACAAAGGGGGCTGAGAACTGTAGTTCTTTTCTCGGAGATTTTTTTTTTTGTTAGTGTGTGTATCTTAATCCCTACTCCTGTTAAATGATGTGCCAGTGGATGCTGACACTGTTGGTATAAGCAACCACTGATTATCATATCTGTAATCATCTGAAGAGAAGAAATACAGAGTAAAGGAATGGAAGTAATTGGGCTGGCATGATGGCTTCGAATGTTCCTGAGGATGAGACTCCCTTAATTCTCGTTGGGTGAATGTAGTGACTGGATTCTTTCCCTTAAAGTCATGTGGTAGTTGCTGCAGTTCCAGCCACTCCGGATTCCTGCCTGGAAGGTGCTAAACAACAGGCAAAGATAAAAAGACGATGTTGTTGATTCAGTTATTCCCTGTGAAACCCTTTTCCTGAAGCCCCACAGGGTCGTACCTACCTCTCATACTGTCACCCATCATTGCAAGGAGTGGCAGGAACAGTATCCTAGCTGTCATCAGCTGTCATGCCAAATGATGTAGTTTCATTATAAGGGACCTTAGTAGCATGGGCATTGTGTTGCAGCTAGATAGGCTGGTGCATGTGTTAGAGAAACAGAGAAAGAGAATACAGAGTTCCAGGCTGGCTTGTGGACGTCCTGTTGCACATTTCGATAGCTAAGTAAAGAAGTGGTGCTGGGAGCAACTGCTGGAGAGAGATCTCGTTGGCAAACAGCGGAGTGGGCAAGAGGAAAGCCAGTCTTAATCTCATTTTTAATGTTTTTTATTTGTAAATTGTTTAAAATAAAGTTTTAGTTACTATCAAAAAGCAGTTTTAAGGTATGTTCTAGTGTGAAATAACTAAATGTGAATTAAATGTAGCTCTACAAAAACCTAGAAGAATGTCCATTCTCCTGGTTATGTTACCTAAGTGCTTCTAGTAAGTTTCATTTAAATCATTGCTAGTCCAGTTAAACCCATGACCACAGTATTGATCTCTCAGAGGAGAAAACTGGGTATCAAATAAATGTTATTGAAACAGATTGTATTGACCTGTCTTTCTTTAGGAATCCTTACTTAATAATTCATATACCATTACACGACTGTGGATCATTAATGGTTCTTGGTAAAGGATGTCATCAGAAACTAAAATCAATTTTTTATGTTTGAGTGAGAGGGAAAGTGATCATTTTTCATTGTTTTATTTTATTTTCTTTCCCAGGAGTATTCTCCCTACATGTATGTGCCTCATCTGTGTGCATGGCCCCAAGCTAGAAGAGGAGTCAGAATTCCTGTAACTGGAGTTAGACTATTGTGAGCTGCCACAGTGATGCCAGAAATTAAATACAGGTCTTCTGCAATAGCATCCAGTGATTTCAGCTGCTGGCCATCTAGTCCAGTTTTGTGTTGTTTGTTTTTCAGACAGCATCTCATTGTATAGCTCAGGTTTGCCTCGACCTGTCTGTGTAGCTGAGGATGACCCCAGTGGATAGCTAATCCTCTTGGCACTTCTTTCCAAGTGAGCCCCACCACACCTGTCACATTTCTTTATAGTTAATTTCTTTACTTTCAAAGACTTGACAGGGGACTAGGTCCTCTGCATATATGTTACAGCTGTGTAGCTCAGTGCTCTCAGGAGATTCCTAACAATGGGACCAGTTGCTGTTTCTGATTCTTTTGCCTGCCTTTGGGACCCTCCTCCTCCTACTGGGTTGCTGTGTCCAGCCTTAATGTGAAAACATGTGCCAGGTTTTATTGTAGCTTGTTATGCCTTTATTTGGTTGATGTCCCTGGAAGACTTGCTCTTTTCTGAGGAGGAGTGAAGGGGGGTGAGGGGAGATATGGAAAGGAGGGGGATGAGGTGTGTGGTAGAACTGGGGGGAGGGGAGGGAGGGAAAACTTCATTTGAGATGTAATTTATGAGAGAAGAATAAAAAGAAAAAAAACTCCAAGAAAAAGTCCCAGCACAGGACCAGCTCAATGAACACTTTGGCTATTTAAAAACAACAACAAACCAACAACTAACAAACAACCATGACAGAATACTTATTAAATCCTATCATAATGATTCAATTTCTATTCAACTAATAAAATACAGGTAAATAATACATTCTGATGATTGGTGTTTATTGTCAACTTGGCAGGTTCTAGTTTCATCTCCATGTACATTTCTAGAATGTTCTCTGAACATTAACTAAAGTGGGAGACATCATTTCATGGGATAGATTTCTAGACTGAACAGGCAGGAGGAAGCAAGCCAAACACTGGCACTCATCTCTCTGCTTCCTAACTGAATGCAGTGTGTTCTGCTGCCTTACACTTCAGCTGCTATGCTCTCCCTCCCATGATGCACTCTACTCTCAGTCTCAAACAGGAGGCCAAAATGAGCCCTTCTGTAAGTGGCTTTTGTCAGGTATTTTGTTACAATTACCACTATAGTGATTTAGTGGCTAATAATTTATAGTGATTTTTGTCATTATACTATGCAAAATGCATTGTATTACACACACAAAACAGAAAATGAGACACGTAAGGCTCAGTGAATTAAGAGATGCAATAACCACAACCAAAGTTAAGAATCAGAATATTTCCATGTATTATTACCTAAGCCCCCTTGGGCTCACTCCCCTTGTCAACCCCTACTTCTGCTTTCACAGGAACTACTGGTATTGCTGTCATCACCATTAACTCAGAGGTTCTGGATTTTTATTGTTTAAATGTAAAGATCACAATTTGGAATTTAGTCTTGCTTTTTACAAAGGTGTTGTCCCTGTACATATATGGATCTCTGTTTCCTTATTTTTTATTTCTCAAAATTTACTGGATGAAAGAACCCAAAATACTTATCTGTAGAATTTCTGAGTCAGGATTTTGCTCCTAGTGTGCACATAAGTGTAATAAGCAAAGTTCAGATTATTTATTTCCTTTTCATACAATTTAGTAATATTGTCCAGAGAATTAGTAAGACTCATGTTTGGGGCCTTTGACAGGAGTACAAATGAGTATGTTTGTTTCAAAATCAGAAGTAATAAGATTATTAGTTGTTGATGGTTCATTAACTGGTGGTTTAAAGTAATGCAATCCCAGCTTCTGGCAATTATAAATAAGGCTGCTATGAACATAGTGGAGCATGGGTTCTTGTTATATGTTGGAGCATCTTTTAGGTATATGCCCAGGAGTGGTATAGCTGGGTCTTCAGGTAGGATTATTTCCAATTTTCTGAGGAATTGCCAGACTGATTTCCAGAGTGGTTGTACCAGCTTGCAATCCCACCAATAATGGAGGAGTGTTCCTCTTTCTCCACATCCTAACCAGCATATGCTGTCACCTGAGTTTTCAATCTTAGCCATTCTGACTGGTGTGAGATGGAATCTCAGGGTTGTTTTGATTTGCATTTCCCTGAAGACTAAGGATGTTGAACATTTCTTTTCTTTCTTTTTTTTTTTTAAAAAAATTCTTTAATCTTGTTTTACAGTCCAGTCTTTATCCCCTTCCTGGTCTGCCCTTTGACTGTTTCAGATCCCACATCCCATACCTCCTTCCCCCAACCCCTGTCTCCAAGAGGATGTCCCCATCCTCCACCCCACCCCATTAGACCTGCCCACTTCCTGGGTCTTAAGTCTCTTGAGGGTTAGATGCATCTTCTCTTACTGAGTCAAGACCTGGCAGTCCTCTGCTGTATATGTGTTGGGAACCTCATATCAGCTGATGTATGCTGCCTGGTTGGTGGCTCAGTGTCTGAGCAATCTCAGAGTGAACATTTCTTTAAATACTTCTCAGCCATTCAAGATTCCTTAGTTGAGAATTCTTTATTTAGCTCTGTACACCATTTTTAAATAGGGTTATTTGGTTCTCAGGAGTATAACTTCTTGAGTTCTTTGTATATTTGGATATTAGCCCTCTATTGGATGTAAGATTGGTAAAGATCTTTTCCCAGTCTGTTGGTTACCATTTTGTCCTATTAACAGTGTCCTTTGCCTTACAGAAGCCTTTTAATTTTGTAAGGTCCTATTTGTTAGGACCTTATTTTGTTGATCTTAGAGCCTGAGCCATTGGTGTTCTGTTCAGGAAATTTTCCCTTGTGCTGATGTGTTGTTCAAGGCTCTTCCCCACTTTCTCTTCTATTCTCAACAGAAGAATGGATACAGAAAATGTGGTACATTTACATAATGGAGTACTACTCAGCTATTAAAAACAATGACTTCCTGAAATTTGAAGGCAAATGGATGGAACTAGAAAATATCAGCCTGAGTTAGGTAACCCAGACACAAAAGAACACACATAGTATGCACTCACTGATGGGTGGATATTATCCCAAAAGCTTGGAATACCTAGGGTACAACCCAAAAACTGTATGAAGCAAAAGAAAAAGAAAGACCAAAGTGTGAATGCTTCAATCCTACATAGAAGTGGGGGCAAAATAATCACAGGAGGAAGAGGGAAGCAGCCACTGGGGAGGGAGAGAGAAGAGGGAGGGAAGAAAGAGTGGGCAGTATCAGGTATTGGAAGGGATAAGAGAGAAGTACAGAGGATTAGAAAATTGAATAGAAATATGTAGCAGTGGTGGATGGGGGAGCTGGGGGTAGCCACTAGAAAGTCCAAGACATCAGGGAATAGAGAACTCCCAGGACCCAACAGGGATGATTTTACTTGAAATACCCAACAAAGGGGAGATACAACCTGTAAAGACCACCTCCAGTAGATAGGCCCAGCCCCAAGTTGAGGGATGGGGCCACCCATCCATCTCAAAATTGTTAACGCAGAAACGTTCCTGTCCAAAGGAAAGGCAGAGACAAAAAATGGAGCAGAGACTGAAGGAAAGGCCAGCCAATGACAGCCCCACCTAGGGATCCATCCCATCTGTAAACACTAAATCCCAACAGTATTGCTGATGCCAAGAAGCACTTGCTGAGAGGAGCCTGGTATGGCTGTTCCCTGTGGTTCTATCAGCACCTGACCAATACATATGTAGATACTCACAGCCAACCATCAGACTGTGCCTGGGGATCCCAATGGAAGAGCTAGGGGAAGGACTGAAGGAGCTGAGGAGGATTGCAACCCCATAGGAAGAACAACATCAATTAACTGGACCACCCAGAGCCCCCAGAGACTAAACTACCAACTAAAGTGTATATATACATGGAGGAAGCCATAGCTCCAGATACATGGGTAGCAGAGGATAGCCTTATCTGACATCAATGAAAGGGAAGGCCCATGGTACTGTGGAGGTTTGATGACCCAGTGTATGGGGATGTTAGAGGGGTGAGGTCGAGTGGGTGAGTGGGTGGAAAAGCACCCTTATAGAGACAAAGGGGGAGAGGAAGGATTCAATAGGAGGTTTGTGGAGGGGTAACCAGGAAGGGGGAGATATCATTTGAAATCTAAACAAATAAAATGATTAATAAAAATAAAGTAATACAATTTTATTTTTGTAATTTTTTAACCCAAAACATTATGGATAGAGGTATTTTGCCTGCAGGCATATATATCATATGCATGTCTATGGCCTATGGAGGGCAGAAGTAGGCATCAGATTCCCTGGAACTGGAATTACAGATGGTTCAGAGCTGCATTTGGCTTCTGGGAATTCAACCAAGGTCATTCGAAAGAGCACCCTTGCTTGTTACCATGGAGCAATCTTCAGCTGCATATCGTTTCTTTTTTTTTTAATTTGGAATATTTTTCAAGAAATACACACCCTTATCTGTCATTTTGTTACTCAACGATATGATTAATGCAAGAAATGAAGAAGTTCTTGATTATTTTTATTTATTACTGTATTGAGAATCAGGGGAGGGGATGGTGCCTCTCCTCTTCCAAAGATGACCAGCTCCTCTCTAGGTGGCTACAGAAATGTACATATGTAAATTTAATTCTTGTTTCACTATGCTCGTGTTATTCAACCTAAAGCTCAAATTGCCCCATATCTGGCCATTGAACAGTCTTTACTTGAGCACAAACTTCCTTGCCAAGGTATGATCTGTATGCCAAGTCCATCCTGTACATTTCTTGCCCTTGGCTTGGAACCTGCCATTTTTTTCAGAAGTCTTGAAGTGAAAATTGAAATTTCAATGGAATGTTCTTGGTTTCAGAGACAAATGCTCATTGAGATGATCTTTTCTAAGCCTCTGTGGTGGGTAAGAGCATGCAAACTGCTGAGTGAAGCATCTCATGACTTCATGCTGATGCTTCTGGCTAAAAACTCTACAGGGCTTGTACACTCAACCTTTTCCCTAATTTTGTTTTTCCTTTCCCCTGCCCTGATAAAAATCCTAATTCTTAAATTTAGAGCTGATATTAAAATGTCTAATAATCACTCATATTTTTCCTAAATTACTTACAACTTCAAAACATTAACCTGCCTCTACTTCCAATGTAGGTATAGAGAAGAGCCTGAGAGATTCTTTTAGAATATGTGTCTTTGTTTCTTGTGGTTGTACAAGAGTTTATTATCTGACCACATAACCATCTCATACTGCTGCCTTCTCTTGTAATGATCACTTAGACTTCATCTTATAACGTTCTTTTGTTTTTAAGTATAGTATAGTATTGTATAGTATAGTATAGTATAGTATAGTATAGTATAGTATAGTATTGTATTGTATTGTATAGTATTGTCTAGTCTAGTCTTGTATAGTATAGTATAGTATAGTATAGTATAGTATAGTATAGTATAGTATAGTATAGTATAGTATAGTATTGTCTAGTCTTGTATAGTATAGTATAGTATAGTATAGTATAGTATAGTATAGTATAGTATTGTATAGTATAGTATTGTATTGTTTTGTATGGTATGGTATGGTATGGTATGGTATAGTATAGTATTGTATAGTATTGTGTAGTGTAGTGTAGTATTGTATAGTATGGTATGGTATGGTATAGTATAGTATTGTATTGTATAGAATTGTATAGTATATTATTCTATAGTATAGTATTGAATTGTATAGCATAACATAGCATTGTATAGCATAGTATAGTATTGTATAGTATTGTATAGTATAGTATTGTGTAGTGTAGTGTAGTATTGTATAGTATAGTATTGTATAGTATAGTATAGTATAGTATTGTATTGTATAGTATTGAATTGTATAGCATAACATAGCATTGTATAGCATAGTATAGTATAGTATAGTATAGTATAGTATAGTATTGTGTAGTGTAGTGTAGTATAGTATAGTATAGTATAGTATTGTGTAGTATAGTATAGTATAGTATAGTATTGAATTGTATAGCATAACATAGCATTGTATAGCATAGTATAGTATTGTATAGTATAGTATAGTATTGTATAGTATAGTATAGTATAGTATAGTCTTGTGTAGTGTTGTGTAGTATTGTATAGTATTGTATAGTATAGTATAGTATAGTATAGTATAGTATAGTAT
>NW_021604741.1:1890394-1902105 GCF_004785775.1 Grammomys surdaster | reverse complement strand
ATAGTATTGTATAGTATAGTATAGTATAGTATAGTATAGTATAGTATAGTATAGTATAGAATTGTATAGCATAGCATTGTATAGCATAGTATAGTATAGTATTGTATAGTATTGTATTGTATAGTATAGCATAGCATAGCATTGCATAGCATTGCATAGCGTAGCATAGCATTGTATAGTATTGTATAGTATAGTATAGCATAGCATAGCATAGCATAGCATAGCATAGCATAGCATAGTATCAGTCTTATATTTTAAACATCTATTACTATCCTTAGTACAACTCTCCAGTCATTTTGGTTGTGTGAGGTAAATTCTCAGCAAGGGCATGCAAGAATATGAATTTATGATCACTTTTGCTGCATTTAAAATAAGCTCATCTTATGTCCTTGAATACTTCAGATGTGACTTTCTTAATTTCTATTAAAATATTGGATTTAATCTTTTAGTTATACTTTAAAAATTAATCTGTTTTGTTCAGGTGTTCTGTGTTACAATTTAATTATTTTGTATTAATTAAGTTACTTCTTTACTTTACATCCCTATCTCAGCTTCTCCTCCCTCCTCTCTTTCTAGTACCTCCCTCTCCTCTCCCTTCTCACCGCTTCCAAACCTCTTTCCCTTCTCCTCAGAAAAGAGGAGGCTTCCCGTGGAAATCAAACAGCCTTGGCATATCAGGTTGTAGTAACTAGACACATCCTCTATTGAGGCTAGACAAGGTAGTCCAGTTAGGGGAAAGGGATCCAAAGGCAGGCAATATAGTCAGAGACAGTTGCTGCTCCCACTTTGGGAGACCCACATGAAGACCCAGCTACACAATTGTTTTATGTATAAAACATATATATGCAGAGGACCTAGATCCATCCCATGCATGCTCTCTGGTTGGTGGTTCAGTCTTTGTGAGCCCTTAGGGGCCCAGGTTAGTTGATTCTGCACGTTATTTTGTGGTGTCTTTGACTCCTCTGGGTCCTTCAACTCTTCTCCGTGTCTTCCACAGGATTCCTCAAGCTCCACCTAATGTTGAGCTGTGGATTACTGCATCTGTTTCTATTAGTTGCTGGGCGAAGCCTCTTTGATGACAGATATGTTAGGCTCCTATCTGTAAGTATAGCAAAATATCATTAATTGTGTCTGGGGTGGGCTCCCTCTCATGGCCTGGGTCTCAAGCTGGGTCAGTCATTGGTTGGCCCTTCCCTCATTCTGGTCCATCTGTTACCCCTGCACCTCTTGTAGGCAGAACAAATTGTGAACCTTGGATTTTGTGGTTGGATTGGTGTCCAAATTCTTCCGTTGGAAGTCTTGCCTGGTTACAGGAGGTGGCCAGTTCAGGCTCCATGTCCCCCATTGCTAGGAGTCTTACCTAGAATCACTGTCATAGATTTCTGGGAGTTGCCATTGTCCTAGGTTTCTAGCTTGGCCCAGATTTGCTCCTCCTTTACCCCCAATACAGTTGTCTCCCTCCATCCTTCCCCAACCTCATCTCTCTGTTCCCATTCGCAAATCTCACTGAGAAGGTGAAATAGACTAGTCCTAAGACATAGATGGAGAGAGCAGAAAATAAATCTCAAATTAAGGAATAACACGAGAAAAATTATATTTCAGAAACCAATATAATAGTTTGCATTGAAATATTCCCACTATTGTCAGGTGAACATCAGTTTGCCAATAGTTATCTGTGACCATTGTCTTAGAAATTGCAGCAATTTTATTAGTAAGAAGCATGTGGCGGCACATGCTATAGTCCTTGCACTTGGCGGGGGGTGTTAGAAGCTGGAAGATCAAGTGTTCAAGGAATTCCTCAGCTATATTGTGAGGTCAGAGCCAGCCTAAGCTACATGAGACAGTACTAGAACCAAAATAAGAGCCAGTAATGTAGATACCCATAAATGTTTAAAGTACAATAACTGACTATTGGATGCTCAGCTCTAAACAAGACATCTGCATCCACCCCTTCAAGGCCCAGGGAATATGGTGGAAGAGGATGGAAGGATGTAAGAGCTGGAGGAGCAAACCAGTGCCGAAAGATGCTGTCATTTGCATATGACTTGACCACTGCACTCACGAGCAGCCGTGACTGCCTGCAGGAGCTCTACACATGGTGGATCCATCTATATTCCTTCCTGGATAAGGAGAGGATCCCTCCCATAGGAGTAACCTGCAGTTAGTCCTCGCTAAGAAGGTGTACCGGGGGAAGTATGTCTTTTTGGTAGCATAGCCACTGGTAAGTTGCCTATGCTCCATTAAATAGCTCACCACTCACACTCGTGTAAGCAACCCTAGTTCAAGTCAGTAGGTCACACATAACACACACACACACACACACACACACACACACACACACAAAGGGAAGAGTGGATTTATCAGGAATGAGGAAGGGAAAAGAGAGGTGACTGATAGGCTAGTATATGTGATCAAAATGTATTTATATATGTGTGAGATTGTCAAACAGTAACAGACAAAATATAAAACATTTAGAAATGGCCAGACAAAGTTGTCATTTTTTTACTGATATTATTGTTAGAACTATCCAGGGGAAAAATAAATCTGAGTGGGACATTATTAATAACTAGGAAAACTTATTTGTTTTTGTTATTGTGTGTGATATGTATTTATATGTATGTGTTCACATATATGGTCCTGGTGCATGCTTTTAATCCCAGCATTTAGGAGGTAGAGGAAGGCAGATCTCCCAGATTAGTCTACACAGTGAGTTCCAGGACAAAAAGGGCTACATAGATCCTGTCTTAGAAAAACAAAACAATAACAACAGTAATAAATAATAATGAATGTATGTATTTGAAGCAATAAAATTCTTTGAGTACATTAAAAATAAGCTTGTATTTAATTTGTATATATGTGTTTCTTTAAAGTTGTATACTCAGAAGTACTATTTCTCAAAGTAGTATTTGGGATACATGTGTTTTCTTTATTATCTATATTCTGAATTTTTAAAAATTAAGTTCTATTCCATAAAAAATGTGGGGTAAATGAGCTTTAGCATTGTGTTTCCATCAGAGTCACAGGAAGCTTGTTTTGTTGTGAAAATGGCCATTTCAGGTTGACTTGTGACTCACATTGCTTGTTTTAACCAGTGGCTATCCTGTGCTGATTCCTGCGGATCCCGGAGGCCTAGACTGAGACTTCCTTCCCCTTAAATCAATGCATAATTTGAATTGTTTCCTTGATCTTCAATATTCCCTTCCCGTTTTATCTGCGATTAACAGTTTCCTCTTTGTCATGACCCTAGAACTCCTCCCCACACCTGGTGACTGACCTATGGTCAGCTTTGGTGTGACACGCTGACATGTAAGCTGTAGTTTAGCTTCAAATATTGTTGGAAGTAGTGATGAAGAATCTGATCAGTTGCACCAATCTTGTCTCTGTTAAGTTCTTTGAAAGAATAGCAGGTTTTATTTAATTGTGTTTCTATTTGGGAAAAATGAAGAGATCTATATTCTAGTATTTCTTAAAGATTTATTTATTTATTTATTTACTTATTTATTTATTTTTAAAGATTTATTTGTTTCATGTATGCGAGTACACTGTAGCTGTCTTCAGACACACCAGAAGAGGGCATCAGATCTCATTGCAGATGGTTGTGAGCCATCAGGTGGTTGCTGAGATTGGAACTCAGGACCTCTGGAAGAACAGTCAGTGCTCTTAACCACTGAGCCATCTCTCCAGCCCTAAAGATTTATTTTTAATGTGTAGGTGTGTCTCTGTGTGAATATGTCTGTGAGTGCTCACAGAAGCCAGTGAATTTATTGAGACTAGCACTGTCCTTAACCATCTGTCTAATGCATGGCTTGCATTGTCTTCCACATTCCAAATGGCTCTTCTGTGAAATTAATTTCTTTTACCTCTGAGTTTCACGCGTGGCCTTTTTTTTTTTTTGTTATGCAGGTCTATGTTCTGCTGAAATACCTGTGGAATTCAGCAACTCTTCAAGTCCAGAGGTTTAAGTCGGGTCACCTATTTCTCTTTTACTCAGTTCTTACAAGCAGCATATACTATGTGTCTATATTTACTTAATACTTAATTGTCCTTTGTAGGATAGCTGATACTCTATCTGTTCTGAATAAAATTTCTGATTTTTAAGTGTGATTCTGGTTTTAGGAGTGTAACACTTTAGTATACACTGCTCGTGTATACTTTAAGTGGGAGGAACTAGGAGAGTATATTATAAGAGAAATTGTCAGAATTAAACATATGTGTCGTTCCAGAATAGTTGACTTACTTCATACCTATCTAGGCCTGTCCTCTCTGCCTGCTATTAATGAAAATGCTTAGAAACTGGCTGCTTCTAACACTGGCACCAAACTGGTCAGTTTTTCCACTCTTTCTCCCAGAAAAGATCAGGAAGTGCAGTAAGGTTCATGAAAATTTAAGCTTGAAGTTTAGAAAACTCAAAACAACTCAAACCCTCAAGCATTCAGTTTGGTTTGAATCTTGGACAAAAGTTTGCTATGCAACAAGTGGAGTCAATCCAGTTTAAGGGCTGTAGTAACTTCATTTTAGGGCCAGTGATGGGGAAATTATGAAACCTTAACTTGGATCTCATGTTAACAAAACCAAGAAACAAAAACACTTCCTGGGGAATCTGCTTGGGAAAGGGGGGCCTGCCTAACCCCAATTGCTGCTAGTTCACTGTGCAAACACCTTTTACTATAGGAATTATAAAAACCATTCTTTGCAATCCATGCCCCCCACCCCTCCAGAGAAAGCTTTGTTTTTGAAGGTGATCGAGTAGCCTGCATTTATAAGCCTCCTGATGTGCATGATGGGGGCAGATCTTTCATAGGTGGTTAAATCTTACAGAGCTGAGGCCTGTCACATTGATTTCCCTTGTGGTCAGCTTTCATTTCCAAAGCCATCCCAGAAGAACCACTGCAGCTTTCTACGTAGTTAACTCCTGAAAGAAAATTTCTGCTTCAAAGAGAGTTCTCTAATTTAGACCCTTTCTACCTAGTATACAATTTATTTGTTGCAGGAATAAGAACTCAGCTCAATGACTGTTGAGGAGTTCCCGTATATTAGCAGGTTGGAATTGCCCTAAGTATAGATATATATCAGAAAAAACACCATCAAAGATTTTACACAAAAACAGTACTTAACAAGGAGAACATCTTAGAACAAGCCAAACATGGGGAAAGATTCATGCTAGAAAGCAATCAGAAAACTTAGGTTGATCAGAAACGTTAAGCGTATGCGAGAGAGAGTCTTGTCTCTTTAGAGCTGATCACCTATCAACGTCTACAGAGCAAAGTGAGGTCAAGCCTTAGCCTCTGCAGATAGGAAAGGCAGAGAGCCTGAAGGCAGCACTGGTCTTCCTGAAGTCCTGAAGCATACAGTGGTGAGAGAGTGTACAACTTGCCTTATAATCCAGTAACTACACTGACAAAGCTCCAGTTAATAAGCATCAAACTATTTATTCACAATATCTGCGTTATTGAGGCACATCTTTAAACTGTGAGTATATTTAGTTAGTGATTTAGTTGGATTACGTCAAGCATTAACTTTCCTTTTAAGTGATCGTGTCTGCTATTACATGGAATCATGTTACCATGAAATTTGAGCTAATTCACATGAAATTTGTGAGTCACAAGCCAGGGGAATGTGGTTAATGATATTGGTGTAACTTGAAAAGTTTTCCTTTTTATGTTTCTTTTAAAATAAAATAGTGTTTGAAACATTACGCTTCGATGACATCAATATGTAATTCATTTCTTTCTCTCTGTTTGTCTTTCAGAACTACAGGAAGAGTGCCTGTTTCTTAGAATATAAATGCACCTAGCTAAGTTTTCAATTCTTAGAATTATTTTCTGGTTGAATAATTATGTAATAATGATTATAGTTAACAGGGGAATTATAGAAGTCTAATTATACATCTTGATTTTGCATATTTACTGAGCTCTATTCAGCCTATCAATAAATGAGCAGAGACTGTGGTGGTTTGAATAGGTTTGGCCCCCATAGATTCCTGTGTTTGAATGTTTGGCCATGGGGAGTGCCACTAAAGGAGGTGTGGCTTTGTTTGAGTGGGTGTGGCCTTATAAAAGGAAGTGCTTCATTGTATGTGTGGGCTTTGAGGTTTCCTATGCTCAAGCTCTACCCAGTGTAGAACTTCAGTCTCTCCTGGCTGCCTGTGGATCAAGATGTAGAACTCTCGGCTCCTCCAGCACCATGTCTGCCTATACGCTACCATGCTTCCCACCCTGATGATAATGGAGTAAACCTCTAAACTGGAAGCCAGTCCCAGTTAAATGTTTTCCTTTATAAGGGTTGCCTTGGTCATGGTGTCTCTTCGCAGCAATAAAACCCTAACTAATACAAGTTGTATACTTAGGCATGGACCCATGCTTAAAGAAATGAAATGAGCCTGAAGGTAAAGATTTGCTAAGTGATGAGGACGATCAGTTCCAAACACAGAAATTATCATTTTCAGACAGAAATGAACCAAATGGTCATGGAAAATGTGATATTGGTATTAATAGGTGTATGAATTTTGAGAAAGGTGAACAGCAATATTGCAAATCGGAAGGACTTGGGGCAATGAGAAAACCACAGGCTTCTGCTTAGTTAAAATGAGAGAATATTAAGAGTTATGGTGGCATGAAGCCAGAGTTTGGAAGCCCGAGGCAAGATGTGTGGATACAAAGGCCAGTTCTAAATTAATTAATAACAAAAATTTGAAGTGATTTGCACGGTGGCCGCAGTTGAGGTTTAGATTGATGAGATCATCAAAGCGATCCAGAAGTATTAGGAACGGAGGAACGGACATCTGAGCTGTGAACTGAGGACGGCAGGAAGCGAACCTAGGAAAGAAGGCAGAGGAAGAGCGAGGGAGAGAACCAGAATTCGAGAGAATTATAGACTAGCAGTCAAGCAGGCCTTAGCAGACATTGTTACAGGTAGTTCTCTTGCTTTAGAGAGGCTTGGCAGAATGAGATGGGAAGGATTTTAAAAGAAAGCATCTTTGGACCCAATTAAGAATAGTTTTCCTAAAGGAAACCTAGCTGAGTGGGGACAAACAGTGGTAGGAAGAAGTAGCAGTTAATTTAACCCTTTGGGTAAGAAGGACAAAACAGTAGCTGGATGTACTCTAGTCTCCCACGCTCCAATGCCACATGAGTTTCCTGGGTTATGTTGTCTGTCTCTCTTTATAATTACCATTTATATGCCAGCAATCTCCAAAATTACATCTCAGATGTAGGCCTCATTCAAAGATTCCATAATGCATGTGTATTAATTACTCCTGGGATGTCACTTCCATTCCTGACACCAAACTCATGTTCTCTCTTTCACACAAATGCAATGCAAAACAAGCTACAAATGACCATGAATAAACAACATGGCAACTTCTGATTTTTGTATTTCAGAGGTGATACTGCATTCCACCTAGTGCTTGTGCTGGAAACCTGGAGGTCATTTTTCTTAACATTACAGATTTAAATCACAATGTTTTGTTGGTGTTTCAGAGGTTATTCTTATACCCACATTCTCTCTTCATTTCTCTTGTCTAATCTGTTGCCAAGTCAGTGTGACTTCCCCTTGCTAGTGGAAGTCCCTGTCACCTGGACTAATATTCAGTAACTTTCCATCTGGTCCTCAGTATCCTCTCTTGATCTTCACATAACCCAGGGTCATCCTTTACGATCATAAATTAGAATACTGTCATTCTTCTGCCTCACACCTTCCAGCAGCCCCTTCATCTTTCAAGGCAAGTGGTAGGGTGTGGCAACTAACTCCATATGAGAAATCAGGGAAGGATTCGGCTAGAAGCTGACATAAGGATTGTCCTTAGGCCTTTTTAGAAGAAGACTTGTGTAGGCACTGAGAGAAGCATACAGGAGCAAGCCATTTCAGTTGGTGAGTATCTTATGCCAGGATAGCAAGTATTCAGAAAAGATCGACAACTTCAGAATGGATGGCTGGAAGTGTTAGGGGTGGAAAGATTTTTGTTTTTTGTTTTTTGTTTTTTTGTTTGTTTGCTGTTTTGCTCCTATTTGGTTTGGTTTGGTTTGGGTTTTTTGAGTCAGGGTCTCACTGTAATCCCCTGATTGCCTTAGAACTCACTTTGTAGACCAGGCTGGCCTTTAATTCAGAGATCTACCTGCCTCTGCCTCTGCCTCATGAATGTTGGGATTAAAGGTGTCTACCACTATACCTACCAGATTCTTTTTTTAAAAACTATGATATTTTCTATTAATTTTCTGATCTCATACATTGATTTGTTATTTCATAACACATATAATATGATACACAAATACAGTATATTTTTATTACATCCATTCTCTATTCTTTCTCCTTATTCCTCTTCCCTTTTGCATCCTGACCATGAAGTGGTCTCTTCCACATGTTATGTCCATGTTGCTTGCTACAGGTTCTCAAATAATGAAGTCAACCAATCATGGATTAAAAACTCCAGAACTGTGAGCCAAATCGAACCTTTTCTTATTAACTTTACACTGCCTGTTCAGCAATAGAAAGCTAGCTAACACTAGAACTTAGTAATGAGAAACAGGGTGGTCTTAGCATTGAAGTGTAAGGAGGTGGCATGGAAGTGTCTTTGGACTTGATGCAAAGGAGGACTTCACGAAATCTTGTTGGAATGAGCTAGGAAATTCCTAGAACGTTGACTAGGATACTAGTCTGGTGAGGCTTCTGTTGAAAATTGAGCCTAGTTCTTCATGTTATATTGTGGCAAAGCGTTTAGCTCATTTTCCCATTCTCTTGAGTGTGTGTGTGTGTGTGTGTGTGTGTGTGTGTGTGTGTGTGTTAAGCTCAAAGTTGATGGACTAGGTCATTTGTCCAGGGAGAGTTCAAGGCAGCCAAGCACTCAGACAGTGACAGGGGCACTACAGTCTTCATGTAGCCAAATTTATTGTGAGAATCAGGAGCAAAGAGGTACAGACAGAATGATTTGAAGACTTTGCAACTTAGCAAGAAAGGAAAAAATATATAAAGGTATAAATATGCACACCTGTATATGCATGTGTGTCAAAAATATAATATATAATTATTAATATATAAAATGATTGTATGTAATATGTGATATATGATCTATAATAGATATAAGGTATATGATCTATTATCTATGACATAATATAATATATATAATTTATAAATAATATATAATTATATAGTATAGTAGATATTATTTATATATAATATTACAGAAATTAAATTAATAATATAATAATAATTATGTATCTATATTAAGGTATGGCTAAGGAAGAGACAAGTATTTGCAATGGGAGAATAAAAAGCATACTTTGAAGGCAGCTGGCAGTCTGAAGGCCATTGTATCCATCACAGGCTCAACTATGTAAAAACTCAAATTGTTTTTCAAAGACTTTGATTTGAGGAAAGCTACTTCCCTAGGCACATCCAGAAGCACCTTGTGAGTTAAAGGCTTTTCCTTTTGATATGTATTCAGCACAGTTTGCTCAAAGGGCCCTGTGGCCACGACTCTGGCGGGCCTGGCAAAGCTCATGCTTGCAGTCAACCTCGGCATTATCCATATAATGCTGGTTTTGCAGACATTCATTAGAGATTGGAATCACTGAAGCCTGTAAGAAAGTTTCAAAGGAAAGCCTGGAGGTCAGGCAGCATCATTTGTATACTTAGTGTCCTGAAGGCAGCCCCTGATAGGTCTATCTATGCTACATAGGGTTTACACACAAAACTGGCACTCCAGTGGAGAACCCATGAAGATACAGGTACCGGAGACATATACTGCCCAGCAACAGAAGCTAAGATGGTGTGCAGTGCTAGCGAGCTAGAGCAGCCAAGTGGGCTTTAATCTACAAAGCTAGGAGGAGGAGCAGTTCAAACCCTTGGGAGCCCATATCCTGCCGCACTGTGTCCTAGAGAAAGACACAGACCTATAGACATTAATGTTTGCTCTTCTGGATTTCAGACTTGCTTGGGTTCAATTCCTGGGGATTTAATTTTTTAGCCTGTGCCTTCGCCACCATTGTATTTTGGAAGTATACAGCATTCTATTTTGATTTTAGCAATAACTCATATTTCACTGCTTTGTATCTCAGAGAACTTTGGACTTAGACTTCTAAGCAATATTGGAACCGTTAAAAGTCGGGATTTGGAATGTGGGGTGATTGTAATTTTGCATTGTAAAGGTGGACCTAAACCTTGAGAGTCAGAGACAACTTCTGTCGTGTGGGTAAGGATCACTCAGATGTATGAGTTAAAGGCTTGGTGAACATTTCAAGTCACTATAGAATTTTCTACTAGTAAAACTTTGCTGGAGGATTTTAAGTCACTGGGAATGTACTCTGTAAGGAGATGTGGGAATCTGGCCTCTTCTTCTCTGTTGCATCCTGGCCATAAGACAGTGAGGTTTTTCTATGATACATACTTCTTACCACAACATGTTGTACTAGTCCTAAAGGAGAGGACCAAACATCAGAACTCAAACAAGCCTTTTCTCTTTATAAACCAATGAACTCAGGTATTTGTTATATTAACAGAGTTCACTAACTTAGCTAGAAATATACACGGCTTAACAAAATCTAGGTTTCTTTTATACATGAAGCCTCATGGAGACAAAGAACAATAGTTGAAAGAATGTTCCAACATGAGTAAAGCATATGTTGTGTCTTTGGGAAAGCATATTATTCAATGGGAAAAGTCTAATGTTAACAAATGCTTCAGGTGAGAAGAAGGAAGTGCCACGCCCATGGTCGGTATGGGTATTCTAGCCTCAGGCTTACAAATTGGAGACTGTTTCCTGCATTGCAGTTAGGCAGGCCGGTTGGAATCCAGGCCATGGGTCTCAGATAGCTAATCAACTTGTCTTTGGCAAATGTATACAAAGGGTTTTAGTCAAGGCCATTAATCAACTAAGTTCACAGCTTATGGCTCATATAGAAAGTACAAAGGGTGGGATCCCCCAAAATGGTTTGTTCGGTTGTAAATAGATATAGTCTACATTTTCTTGGCACGCCTGAGATGAAGGCTCTGATGGAGTTATGCAACTGTGGCAGCATATTTTCAACTGTGGCGCTGTCTGCCAAGTCCCCAGTAGAGTGAGTGAGTACAGCACTTAGCAGGCAGACAGGCATGCTGGCGTAAACAACACGTGAGGCAGCAGACTAAACTGAGGCCTGATGAAGGAACAGTGCTTTCAGCATCTTTATGTGAATCGCATTTGTTATGTATAGCATAGCCAGCTCTCAGATGAGCATCATTTGATTTTCTGGATCAAGGAGGTAACAGAACCGGGTTTCTACAGACGGGCTGTCTATGCCATTCAAAATCTTGCTAAAATAGCCTGTCTGCATAATTCACTCTTCTAGATGATAACTGTTTTCTGGTGGTGAAGTAATACTCTTTATTGGTTTGTCTTTGTGCTTTGAGGGTAAATAATAGGTGAAACAAAGCTGGAGCAGTCATAAATAAGATCACTTTTCACTTTTAAAAAACACGAGAGGGGTCTGAACAGAGAGCACTGACTGTGCTTCCAGAGGTTCTGAGTTCAATAATTCCCAGCAGCCACATGGTGGCTCACAACCATCTGTAATGGGATCTGATGCCCTCTTCTGGTGTGTCTGAAGACAGCTACAGTGTACTCACGTACATAAAATAAATAAAAATAAATCTTAAAAAAAATACAAGAAAGTAAATTGTGTGTCTAGTTGGGGGAGGGAGAGAGGGAGAGGGAGAGGGAGAAGGAGAGGGAGAGGGAG